>NC_038245.2:43309209-43638487 GCF_000004515.6 Glycine max | reverse complement strand
TTTTTTTTTTTTTTTTGGGAGGGGGGGGGGGGGGGGGGGGGGGTTCATTATATGATACTTGGAATTTAAGCTTTTATCAGTGTCACCTAGCATAGGCCATTATAATATTCTTTGCATAATTTATATGAGGATTTTGTTGTTAAAAATGCTTTGTTTCCCATATCCACACAGTATCATCTCTTTCCAAACAGGTCCATAGTGCTGTTATTAAATCATGGTGCTTTTGAATAAATGGAAGGAACCGATATCTTGTTGTCATTAAGTCCACCCTGTTAATCAAATTAAAAGTGGAATATGAACATTGATTACCACTGAATTGCTGACTTTGTATGGCTCTCAAGCATCTTCAAACTTCCTTTATTTTTTTTTTCTTTTTTTGCTCGGCATATTCAAACTCCTAATAGCAAATGAACTGTACTATAGTGGGGTAAATAATTAAGCACTTCTCTGAGTTGAATTTTTCCTGGTCTTTTTAATTTACATAACTTTAACTTCTTCATGCATGGGGAGTAATTAAACCACGTCATATACTCCCATTGTAGGGGCAAAAACCCACTTACATTCTAGCCTAGATATTCAAGAATCACTACTGCTACAATAGGACTTCAATATTTCAGTTTTTATTTTCTAGTTTCTTCAGCTATAAAAAAACAACAACAAATACAGTAAATCACTAATGACTACGACCATATTACGAGTGAGAACATAACCTATTAACCTTCGTTAATCACACAAAGAACACTATAATTAGTCAAAAATATCATCCTCAAATTGATGTTTGGCTCTACAATTCTTGCTTACTTATCACAGCAAGTTAATAATTAAAACTGGTAGTTACTTGCCCTTGTCATCGGCAAGGAAGAAAATCTGATCTTACAATCTTGAACATGATGATGCGCATTTGGATGGTGGTTCCTTTTTCTTTCAATATTTTTTTTCACCTAATGAATTAGTGATATACTGTATTTGTTGTTGTTTTTTTACACATTAATGACAATTAAATTTAAATAAACTTAAGACCTCGTGTAAACTAGTTGAACCATGGTTGTTAAAATTTCTAATTCAATTGGTTGAATAAGATTACATGAGTTGTTAAAAATTTCTTAATACTATATTCAATTATTCATTCATACGGATAAAAAAAATTAATTACATCACCACTACTAAGTTGACTCCAGCAGTTTAATTTGAACATGTTACATACTGGAACTATATTGAAACAGGGTTAAATAATCATACCACGAAACTTACAATTGTAACTTTTTATCACATATGGGTAAGAATATTCCAAACAAGTGACATCCAACTTCAATAAATCAATAATTGATTCGCAACATCGCCAGTACAGCTTTTCTCCACTATTATGCAATGATTACAATTAATCCTTCCAACACTACTTTCATTTTAAGATTCTGGATTATATCTCTTACTTTTCTTTCAAGATTCTGGATTTGGATTATTATATATATATATATATATATATATATATCTTTGACACTACTCCAAAGTCTCCCTTCATCACTGTCCCCCCCACCCCCCCCAAAAAAAAAAGATAAAGATGAAAAGGGGCATCAAGTTTTAACCGAAGCCAGAAACTTCAACACGAGAGAGATATGGGAAACCTCTATACGAGTACATATATAAATGTGATCAAATTAGTGGAAAATAGTCTTCAAAGAAACATTTGGTGAAAATAATAATACATTTATTATCCATAAAGAAAAACATAAGTTTCCCGCTTCAGTAATAAAATATAATATGATATATAGCATTTCCGTCACGATTATAGCTAACTCTAACAGCTATGCGCACTAATTGCAAAACTCAAAAGCTTTCTCATGTGTTTCCTTCAGAGGGAACGCCATTATTTTGGCATATTGCCATTTAGCAGAGCATGATTAAATTCAAATAAACATTATAATCCATAGAATCTGGAAGAAATGACAAACTACCATCAGTGTACTTTGATAATTATTTAATACTTTTGGTCAATAATTAATCTTGCACTAACCTGGGAATAATTATAATCTATCATGCATTACTAAAAATGTTTAAACTAATAAATCATAAAGTCTGATCAGTATTGACAACCATAAAGCTCAACAGTACTAATCAGAAGTCAACAAAAATCGACAACAATGCAATTTCGTATGTATATCTTGCAATAAGATGCATTAAAAATTGATCAAAGAACCCTGCCATAATGTGGCAGTGCAGACCAACTCTAAGATTATTGATTCTACGGCTAGTGTCATACTTTAAAGCAAAAGAATGAAAGATGTGGTTACAAGAATCTGGCTACTCTCAGACCCTTAAATCTCATCGCTGCTAAAAAAAAAAAAGAAAAAGATGTACAATTATTTTCATAAACATAATTAGATAAGTTTTCACAAAGTCAACACATCTAGTGAGGTACATTTTGTTTTTCTTCCCCTCATTTTGCGTGGTTTGTCTCATTGACCACATTTCTTCAAATTTATTATTTATCAGAGGTAAAGACAGACTTCTGACCTTACCATATACATACAGAGATTGGTTTTATTGTATAAAAATAATATTCCAGGTTTTCCGTTTTCCTGATAAAGAATGAAAATTATGCCACCTATTACTAATATCACGTTTGGATTTTAGAATATTAGGGAGAAATTCTTCTTACAAATGCTCGCTAAGTTTTCTATTAAAAATACTATGATTCTTCTAAATATTAATGACTCTTCCAACAGGCACCTACGAACAATTAGTGACTAATGAGCAAATGAGAAACAAACCATTTTTGTGCCATCTTGTACTCATACGCTAATCTAAATGAGCTCTCAATTCACCAAAGGCCAAAAAAAAGAGCTATCAATACGTACCATACCATTCAAGGAATTTAAATAAAAAAAAATTATCAAGAAATGTTAGTTGTTAGTATTGTTAGTTTAAGTTAAACAATTGATCAGTACCAAAGCAATGCTAAGATTCTGTTTCGAAGATGAAAAGTTGCAGTTACTACGTATGTGATATGCCAAATTGGCAATTTGATAACACAAACAGATCAAAAAGAAATTTTCTGTAACGTTCGTAATCCTATGTTACAAATAGAGTCAAATTTTAGCAAAAATAGTTAACACTAACTGTAGCATCAACAGACAACCCAGATCTTCTCACTTCTAGATCTGTTTAGCATCAGAAGTTAAAGTAAACTTTATATAGTATCGTAGCCCAAAAGTCGGGACCAGAGTGCTCAACGTTCAATCAATCAATTCATTTGCTTTTATAAACACTGAATTTGTTATACCTGAATTTGATTCGTTTGGCATCCTAGTATTTTTCTTATTCTGGTAATACATCAATTTATGTAAATGTTCAATGCCATGTGAATAGTTATATTTGCCGCTAGACATGGGAATCTGACAGATAAGTCGTATAGGCTTATAGCGAAGACGTCCATCAATTTAAGTATATACATGTTATGTAAGCTGAGCAACCATTCCTCACTGCTTGATTCTTAGTTTCCCCCATTTCTAGAATACATTATGTTAATACAGGAACCATGGCAATGCAAGCTAGAAAGGCACAGACAGATCATGATCCGTGTAACAAGATAACAAGAGATGGCAGAATGAAACAAAAAAGAAAACAAAAAAAAATAGAAGGAACAAGTAAACAATTAAGCAGAACAATTATGAATCTTGGTGACCATAGACGGGGAAAAAAATTAGGGATGTTATACGACCCTCATGCTCCACAAAATCAAATGGCATGCTGAAGAGCACAATATATTTGGACAACTTGAGTGATCATCAAAATATGCAATTTTATCCCCGTAGGTAAAACTCCAGTTTTCGATTTATTTGCAATCTTGATATCTGTACAGTCAAATAATCTACAAAGATATGCCTTTGATATGCGCTTATTAAATTCTCTCTTTCAATTTCATAGACGTTATTTTCTAATTGGATCACGACATCCCCTATGTTTGTGTCAAGTTATTGATTGGAAATTCTTGACAATCCCAGAACATAATGGATTGCACCGATGATCAAAATCCTAGAACATAAAGTAGTTCGGTCCAGATGTGGAAAGAAATTATATAATGAATAACAATAAAAAATAAAAAGCCTATGTGCGCGGTCACAACTAATATCGGACCAGATTTTAATAACCCAACCCATAGCATGGGCATGGGCTGACCCATTTTCAAACCTGTAATAGTGGATATGAAATAATAATGCCTGTTCAAAATATAAAAAAAAAAATGAAAGAAAAGAATAGGCAGGTGACGCAAATCACAAATATAGTGTTAGAACCGTATGGTGGCGGCTGTAACAGATGTTCAATTCTTCCAAAACAAACGGATTCCTATAATGATTACAGACTCCACAAATACTAATATTTCATTGTAGCTTTCATATGATATTACAGTGGTAACAAATTAACACAGGACCATGACAAACTCTTGAGGGACTTGAAAACAAATAAGTGGAAGGGCGTTAAACCACCAATGCCAGGATTTCAGTCATCATCCTTTGCTTTTCCCATTCCGGAGGATCCAACAATAAACACTTGATTAGACAAAAGAGGAAATCCAGGATACCCTAAATCCTGCTTTTAGACTTTTCCATGGCCCTGGGAGCTGAGGCAAGAAAATCTACTTAAGCAAACTGAGCCACATTGTTTGTAGTTTATAAGGCACAGAGTTATTAGTGATATCTTGGCCCTGTATTATTATTGATATATAATGTTTCTAATATTCCATGAAATAGCATATATTGATGTTTGTCTAGATTCAAGTGATACAGGATCATGTGTCGGGTTATAGTTCTTAGACATGGGTCTGGATCTATTAGTTCATGTGATGGTCTTCCACATTAGGTACAGTGAATAACGGTAAAAAAAATCAATGCTGAGAATGCATACCTAAACCAATGGCATCAGAACCCTTCATAATTTTCAGCCTTTTGCAAGTCTCAATGAACATTCTGCAACAAAAGTAGAATTGGAGTTGAGTGGAAGAAGGATGCAAACCAGTAGGGCAAAACAAAAATCTCGTTCCATCTAGTCATTCAGTTTATTTTATTTTCATGGTCCAAACACTGACTCATTTGCATCAACTTTTGATGCCTAAATAGAAAAGCACATTAACACCACTAGAAGCAGGTAATATAGCTGAATCAGATATAAATATCCTACTCAGCAGTAAAAACCATGGCCATGATCAAATGTTGATGTATCTTATAGACTTAATCTTTAGTCTGATACTACTACCACTGAACAAGTCTATAGCATACATTAAATATTACTACTTAATACTCTGATAAGGAAAATTGGATCTTTCATATAAAAAAGTAAAAAAATGGAGATTGACATCTCATAGTAGAGGAAAACCACTGTAATCCATCAGATGGAAAAATAATAAAAATATAAAAGGATGAAAAAGAGACACTGCTGACTCTGGGCAGAATGCATATGCTTTCCCTTCCCAAATCCACAATCAACCATTATAAACCCCTACTCTTGTCACTTTACACGACCAAATCCCCCCCTCCCCTACTCTTTTGCCAGTGCTACCCAGGCATTCTGTTGAGAAACAGATGGTCATTTTCAGTATCCCCAGTCTATCCTCCTGGACAACATGTGCTAAATTATGAAGTATCAAATCACAAAAAGAGAAGGAAAAGGTACAACATGCAAACAATTATAAATTATAAATATAAATGCACTTCATTACTTTATTTTCTATCCACTTTTATAAAATCTATGAGCTAGTATAAATATTCTGAGGTTTGACGGCAAAGGGACTAATTTTAAAAAGTAAATAAATTCTTGTACTTAACCTTTTATTAATGAAACGAAGTTGGTTACCTATCTGGCTATCTAGGTGATCGCAAAGTACAAAAGGTCAAGCAAAATTCAAGAATTACTAATAAAGTGAGACTTCTTGGACTTCAGGAAATAGTTGGACTTAAAAATAAAAATTAATAACAGTATCAATGTTGCATTGCACGGTTTCGGCAAGCTTATAACCAATCACTGGGCCCAGTGTTCAATAAAAAAACAAAAGCAATTAGTTGTCTAAGCCACAAATAGATCCAGGGACAGGACTCTTACTTTAATATTATATGTTACCTTAACCTCCGCACCTCAAGCCTAAATGTCTAACTAATAACCAAAATAACCCCCCAATTAATTATTCAATTAGGAAGTTGTTTGATTCTTGGCAAATGGCAACAAATTACATATGTCACTGATTAATAATGATTATGCTTTACAGCTTTTCAGATTATATATTTGCTAAAGCACCTTAAAACATAACCTCAGAAACTACAGTTACTATTACTAGAAAATATAATGAAAAGACAAAAATGACATAACAAGGAGAATTTAAAAGAACTTACTCCCATGGCACATCCCCTACAAGCATCCAATCTCCATCTTTATCTTCATAAGTGAGAACATACTCAGAACCATGCAGAAGATCCCTCAGCTTGCTCTCACTCAACATTTCTCTTCCTGGAGCTCCATGGGAACCACACTGACCTGATTGTACACGAGCACCAGACAAATATTTCAGAATAAAATTAAAGTAACCATCAAGTTACATATTAATTTAAAACAAATCAGTAGTTAAAGCCACTTTTACTGCTAAAGTAAATAGAATTGCAACAGCTCACCTAGGGTAAAACAGCTTAGGAACATCTTCTCAAGGGCAGAAGATAGTTCCTGATATGTTGTATAACTTCTTAGATCTACCTTCCTAAGATACGGAGCACCATCCATGCTGACCTTCACAAAGAGTGCGCCAACACCTGGTTTTCCATCGACTTCATCATTGTTCTTGTTAGTGGTGGTAGCCATTGAGTTTTTCCTAAATGATCTAATAGGAGGCCAACCAACAACCTGTGCCCTGTCATACAAGAGATTTTACTGTATTAGCACAAGGAAATCCCATATAAGGTGTTTGTCCAACTTCTAGTTTCTAAAGAAAATTATGGATCCTTAAGCTGGCAGATTCCACTTACTTAGAAGCCGGTGCGCTGCCACTGATAGAAGCACCTGTATGGTTATGACCGGTTCCATTATTAGTTGAGCAAGGACGTTCTGACAATTTGCTTGGTGTTTCTTTCATAGCAGAAGGTTGAGCTCCAGAAGGTCTAGGTGATAGCACCGCGTTCATCCCTGTATTACCAGCAAACTTCCCCTGCACAAAAGATTGTAATAATCAATCTCAGATATTGCCAAAAAAAAAATCCATTTCTCACAATATGGAAAACTTGAAGCTTCTCTTCTCACCTGAGAAAACCCATCCATGGTATCAGCAAAACCTCTTTTGTTGCCAGAAACAACAGCTTTCTGCCCCGACGAGCAAATCCCGTCTTTAGTAGGAAGCAAAGGGAAGAGTGGCTTCTCATCAAGCTTTGGTGAGCTTAAAGAGAAAAGATCCGGTTCCCTTTCAGGCGATTGGAATCCGGGAAGACCAAGCCTCAACTCTGTAGCCTTCAAATTCATGTTCTCCTTTTTCTCATCACACAAGCTTGGCACAGTAGAGGCACAGCTATCCACTGATGAGCAATCAGACAACCCTAAGTAATTCCGTTCTTTCAATCCAGCACCATTCTGAGAGAAACAGTCCAAGGATTGCGAAGAATCGGACGCCACGGTGCTCCGCCCCTCCTCCTCCGTTACCAGCGTCGGCGGCGACATTACACTCCAAACTCACAGACAAACCAAACTGCCAGACACACAAACAGTAAAAATCAAAACAACCGTCCACTTCACATATTGCCAGCAACACAAAAACGCTATGCTAATAACAAAACCAACGCAAAACCCCATTAAAAAGGAAAAATGCCTCAACCATAGTGATCACGCCATTTGCGAGCAACTTAATCAACAATAAATCACAGAATATAGCTGGGAAGTGAGAAATTAAAAATAAAATAAAATAAAAACATGCATGCATGCGTTATACTACTGCAGAAATCAGCTCGAAAATAAATAATCATAACAGAAACATAAAATTAAGACACGTAAACAACTTTGTGAGTTATTAATTAACTGAAAACTTATCAAAATAGCACACGCCGCTCTCTTCCTATTTCTAGTTCAGTTTTCTTCATAACCTCAGTTTCTTCCGCAAATAAATAAATACAAAGCTGCAGAAGCTGAATAGATCCTCACTCACACAAAAAATCCTTACCAATTTTTTTAAAATAAAAAAGCGAAAACAAAAAGGCGTGTGCATTCTACTTCTACCTGAAAGAGCTTAGAAATAGAAACGCGCAGAGAATTTGAAAAGAAAAAAAAAAGGAGCAGTTAGGAGTAGGAGAAGAAGAAATTGAAGTACGCACCTAAGGAGAATTTGAAGCTTTGGTAGATCAGAGAAGAAGAAGACCTATTTTTGTTCTGAGGATTTTTTTTTTTCACAAGAAAATGCAAAAGCGAGAAAGTGAAGCAGAGAGAGCGAAAGTTTAAGGGCCTTCCATAAGCAGAGAGAAACAAAAGCTTTTGGGGAGAGAGAAATAGAAATAAGAAGAGAAAAGCTCAATGAATGAAGCCTTAAGACAGAAAAACCAAACAAGAGCAATTAAACATAATAATAATAATAGTTTTTGAATTCGATAGAGAGAAAAAAAAAAGAAAATAAATTAAGATAAAAATAAATAAATTAAAGATAGAATGTAAAAATATGAATCTTATATTATTTTATTATTTATTTCTCTTCTCTTTATACACAAGCTGAAAGTTGAAACGACCGAGAGTGGCAAAACGGAAAATATGGACTTAGGCAGTGTCGTTTTGTGAGTTTGATTATGGTAACAATGATATGATATGGACTCGGGAATTTGCGTTGGACGGTTGCGATTGGTTCTGACGGAGAAATCAAAACCGTCCATTCTCTCGCGCTATGTGGAGACACCAAATTAAATATCTTGTCGCCGTTAGCAGGTGCTACGAATTATGGGTCTGACCCCTCCATCCCCCGTTCCCGTTTGGAATTTCGAAATGTCATTTTTGCCCTTATGTGTTTGTGCATTTTGCACCAAAATGTAACTTTTGACACTGTTTATGATTAAACTTGGAACTTGGTGCAGATAGTAATGAATGAATTTATTTAAAAAGAAAAAAAAAATTGTAGTGAATATGCTTGTGATTGAAATTGGCACAAATATAAATCTAGTGTGAATGGATTGGTTTATTAAGTTTTTTTGTATGAAACTTTTAACTTAAAAAATTGTGATTTAAAAATGATTCAGAATATTAGAAAAGGAAATAAAAGTGGAATTAACTCGTCTGATAAACATGAAATGATAGAGCTGTCCCTTTCGTTGAAAAAAAACATATAAGCATGAAATAGTGTTTGATTAAACGCACAATGTGAGAAGTATGCGAGAAAATAAAACTATCGATGAAAATAAGTAGCATTAAAATCTTATAAAAGAGATTCATTTGGCTTTAAAAAATCAAATAAAGATTATTTAATTGAAATAGTTTTATGATATCAAACTTATAAAAGATCCAAGTTTATTTGATTTTAATTAGTTATAAATTTTTAATTGATTTTCAATTTAGGTAGGATTTTGACAGTACCTTACTTGAATACTACGATGGTATTCCATATTTAATTTTTCTAAAGGCTTGCATCTCTCTTCCCAATTATATTTCAATGTTGCATATTATCTCTCACACACACATTTATGTTTACTAATGTTATTTATTTTTTTCATTTGTTGGAAAAAAGTTTTCGTAATAAAATAATTATTGACGTAATTGAGTTTACATTTACATGTTTCAAATTTCCTTAAGTTAACAAATAATTAAAATGAATGATACAGTTCTCTTTTTTTTTTTATCTCAAATCATGTTACTCAAGACATGTATATATACTTAAAAAAAAAAACTGAAGCAAAGGAAATTAAGCGTTGAAAATGATTCATTGGGAGTTGCATGCGCAAATTCGAAAGTAAAGCTCATTTTGACTATCACTGTATTTTTCTTTGACGTGCTTTTGTTTTCTGCTGAAAATATCACGATGGAAGATACAAGCTGATATGCGGAGGAGCGCTGGGAAGAAGTGTTTATGCTATATAGAGTGCTACATTATCCTTCCGAACAAATGAGTACTTCTGGTACATTTCTTGAAAATCACATTTCCTTTTATATGATTTTACTTGCGAAAACACATTATTTTGTATAGTAATGATTTAGAATTAAACAATATTATTATTATTATATGCGGGAATTACACTGTACCATGGCAAAGGTATCCAAGGAACAACCCTGGGCATAGCTTAGCGTTTACGGACATAAATAATTACTGCAGGGGGGAATCATAGCATAATCCTCTGATTCACACACAATTTTCAGATCACTGCTTCTGCAAAGTCAACCATACCATAATCTTCTGTCTCACACATTCAATTCAATGTCGGGCTCGCTCAAATCACCCCACCTAATACTAATATTATTGTTCTCATAAATCATAACTAGAAAATAATATATCACATAAAAATGTTTATAATGGATTGAGAATCTTAACTATCTGCGAAAGTTTCATCCACTCAGGACAAGGAAGCACACACACAAAACCAGCATTCAAATTAAACTATCTTCCAAAATATTTAAAGAGATTAATACTCTCACAAAATATTAAATAAGATTTAGTATTTAATTCATTCATGTTCATTCCTAAAATGTTCTCATCTTGAACCTGCTAATTTATTTTATTAGAATGCCGTACTTCTATTGATTTTGGAGTGGTTTTAAATGTACCACCTGTCAAAAAGCAAGGGGCGTCATATCATATAATAAAACCATATTTTTTAAGTTTAGTACCAGATTCAATGTTAGCTACTAAACCATCGATCAGTGTCCAATTGAAGGCATCATTCAGTTTCATGCTTTTGTATTGTTGTAAGACATTATATATGCTGTTTGTGATTTGTACATTCATTTCATTTAATAGTGGTGCTTTAATATAGCATATTTTTATGATATGTTCTCCATGTAGTCACTTTGTCAAAATCTTATATATTTGCTGATTAAACAATTACCGTGGCTTGTTTGGGCTCCTGACAATGTTACAAAACTGTAATCCAGCGGTTTATAAAAATAAACAACATATTTTATGGAATTTTTTTTACTGCTGTTATGGAGTTTATTTAATGTATGGAATTTTACTTTATTACTTAACCATAAATTGAACATATAGTTTAAATTATGATAAATTTTATAATGATTAATTTAAAATATAGTTAAAATTATTTATAATTGATTGATATTGTAAAAAAATACTATAATGTAGAAAAATTAAGCCATGCAGATATTTATTAAATTTTTTAAAATACAATATTTAATAGAAACTTCGTTTTTTTCAATATTAGCTATATACAGCCCTTTTTCAGTATAGTATGCATCATCTTTCAACAACTTTTACTTATTTAAAGAAAAAAATAGACACTATATATATATATATATATATATATTAAAAAATAAGATATTAAGAGAATTGATAAAAAAAAAATAATTAGAATGCTCTTACTACTATATTATTTTCATTAGTTTTTCTCTATAATTCGATTATTTGTTGCAATTCTTTTAGCTTATAGTCTTTAGCTACATGTTTGTTTCTACCTTTTATATGTGTGTTATCCATAAAAATCAGATACAAAATGATCGAAATATGAGAAAGCAGCATATCTTAGTTTCTCTATTACATGGATCCTTCATGACGTGATAAGAAATCAAACACATGTTATATTTAAAAACATCTAAATTTAGTTTTTATATATGTGATTTTTAATTCTTGTGTATGTTATTTTTATTATTTTTTAGTCTTTAAAAAAATAAAAATGATACGAGTATAAACTAGAGATGTTTTAATTATAAAATGTAAAAAATATTTTGAGAAAAAGTAATAAAAAAAATATAGTACTAAGAGCATACTAACAAGACAAGAATGATCCTACATACTGATATTTGTTCAATGAGGTGATGATGAGAAGGAGTGAAACATAATTAAATGGAGGGCAGGGGTGAGGTGGGTAAAGTTGATAAAAAGGGGAGAAAGGAAAGCAAAGAAGGGCAGAAAGAAAAATAAATGAAGGAAGAAAAAAAGAGGGGACAGAAGAAAACATGAATTGAGGGGAGACAAGAATGGGGCAATTGAAATGGGTTTGCCGGGTGTCTCCACTCTCATCACCCCATCTTTTTTCATCATTACCAACTCTCTCTCAGAAATGGTTTGCCTAGTCTATACTCTATTGACTCTAGAGTGTAGTCATGTTCTTCTTTATGTTTCATACCTATACTACCCTCTACGCTTCTAGCTATCACCATTTCTCATTTTTCACGCACTACCCCTATCATCACCATACGTCACTCCTCACTAATTTACTAATAATCACCCTAAAAAACAAAAATTACTAGTACTAATAATCATGTCTCAGCTCGCTTTATTCTTCTCATCTGATGCCGCTAATTACTACTACTCGCAAACCTTAATTATATCTTACTTCTGTTCGTAAATCCATATTATAGTATATGTAAACAACTGATTTTTTAAAGTTTGTTTTCATATTGGGTTTTTCTTTATTCTTTTGACTATTTATCATTTATAAATAAAATAAATTATCTCTTTTCTAGTGATATTTCCATTTTAAAGTTTCTCGGATGAATACTTTATCAATTTAAAATCAAGCTTTTAGCAAAAAAAGAAGTTATTTAATTATATCGTTAATTAATAAATAGTTTTTTTTAAATAAGCATTTTAATTAAAAATGAATCGTTTAAAATATAATAAATTAAAACATTAGTATCGCAAACTAATTCCATTATTTTTAATGAAACTATTTTTCTAATTTAAATTATAAATAGAAAATATTAATAGGTATTGACTAAATTTGGATATTCATGAGTTTGATTAAGTTTGAAAAGGTGAATACCAATCAAATTAGTATGAATGGGTTTTGTGTAAAATTTTATGCTTGACTCGAATTGAATTGACCAATTAGACTTAATTGGTTCGAGTTGAATCACATACCCATGAATTTCTTCTTTATTTTTCCTTTGAGAATATATATATATATGAGTTCAAATGGTTTTAACAAGTGTAAAAATTTACTAATTCAAAACTCATCTCAACCTAATCGGATTTAAATTCCTATTCAATATACTCCAACCAAATTAGTTTATAGGATTCATGTCAAGTTGGGTTAATGGAATTTACAAATTTATTTAGTTTGTTTGTGGGATTATTTGTAAAAATGATTTTGATTAAAAATAATTTTAAAATAAAACTATTTATGTTTGGATATTTTTATTCTAAAACAAATTAAAAGTAAAATTTGAAAAGAAAAAAAAAGACAAAGTCATAATATTCACTTGATGAATCTAATACATAGCCGAGTAAGCCTTGACTAAATAAATCAGTCATTCTTGTGGACGAATCATTAATCGGGTACAATAAAGTTAACTTATTGTATTACACAACATAGGGCCAAAACGGCTTATGACGATTGAGCCCATAAGACTTAGGCATGAAGGTTTTTAGCCTTTTCTCAAATGTGATTGAGGCACGATTAGATATTACCTTCCCCTCACACACGAGAAAGGCACAAAATACAACATCCTCCTAAAAAATGCAAGAATTGTTACAAATTAGAGAACGCACTCCATAAATAGATATAATCTTCACCTGATCACATTACGTCATATATAATAAAACTTATTGAATTCTTAATTGACTTTAAGCCTCCTTAGCGAACATATTCTCTGGTTAAAGTTATTTGAATTCAAATTTTATTTTACATTTAGAAATATTTCATTAACATAAGATTACAAACATTTATCTAAATTCACCTTAACTAATTTTAACATAATTTTAGATCATCCAATATAAATCCAAATCCGCACTCAAATTTATGTCCATTCCTAAGCTATATGAAATCTAACTTATTACCGTCTTGTACAAGATGTTCTTGAATTAAACCTTTTAGTGTTTCGCCATTTTCCCCACCTCATGTCAAGTTTGTAACTTTTGTAAGAGATAAAAATCTTTCATCTGTAATGATGTCGATAGTTTTATTTTTTGGGTAATTTGATCTTTAATAATTTCGTCAAGCCAATGATTAGCCAGAAAACCAGCCAATATTTATTTTGTTTAGTTAAAGAATGCATAGGTATTGATAGGGTTGAGAAGGAAATTGTGGGCATGGAATGATGAGAATGACAAGGGATAAGGATATGGCTGGGGATAGCATTAGATTACATTAGTGAACGAAATGGCAGAAAAGAAAAACGTAATACTAACAATATAACTAGAATGATTTATGGAATGAAAATAAAAATAATTGAACAATATTAGACATAATAAGATTCCAAGGAAGATTTGCTTTGGTTAGGAGCCACAGGTTTTGCGGGGCAGTGGTACGACACAGGGTCCCAATGCCGGAAGGAGTCCGCTTTTGCCGCTACCCCATTTCTTATTTAATTGTAACGGTCACGTTGAGGGTGAGGCGTTCGATGAAAGGGTGGAATTGTGGATTAATGCCGTTGGAGTTATAAACGGAGTTTGAGAAAGAGGGTTGGCACGTGGGTGGCTCGTGACTGCCAGAGAAAGCAACCCTTCATTCATATGTATAAGATTTTTCAATTAATCATTATTTTAAAATATACATCTAAAAATTAAAAAATAATCTTGTGGCTAATGAAACAGGTAGGGCCCATCCTAAATTCCTAGTCTAGACTCACGTGTGAAGGCTTTAATTGGTGACTGCGACCGTGCCTGCTGCGTGCGTGCGTGCGTGCGTTCCCTCTCGCTCTTGCACAATACTACACTCCGATTGATCAAAGAACTAGCGTTAGCGTAGCGTGCACCACTCTATGCTCTACGGTTTTTTCGTTTTGTTCGGTCTCTTTCCCACACACCCCAAAGCTTTTTAACCCACTACATTTGCAAAATTCAACCAGATATCTGACGTTTATTTACCTTGTTAGGTCAATTTATTTACTATTGAAGCAAATCCTGTTCATGTACAATTACAAGTTACTACAACTTGTTCAGTGCCAAGTATTAACATTGAGTTTTCCTTTTTTCGTGCAGCTACTAATTTTCTATCCATGGGTTTGATCTGCAGTTGTAAGCCATTTATGACATGTAGTAAAATAGTATAATGAATTTCACGTGTTTTGGAAATGGGGAGCACATAATGTTCAAATGGTTGGCTATTTTTTCTTACTAGTTATGGGTTACATCTTGAAAGTTTTGCCTTTGCTGTAGAAGTATGGCCCAAGCCCACACATGGCCCAAATATTTCTAGAAGAAAGATACCCAATATATTGTGTTTAGCAGATAGGAAAAAATAACTTAGGACCCATCTCATAAAAAAATTAGGAAGACTTTATCCCTTGGGTGATTAGGTTCTTGAGCGTCCAACGAGCACCTTGGATTTTCCCATAAAGATGTCCATTATCATTGATATCATACGTGAGACTGAAGACATCTTACTTATTAGTTATTAGCACCCAAACTTCGCCAAGATTGAACCAATGTAAGAAGTAGGTGGGTATTTGTATATGTTTATGTGTTGACTTCGATCAACACTTGTGATGTTGTGTTTGTGTGGATCCAATATTTAAACTTGTAAGTGCTATTATTTAGATTGAACTTAAGCTCAGCCCGTAACAATATTATTTCACTGTAAAAAATGAGGACTGGAAAATTTTATTATTTAAGGATAACTTATCATCCATCATTTTTCTTTTTCTTTATACAGGTGCTAATTTATTTTATTTTACAGTCTCATAATTTATAAATTCCTATACAAGTATCTTTTTGACATATTATCCAGATAAATTATCAATAATTTTACATACAAAATGAGAAATGAATGTTTTCTAGATTTATATTAATTATCTGAAAGGAAAGAAATATAATTTGAATTGATTTCATGTGTATAAAATAACATCTGTTAAAAATAATCAACTTTTTAAATAGATCATGACTCTCAAGCAAGAATAGATTCCGGTTTTAATAAAATATAAAACTTATTTTATTATAAAATGCCCCAAAATTTAATTTGCAGTACTGATATATGCATTGAAAGATAAGTTAAAAAATTTGCACTACAGACTAGTCATTTGATCATAATATTAATTGGGTGAAAAGCTTAGATACGTCAATTTCCTAATCTATATAAAAAAAAAAAGCTACTTTTCACGAATTGGTTTTGTACAATAGGCACAAACAAGTGATTTTGGTCAAATCTCGTTTTATATTTTTCTAATTCTGTAATTACTATTAATTTAAAATAATGACATGTTCCACGTTGGCTATTCGTGCTTTTAATTAGAAGGATGACGCTCATACTAAACAGCACAACTCATCTATAAATTTAAGTCTTGATCCAATCTGCGGACAGCACTCAGAAAAAGGAAAAAAAAAAGTCTGTTGTACGTAGTGTATATGGCACATGAATCATGTAATTTGATCAAAGGTATAAATGTAATCGAGAGTTTAACTCAATTTTGTTGAAATCATATTTAATTTCTACGAATAAAAAAAGTATAAATATACTTAAAGGTATAAATTAAGGCAATTAATGAAGCATAAAAAAGGCACGATTTATATAAAGCACAATGAACATTAATTAATAGCATATTGTAGGTGCCTGTTCATAAGTGCTTGAATTTGTTTCAGTTAAAAGTTAGGCTAAGTGGAAGCATCATATACTGCTTTTATTCTATGGATAATGCCATTGAAGTGAAATGGTTCCAATTAAATCAAGATACATAGTAAGGGACAAAGGATTCCACGAAAAGATAACTAGCTAGCATTTGCTGCTCAAACATTGCAAGACAAAGTAAAAATATCTGATAATATAGATGCTCATCTAATCTTCCAAATTATAGGTCCATGAATCCAAAAAGTGGTACATAAAGTGTCCTCTATTTCAGTTTGTGCTCACAATGGTCCCGAATCCAATTATGAGTAGTTCTGGCAGCATTTCAGGGTATTTGTTGGGTATCATCATCCACATAGGAACCCACTCTTTGCTTACGAAGCATAGTTTTTTATGGATCACTGATGTTTTCCTAGCCAGTATGAAAGCAAGCTAGCGTAGCGTCCACTTGCTCCAGCTAATTCTCAGTTATGGATAAGACTAAATGACATTAGGAGCCAGAGAAACGCGTCAAAAGAAAAATAAAAGGTGACATGCATATATATATATATATATATATATATATATAATATAATGCCTAGCTTGCCTCCATCTTCTTCCAGCATGCCCATTTATATTAATAGTGGCCCTCGATCTCAACTTGAATGCAACTGCTATATTTGCATTGGTGCACCTCGCTCCTTAAAAATATCTGACGCAATAAGTTTTGTGTATTTGTAATATATTGTATTGTATTTTTATTTATTATTAAAAGTTTAAGCCAGTTGAATCTCACAACTTATTAGGATTGTAAGTTATTGAGATTAAGACATACTTTAAAGTTTAAAGATTATTTATAGGCATACTTATAAATTACTAATCAATAAAATTCTTACAGGACAATAATAATAAAATTCAAGTTATTGTGAAAGTCCAATATATTATCAATTAGACTAATTTTTCTTGTCATAATATTATGTTATGGTTCAATAAGTAAATCATTATTTTAATTTGAGTCATTTTAAGTACTTATTCTTGAGATATCAATTGCAAAGAAAGAATACCAAATAATTAGAATTTTTTTTAAAAATTTTCAATGGGTTCTATGGATTTTATTGAATAATCACGAGGATGAGTATTTCAGTGCTTGTCTCTTAAATTTCAAGCCAACTGGGTTTTGATATATATACCTACTGAATTCCACCATGTGTTGATATATTTTTTTGGCAGGGTTTCATTATGCTATGCTGAAAAGTTGGGGCAAGCGTTCCTCTCTCTTTTTGTTTTTGGACTGTAAATATAGAGGGAGAGACACAGAAAAAGAGAGAACGTCCTCTAAAAAGGTGACTCAAGTTGATTTGTTTTAGGATGAACGTAGCATGTTTAAATGAGTAAGTCCAACAGGAATGACTTATCTTTAATGGGTTGTTGGTAAAAGTCTCTAGAGAAGATATTATAAAAGTGGTGATCACATGTAAATATTTAGATTTTCCAATGAGCTAATCAAGTAACAATAACTATATATACTTGTGAGAGTTTGCCACTCGTAACTTTAATTTTAACTGTTTATTTTGATTGTGCGATTTAAATTTGTTTCTCTTACAGTTTATTTATTTAGGATCATGAGTATTTTTATCGAGAAAAAAGTTATACGTACATCCAAAAAGTAGTATAATTGTAATAATATATTTATTGACTTAATGAAGTCCACACTAGTTTTATGAAGTACTACTACTATATGATAACAAATATACCATGTGATGATGATCGCAATGATAATAATAGGTAAAGTTTCTGGGCAATCGATCTTCTCATTCTTTTGAATTAAAGGCGTCTATAACTGAAGGGTTTAAAAGTAAAAAAAATCGATGACGGATTTCTTAATATAAGCAGCCAGAGTAAGTATTTGAACTTCACACGGCATATCTAAGATGGTGACAGTATCCATTAATCCATATTACTGTCGATCATCGCGACTACGTAACATGTCGATCCATTTCCATTAAAAAAAAAAAATTGTCCATCTATATCCATTGGATACTAGGGATAAATTTTAATAAATTCCCCCATTAACACTAATTTATAAATTAAAATAAACTTCTGTATAAACTAATTTATAGAAACTCATATGTTAGTTTCTTCAACAACTTTTTTTTTTTAATCACACTTTAGCTAAGTTTTCGCTTATGAAGAAATATTTTATTTATTTTCTTCTTTTATAACTATTTATAAAAAAATATCTGAAATAAATTTTAGACAACGTGTTGTCATCTCTTCCTTTATATATATATATATACATATATATATATATATATATATATATATATATATATATATATATTAATGCATTAGTTTCTTTTTTATTTTATTCTTTTCCTTTTCACTTGTCTAGCATGTCTATGTCATTCTCCACCTCACGGAAACCATTTTTCATTCCTCTCTTTGGACACAAGAAAGTACATATGTTTTATTTTTTTATATCCTCTTCATTCTTTTCATAAATCAATTAGAAGGAAGGCGTTCATATAACGTCCATGTTTCTTCCTAAACAAATCTCACCACTCTCCTACTCTAATGACTCATTCTCCTTCTTTCCATGATGCACTATAAAGTTTTTTATTATTATTATCACAAAGTTTTTAAGATTTTTTATTTGACATTTAACAATTTTCCCATCAAATTAGTCCATTTTAGAGGTAAAATAATCTTTCTAGTTACAACTCCAACTCCAAATTAAAATCAAAATTTAAGACTTTAGTTAAGGAATTCAAGTGTTGAATCACTTATACCAATAACTTTTGGTAAAATAATTTCAAACACCATATTGTGTACACAAATCTATGAAATATGATCATGTCATTTTTGACCCAAAAAATAAATAAAAATACCACACCAAAATAAAGACACCATAGGAGCGCAATATGTTACAAGCAAACCTTAACCACTACTTGTTACCCTTGCACAAAATTAACTCAAAAATGTATTTCAACCCTTCAAATGCTCAACAAAACAAGGGAATAAAACCACAAACAGAGAATGAATTGGAAAAGAAGGGCATGAAACACAAAACAAAGGTTGTTATAGGTTCTCATTTAACTTTTCAAATGCCCATCAAAATAACACTATTTATCTTCCTTCATCTTAACCTTTCAAAAAATAAAAAAACCCAGTCTAGTTAACATTTGCCTGAATTTAATAAAGACCATTAAATAGAGGAACTACGTGCAAAACAGTTTACATATTCAAAGACTATGTTTTTGTTTAATTAACAGTGATTACAATTGGTAGATTTAGTTGGTGATTTACTCCATATAACATTTATTACACGCTTAAATTATATAAAAATATATAACATAAAGTTATATCCGTAATCTATATATAATATAAAAAATTCGTGGATTACTATGAAAATAGGATATTACTAAATTAGGATCAAAAACCCACTCACACTCTATTTAAGTGTTGTATATTGAAAAAAAAGTTGACACGAATTAACATCTAAATAAAAATAATATTAAAAGATATATAAAATGTGCAACTTTAAAAGTTATAAAATTCAATTAAGTTTTTTTATAATTTTATTAAGATAATATTAATATGAAATAATTTTACTTCCATTAAAATTAATAATTAATATTTGTCAAAACCTCAAATACATATAAAATAAATATTTTTTCCCATGATTGTATAACAAAATATAAAAGAATAAGAAATTAAATGAGTTTTGACCGTTAGAGTGGAATTTTTGAGAAATAAGGTAACAAAAAGTGGTGAGAATGGTGTACAAATGCCCGCAGCCTTCCAATAGCCGCATTGTTTTTCTTCTTCTTCTTTCTTTCGTTTCCTTGAGAGATAATTTCCTGCTTGCCACAATTATGAATTTATTAAAGAATCAATTTTCATGTCCAGTATTAATATTGAATAACATCTTTTACAAATTCAAAATAATATTTTATGGGTCATAAATTCAAAATCTTTATATGGTTTTTGCACTTTAATATACTTGCACAGACAATCAGCACAATGTCGGCGGTGGTGGTTACTTTCTCCATTGAAAATGGATAGGTGCAAGTGTACAACTCTTAATTTTTGAGAGTCAATCTTAATTAGAAACTAGCAATTTTTAAATGTTTATAATAATTTTTTATATTTACTTATTTAAAAAAGGTAAAATAAATAACATTTTAAATTTATGTATTAAAGAGTTGATTCAACAGATTGTATGAAAAATTATTGTAAACTTGATATCCATTTTTAAATTCTACGAATTAAAAAAAATATTAAATTTATGTTGTTACTCTAATATAAAATATCATAAGAATAAAATGAAATTTTCATGTTTATTTCTTAAAAATCACAATAAAAATTCTGTTAAATGATTTTACATTTCTAAATTAATTGATTTAAGGAACAAATATATTTTTTTCATAAAAAATTATTTTTTAAAACATAATTTTCTTAAAAATATTTAATTAAATTAATACGCACTAAGAAGTTATATCTCACTTGTTGATTTCGACATACTCATAATTTAAGTCTTTTCATGCTTTGGTATTCCAGACTAATGAATTGGATATGTCAATAGTCATTTGTCGACCAAACATATAAGGAGTTACAATCATTGACATGAAAATTACAATTTCAAAATACCAATAATGATGATTAATGAGGAAATTAAAGGCTTGAACACTGTTACATAACCTTAAAGATAAAGTTATGAGGACAAATTAAAATTTACGAGTTGAATTTTTTTTATTAGATATTGTAAATCTTATGTAAGATCTAGATAGTTAGATGGACAAAAGTAAAAAGTAAAAACTTATATATTAAGTCAAATTATTTTAAAAAAAATTGTTTATTATAATTTTTTTAAAACCTATAATGTGAAAAAAGTCGATTTAAATTGGACAAAATTATTATGAGAAACAAATTTGTTGTCTTGTCATGGAATTTTAGAGTAACAGGTCTTCAGATATTTGTATTTGAGACTATTAAGAATTGAAGATAGGTACATTAAAACAACTGAAGTTACATCAAAACAAGTACAAATATTTTTAATGCCAATTTTGATGAAAATCCTTAAAATATATATATAGCAAACATGTACCAAATCCTCTTGGGTGCTAAAGCATAAAGCAGCTTTTGGTAACGCTCATCGCTGTGAGTGACGACGATCACCAAACCCTTCCGTACTACACTCTCAATACAATCTATATATCCCAACGCACACTTCACTCCTTCCTTCAAGTACACTCATTTTTCTTTTCTTTTCTCTCCATATTCTTGTAAATTTTGGCTCCTTCCTCAATGATACCAGGGCCACTCGGAAACAAGTGTGCATAATGGAGGGCCAAGATCTCTCTCCACCCCGCATGGACACATCTCGACCGTCCCTCGGCTTCCCCTTGGGCACTGCCCTCCTCTTGATCATCATCTTCAGCCTCAGCGGCATCTTCTCCTGTTGCTACCACTGGGACAAGTTACGCTCCTTCCGTCAATCCCACCCTGCTCCCTCCCACGCCCAATCCCAACCCTCCACGGTAACCAACCATCCACATCTCTCTACGTACACTAACACAACTACTACCAACATTTTTATCACAATTACAATTTCTTCTCTTTTTGTGTGTGCAGGAGCTGAAGCAAAGCAAGGGTGAGAGCTTACCGGTGCTGATGCCTGGGGATGAAGTGCCTAAGTTCATAGCCATGCCTTGCCCGTGTCAACCTTCACGGCCGGAGACTATCGTTGTCACCGTCGAGAAACCGCCGCATAAACCGCCGCTCGTGGTGCTACCTTTGTGTTAATTAATTAGCACCAGAAGTATGTTAATTAATCGTGGGTGCTGTGTTACAGTGTATATATGTGCATGTTATTGCCACGGCCATTTGTTCTATGACCCACTGAAGACGGTAAGGTTTAAGAGAGCAAAAAAAAAAAAGATTAAGGATTAAAGGATGTATACGTAGGTACCAGGTCAATTCCCAGATGGTGGCCACTTCATTTGTGTTGTTCTTGTATGTAATTATTAATTTAAAAAAACCAGCTTTACTTTTATCAACTTTCATTTAATTAAGTTTACGAAATAAAATTAATTTTGATAATTTTAAGGAGATTTCTTATTATTAAAGCAGTAGTTATAAGATAGATCGAGCGCTAGGATCAACATGAGGTGTGCCAATTCCTTGCATCCGTAACGCGAATACGATTGTACTAGTACTTGTCTGTGAATACAATATATATCCACATATAATGGGTGAGCTAGATGTAAAAATTATTAGAAAAGCCAGAGTTTAATTGATTAATCATATCCACTTTGGTTAGCCAAACATCCTAAGAGTGGCATTTTGGCAGTGCAGACCCGCCTAAACCCAAAATAAAAGGTGAACACTTTTCTCGTCAAAACGGAATCTTTTGTATAATTTTTTTTTCCACACTAACTTAAGTAAGGTATTCTCACAATAAAATATCAACTAAGGAAAACATATTTTTCTCACATATATTGTTCTATTCACATAGTTAAAATTGAATACTTAACCTATGTTTAAAAGATTCGAATTACTTATCACTTGCCTAACAGGCAATGGATATAATTTTTGCATAATTAAAATGATACTGCCTAACAAGGATATAATATATGGATCTCAAACAATAATTTTGCCAACCAATATGTGTCCTAATATATGTATACATTAATTATTCAATTGATTGCGTACTCTAGGTCCCAACGAGAAGCTGCCGCCACATGGAGTACTAAAATCTTACGAAGATTAAATATATCATAGGAGGTGAATCATCACATATTCCCATTAATTACGGCAAAGGAACCAATGAGACACACACACAAAAAAAAAAAGTCTGCTTATTAATAGTAGTGCACGCATTCACTCATCAATTAACTGGTAGAAGAATAAAAGAAGCTAGGGGACGAAGCGTGTAAAAATAAGATTTGACCTATAGTGGGGAATGTTGGCCACTGTCCCCCTTTTTCAACATGCGAAAGGGATAGATAGTCGTAAAACTATGATGAATTTATGACTCGCAAGAATTTATTTGCAATGGGGACACCAAATGACCTAACAGATCCAACATTTCTCATGACCTAATTTTTTTTCATGGTGGCTTTAACATGAACCTTCTTTAGCCACAGCCTAACAGAGCCCGCGGTTTTATTTGTTGCAGTATCAGATGTGTACCCTTCCGTGATTATTGTTAGTACTTGTTACTTTTTCCATCTTCACCTTCTTGTTCCATGATAGTTGATACCCTGATTTTGCTTGTTGTATTCACGAGTGGCTAGGTAAGTATGTCACCATCCCCATATATAAACACTTGCCCCCACAGTCCATTTGAGATTTTGAAATTTTCAAAATGATAATCATTTTCAAATATAAACTATGTAAAGTGAAAGACTAACGTGCTCTTTTTTTTTATAATATAATTTTAGTAGATATAAATTAAATGAGTACTTCGCATCTATAATATCTTAGAAAAGATATATATGATTTGTTTTATTGTTTTAAGTTTTAAAAGTTAGTGAATAATATACATTTTTTATGTACAAATATCCATTTGTAAATAATAATAATAATAATAATAATAATATGTTTTTCCACGTTAATAACTCAGATAATGTAAACAAAGAGGAGCGGACCAACATTAGCTCTTCATTAGTTCATTTTTTATTTTCCTTCTTTTGTTTCCCACTATTTCTTTCATGTCCTACCAGAGGGTTTTCACTTTTCAGCAAGACCCGCCAAAAAAATATAATAATAAATCTACTTCAAAACGTTTCTCTTTTAAAATAATAAATAAAAATTAAATAAATTTTAATTGGCATAAAATATTTTTTTAAGCAAAGCATAAAATATATTTAAAATGTTATTTTTATACTAATATTTTTCTCAATCTTTTTGTAAAATATTGTAAAGTAAAAGGGATAAATGATAATTATTTTTCTTATTTTTTGTAAGTGACATATATAAATTAAAACATTTTTTAAACCAACGTATATATATTGAATACGAGAAATTAAGTAGTGCCCTATGTAAAATTAATTTCTCCTTCCCTAAGGCAAGAAAAAGATCCAATTTACTCGAGTCGGAAGAATTCAGGGCAGTTTAAATACTGAAATGAAGGAAGGGCACTTGAAACAAAGGCAAACTTAAACGGCGATTATTGGTGGCATTTTAATTCAGCCAATAGAGAAATCTTCTTAATTATTGCGAAATCTTCTTAATTATTGCGAAATCTTAGCTCCTGTCCATTTCAAGAACCCACTCATTTTTTTTTATATTCATTATCTCTAAATATAATTATAGTACAACTCTTTGCTTCAAAAATGCAAATTCCTTTGAATAAATTAATATTTCTAAAAACATGTAAACTTAATGAGCATGTTAGTACATGTGAGACTAAAATTTGCCAATTCGAAGGATTAGTTTATGTTAAACTACAGATTATTAGAAATACAAATAAATGTAAATGGCTCAATATTAAACAAAAAAAAAAAAACACCCTGAACCATTAGTTTGTTTGTTAACTGTTTCTAAACAGATTTTGTTTTCTAAACTTAAGCACATTCAAAAGTATTTACTTTGAGGGTCAATGGCAGCAGGAAAATAGGAATTGTAATATGTGATTTTGCTATTGTAGTTTAAGAGTATAGTTATGCAAACCTCTAGAATTTAAGAATCTAATGAGGATTTTCTACACATATATTTACCAACGGAATGTTGAATAAAATTTATGAAAGTTTTGGAACGTATTAAAACTGCGAGTATATATAATTATGAAACATATATTACAACTATTATTATGTCAAAAAATTAATCAATTTGTCATTAAATTCATGAAAAATCTGGAACTTATTAAAACTGAGAGTATAATTATGAAACATATATTAATTACAACTATTATGTCAGAAAATGAATCAAATTGTCATTATTTTACTCAAGATGAAGATGAGTAAGTGTAATATTAGTAATAATAATTTTTTCTGTTATTTTGAAGTGTTAAAGCAAACGACATAGGTACCAGCTAATTAATGTTCCTGCTTATCAAACTATCTAATAAGTTTTTTTTTTTAAAAAAAAAAAAGCGAAAAGATAAATGCTTGTGGAACATAATTTTTCCATGGCTGAGGGAGTCATTTGATTATTATATAATATGCATATGCAACAAAATACATTAATATGAAATGGCCCCGTCATCCCTCAAATAAAATGATTCAAAAAATAGAATACAAAACTTAACTCCGGCTTTTCTCCCTGGCCTTATCGAGGAGCATATGGTATCATACATCCAATCTTTTGGGGACTCATAATGGAGTGGGTCATATATATGCATTTTCAAGCACAAAATATTATATCATCTTCCCGTTATTACTTTCTGTTATGATATGAATGGATGAATAATACTTTTTATATATTGGAAATCCTCGCAAAAATTAGGTAGAAATCATAGAGCATATAGTGAAATTATATATCCGTCCCTTTCCCACTCTGCTTTCCTAGCTATCATGCAATAGCACATTATCCCATACCTTATGTATGTTTCCTTTTCATTATTTTGTTTTCTACGTGTGATTTGATTTCATTGTATATTATAGTTTCGATTCGTCATGTCTATTGTCTCGTCTGCTTTTGTGAAGTGAAAGAAAAGATAAAGATATTAAAGATGGAAAATAATATATATGTATGTATTTGTTTCAGTTTACTTTTAAAATTAAAAAAAAATTGTTTTTTGACTAACTTTTTGAGAAAACTTAAAAAAAAAACTAACCATTATTTTTCCAAAAATATTTATTTTCAAATATATATGCACTAAATCACTGGCTTCAAAATCATAATAACTACTTAAACGCTTGGTAAACTTTTATTTAACACTCTATTTGAAATAAAAGGGAAAAATTGGAGAGTGAAAAAATAAAATAAAAATAAGGGGGAAGATCGACGTGTATTATTTAAATAGGTGAAAATAGAATGAAAAATTCAAGAAGATTTTCAGTATTGATTTGAAAAAGTAAAAAGAAAGTGGAACAAATAAATAAATTATGCAAAACAACTTTTTATTATTAATAGTTATAAATTTGATTAAATAGAAAAGTTAATTTTTTACTATAATATTTTTATGATATAAAAAAAACTATTTAACATTGAAATTAAGCAGCTATAAAAAAAAAAATCCCACATTCCTTTCCTCCCACGAGTAAGGTTTCCTTGGTCTCTCACACTCATCCTTCTTTCTCCTCCCATCTCTCTTTCTCCAACCAAATAAGGAAAATAACATTATATATTGTTTCTCCTTCCCTCACTTCCCTTTTTACCACCCAAATAAAGTATTAGTCCTTAAAGTTGTAAGCAAATTTTATTTTAATATCTAATTGATTATAATAAAAAACTTTTACTTGTCAATATTGTAAAATATTTTTTTCTTTATTTTAGTTCATTTTTATTAATTTAATTTTCTTCATGCTATGATTTAAAGTAAGTTATACTTTACAAAGTCAAAAACTAAAACCGAAAATTCGAAAAATTAATAACTTAAATAAATGGTACTTGTAATTTCAACGATAACATAAACGTTTATTCATTAAAAACTCACATAGGGAAAGTAGCTAGGAATCAGATATGTTATTTTAATTAGTACAACACTCCATCGATTTGATCTTCAAAGGAGTTGATTGGTTTAAGGAAAAGGTGGGAGAGAACGCACTAACAGAATTAGGTTAGATAAGTGCACGTCGCAGTATATATATACACTATATTATATTTGTTTATGGATAGCCAAGAACATATAAAAGAACTTGCATGAATGGCATTCTTACATCAGCTTTACGTATTAATCATATATTTTTTTTCATTTTTGTCTTTTTGGTTGTGTTAATTGCACTTTTTATGCTTTATTATTAACCTATCTTTGAAGTATTCCATATTTAATTAATTTTTATTATAAACACTGTGTTTTTTGCTGACAAATGAAGCATTCTTGGCGGGATATATGATCAACTACGTACGTACATAATAAAGTCACGTACGCATTTTAAGTTCACAAAACCATGAGCTGCACATAGTTATATTAAAATGGGAGGATCGGAATAATGCTTAAGCGCCGTAGTGCTTGTGATAACAGGAGATGCTTAATATATATATATCCTACGAAATTTTCAGCAGAATCATATATATACATATGGTTTTGAGATAATCAAGTAACGTGGTTTAACTAAAGTGCATGGCACCAGGTTTTTCAAATATTCAAGCAGAGCTGAAAAGTTAAAATTTATAATTCGGAAAAGTAATTAACGCACTGTTGACATTTATTAAAGTGGGGAATCGGAGGAGATAATGTTGTTTAACACATTACAATAAGAAGATCGAAGAGAGGGAAGTGAATCTTTCACAACAACTTAATGGGTGATTAATTTAAAGATTAAAATTGAGAAGTGAATCTTTCACAACAACACATTACGTTCTACCTTGTCTAATAAAATTTGTAACTTGAAATTCTGTAAGATATATATGATCCCTGGAAGGGCTCTCACCAACACAGTATAATTTATATATGTTAATTTGTAACTTTGTGTTGTTTGTGATGCACTGAGTTAGGCACTCATTGTGCTAAATTATTTTTAGTTAAATAAAATCATTGCTTTAAAAAAAACTTTGTGTTCTACCTTTTCTTTTAGTTGAATGGAATTCCTCCTCCTATATCAGAATTGTTTTTCTAATTGATTGTTTGATCAAGAATGAGAATTTATAGACCAAAGGAAATAGGACATTCAAAACATATCCTCTCCAGTCATGTTGTTTCTGCAACCAAAATAATAAAAAGTAATGAAGGAGAGAGAATGAAGAAATAAATAAATAAGTTAGAGAAAGATATATAGGGCTAGAGAGATGTTGCCATGTTGGAGAGAATTCAAATCCAGAATATTAACAGAGGTGGTAGCATGCATGAAAATTACATAAAGTAAATGTTGAGCAATCAAAGCAAACATTTGATACAAACATTATAATAGGTGTTAGGTAATATATATCTATTTTTGTTTTATGTTTATCTTATTTTAAAATTCAACAAAATCAGTTATAAAAGTTTTTTAAAAAAGTATACTTCGATTCCAATAAGGTGAAAAAAGTTGTAGCTAGCGCATTAAAAGTTAGACTAAAAATATGTTTGATTTGTAGTTGTAAAATTATCTTTGAGAGAATTTTTTTTTACTAATAGATTAAATTTGCATTGAAACACGTCACACAACATTTCCAACTCCAAACTAATCATATACTAAACTGTTTAAAAATACAGCTCAATGTATATCTACTGTTAATAAATATTTTTTTTATAATGTTATCCAATTACAAGTTCTAAAATGCCTTATGTTGAAATTGATATTTTTCTCTTTCTTAATAAAATGATTTTGTTTTGCCTTTTAAAAAAATATAACCAATTACAAAGTCAAATTGTCATGATTATAAGAATAAATAATGATTTTTTTATATAAATTTGTTGTCTTTTCATATTAAATAAAAAATTTAATTGATATGTACTCTCAGTATTTAAAAAATGTCAATAATTTTTTTAAGGAATTATAGTCAATTAATTAAAAATTATTATTAATAAATTTTAAAATAAATATTAACTGACTATGATTTTTTTTAAATACTGAGAGTAGATATCAATTAAATTATTTATATATATTATGAAAGGATTTTGTGCATGTTCCAAATGTACAAAATCTTATGTATTAAATATAAAATAGAGGGGAGGTAAAAGATATTAAGAAAAATCTTTATAAAACACAATAAGAGAAAGTTGATGTCACCTGGGGGGAGATTTGGGTTTTCATTTTGATTTTGGGTCGTGACAATCGGTTTGTAGCCCATGAGAACCCAAAATGAGTAAACATTTACATTTTGGAATCTGGAATGAACTTTCCAAAATATAATGGAAGGTGTAAGATGCAACAATGGAGGTGCAGGGTACAATTCCGTTAGTTCCCATTTTGATGTTAGTTATGCGTTCACGAGCCATTCGTCCAAGTTTGAAATAAAAAAAGGCGCATCTTATTTTTGTTCTGTGACCCCATTAAATGTTTGTGAAAATGCCAGACAGAAACTCCTCCGTCCACACCCAATCCATCACCGCAGTGACCCCACGAAGGTCACCCAGGTTCCCCCCCCAACAAAACAACGACACTCCCACCCCGAAATCCGCGAAACGCAGCGTTTCCTCCAACAAATCGGACAAGTGCGCTGTTGGATCGAGAAGATCCCCGAGGCTGAACAATGTTGAACAACGACCTCCCCCTCTGAGACGATGTCCCAGGTTGAACAACGAGTCAAGCGACAAAAAATTGAAAGACACGAGAGTGAAGAAGGGCGGTGAAGCTGAAACGAAGGAAAATCGTGTCGTTTCGGACGAGGGTTTCGGTGGAGGAAGAAAGAAGAAGAGAAACAGGAAGAGGATTGAAGTTGAAACGCAAGAAAACGGTGTCGTTTCGGATAAGGGATTTGTTGGAGGAAGAAAGAAGGAGGAAAATGAGGAGAGGGTGAAAACGAAAGCAAATTGTTTCGTTTTGGATGAGGGTTTTGATGGAGGAAGAGAGAAGGGGGTAAATGGGGAGAAGAGAAAGCGTGGTGGCGAAGAAATCAGTAAAGGGTGGACGAAGGAACAAGAATTGGCTCTTCAAAGAGCGTATCTTGCTGCAAAGCCTAGCCCCCATTTCTGGAAGAACGTTTCGAAACTGGTACGCATCCTGCTCTCTGTGTCTGAGTAGAAACTGTTGACTTTAGCCGGGAACTAAGTTTGAGAATAATGTTGTTGTAATTTAACAGAAATTTGCAACTTTGGGATTGGATTGTGCTAATCTTCGAAGCTGACTGTTATAGTGTTATGTGCTTTTCATTTTTACAGTTTGATGTGTGGTTGAGTATTAATGAAACTTAACATGATTGTCTTTTTTCTGCCTTTGTTTTGCTATCTTCCCAAATGTTAGAAAACATATTTGATGCTTCAAGTGTTGCCTGAGAACTTGCATGTTATGTGACAGCTAAGGATTGCGTGCATAAATGATTAATAGTGTAACTCTGTAATGTCGTGCTAGCTGTTTGTGTTTGAATGAAGTGATGTAGAATGGAACGTTACCAGGTATTGTTTTTTGTATTGTATAAAATTAGGATGGAATGGTACTAGGTGGTTTCCAGCTAAAATATACAGAACAATGGCATTGTAACTTTATTCCATTCCATCTCATTTCATTTAATTCCAGTCATATATCTAAACATGGAGGAATTGTTATTGAAAATTATAGTTTCTGTATGTATATATTTCTTAAAAGAACAAATGCAGCTTTATAATCTGTTGGCAGTCAATTGTTTGTCAGATACATGCAGATGGGGCTAGCTTATAGATGCAGATGCAGCTTATAGTCAATTTTAGTTTTCTGTATGTATATATTTCTTAAAAGAACAAATGCAGCTTTATAATCTGTTGGCAGTCAATTGCTTGTCAGATACTTGCAGATGGGGCTAGCTTATAGATGTTTTATTCTTGTATTTGTGGAATCATTGCCATTGAAAATCTGTTGCAGGTGCCAGGAAAGTCTCAACAAGATTGCTTTGATAGAATTCACTGTGACTATATGACACCACCTGAAACTCAGCCTCGATTGAGGGCAAAGACATTTAAGTCATCACCCATTCACCAATTTTCTATATCTGCAAGTAAACTTCTCAAACCTATGGATAAAACAGCTAGAAGATCTAATGTTCTAAAACCAAAGAACATTATTACCCAGAAGTCTGTTGACAAGCTGTTACAGCGCCATCTTAAAGTAGATCTAGATCGTGAAGGGGACATATTTTCTGTTCTTGAACCAAACACTGATTTTTCTACTAATGCTTTACAGCCTAGTGAAGCACTTTCTACTCCGAAGCAGCAAAAGGAAAACAAAGGGTTCCCGCAAAATTGCACTGAAACATCATCTTCAAGCCATAAGAAGCCACCTTCAAGATTGAGTGGCTCGTGTGTTACAGAACTTGTTAGTCCCCCAGTACTAAAGAAAGTAAAGAACAGGGTAATGCATGAGAAATATATCAATCAATTGCGCTGTAGGGAATCTAGGAGAAGAGCAGATGCTACAAAAATAATTGAAGGAACCAGCATACAGAAAAGGGATGTAGTTAATGCTGCAAAAGTTGCCTTGCAAGTCAATTTCGTGGACAATACTTCTAGTTCTGGTGAAGATAACGATGATGGCATTGAATTTGAAGATGAAAGTCAATAGGTGTTTTTGATGCTGTTTTAGTGAAACTTGTTGACTAATTGCATGTATTGTATAGTAGTATGACTTGTAGATTTAGAAACCGTAGTCCCTAGCTAGTAAACAACTATTTTTTATTTTTGAAAAATCTGGTTTTGTTGTATTTCTCTGTAGTTACTAATTAAAAGTTTTCAGTAAAATTAATTGTTAAACTAATTAATAAATATAAAATAATATTTTATATGACTTTTTATATGAATGTTATTTTACAGATAAAAAATATTTGTAAGTAATTCTAATTTTATGTTTTTAATTGATTTTTAACCCTTACTATTTTTTGTTTGAAAGTAAAATATTTTATCAAAAAATAAAATATAAAAATATTATAACAATTGAAATAAACAGTATAGTATTAAAGGATAAGGTATATGAAAAATTTAATTAACGTAGTAAGGATAATTTTTTTTTTTTTTGATAATTTACAAGTTCAAACATACTCTAGTAATGTATATATGATTCTGAAAAAAAAAAGTAATGTATATATGAAATAATTTTTTTTTTTACAAGATGAAAGAATGTTATAATTAAGTTAATGTGGATGACAACTCCTTTCGGAATCATAAAAGGTCCAACTTTGGAGGTTCAGTCAAGCTCCATTAAGAATGACCTTTCAACTTCTTTGGTTTTTATAGTATGACATTTGAACTCAATTTTTCTAATGACTTGAAGTTACTTGGAATGCAGGATATGTAGAGATGTTTTTTTGAATCAGATTTCAAAACATCTTTATCTTTGATGATAAATGAAGTTCATCTTCTACGTCCTTATGCTCCCTTAGTCAATCTCATTAGGGGGAAGTTTCATGTCCTCCCATTGAATTTTCACCATACCTTCCATAACGAGGGAATTTTAATATTTTATATGTAAATTAGTTGGCATGATACGGAGCATCTTCAGATTATACCTTTGTTATATAGCAACTATATCCTTCTCAGATAGACTCTATCCTATTAACTGATGTAATAAGTGTAATTAGATTCGATTAATGACTTGTCTTTTATTTCTGATTGATAAAAAAATATTGTAAACTAACTGAAATAACGTGTTAAATCATGAAATAAAATAAAATAACAGAGAGTAAAAATAAAGCTAATGAGAGATTGGTGAAAGGAGATCAAAGTCTAATATACCTGTATAGGCTTCTAAACAAACAGTAAAACAATTTTTGCTACGTTTTATACTTTACTTCATTAAGAATAGAGATATCAAGTTGTTGTTTCACTTTCACTTCTATTGATATAATTTTTTCGTGCTTTGTGCACGTGTAGTTTAGTTTATTTTTAAAAAAATCGTTTACTTTTATCAGTTTCATAAGAAAGTTTTAAAAATAATTGATTATGTTTCTAATTAAAAAATATCTTATTAAATTGTAATCATTTTTATTCGGCCTTCGCCTCATCCAGCGTCAGTAGTCCAACGGTTAGGATAATTGCCTTCCAAGCAATAGACCCGGGTTCGACTCCCGGCTGACGCAATTTTTGTATTTATTGCTTTCATTTTGGAACCGAGTCTTGACATATGCATATGATTGGTGAGTCCTTTCTTCAAGGATCAATTTCTAAAACATGTATTCATTAATTATAAATCAGCTATCCGAAAAAAACTTAAGTTAATGAATAAAGAACATGTAAGATTTCGTACTTCACAATCACTTGTGACATAAATATATTATGTCTTTGTTATGAATTAATTTTTTTACTAGTTGGAATCTGTGTGACCGTATCCGTATCCATTGCATGTCTTTTGCCTTGTCCATATTGGTAACTCCATATTTTTAACATCCCATTTTATATATTAGCTTGTTTTGAACTGCAACAAGCATTGAAGTCTGTACAAAAACGGTTTAGTGTTCAATTTTATTTTGGAAACTATCCTTGCTTGTCTTTTGGTAACAAGTTGCCAAGTAGGCTATGTGAATAATGAATATGTTTGGTCCTCTTAATTTTAAGCCCCTTTTTACCCTTTTTATGTTGTCTGATCGTTGAAGGTGAAGAAAGTAGATGGTTATTCCATCAGGAACATTAGTGTAATGTTCAAGAAAATAATTGATTTGATGGGACTTTTTTTCAAGGTTGCAACATTCAAAATTCTAACATGGGATACCTTATATATTGAGTGAAACCAAATAAGAAAAAAGGATTGTAATGTAACCAAAAGAAGAGAAGCAAATGAAAAATGAAAGGCAAGCCTAAATGTCTCTTCATCTGTAGTCAAGCCTTTCATAGCTAAGATTAGATGGTTCTATAGTTTGTATTGACATTAGATTGATAGTCACAGTGCTTTGGTTTATAGTCAACATAGCATTAGTGTCATTACAAAAAATCAAGTTAGCCAAATTTCTTTTCATGCCACTGTTATCTGTTTTCACCAGCTTTTTTTAACTCAATTACTTTGTGCCCTTTCATCTGGCAACCAATGGAACTAAACAACTGAACTAAACCTTATGTGATTTGTTATTTGGTAGTTTTTTGTGGGGGCAACATGATGAGCAGTTTTTACATGTTACAAGTCCTAGCTCATCATTGTAATTGTGCTTGTGAGATCAGTAATTTCTGTAGTAATCGTGGGTTAGCAGTAAGTTTAGCACTTCAAAAAGCACCACCAAGCTGAAACTTTCCCTATCTGGAAATGAAGAGAATCGTATTCATTTCAATAGTAATAATGTTCTAATAATAAGGAGCTAATGTATACAACTTAACATTCTATTTGGTCCTTGGAATGGAGGGGGCTACCACGTCCTAAAATTATTGAGAAATCATAAAGCAACTTTCCCATTATAAATCATTTTACAAGTGGCTGTTATGCAATTCACTTAGCTACCTTACTTCTCATAAAGTGTTAGATATCTGACAGAGGAGAACCCTTTTAAAATTGTGTCATCCACTTGTGTGGCCACGCCATCAGGATACAGGTGACACATAATTATTTGTTTAATAATGTCCCAGAAAAGAATTTTTTTGAAGCAACCGCATATTCAGGCATATATTAAAATCAGGTTGATTCCGGTTATGGGTTTGGCAACAACCCTTCTTCGTTACTAAAAAATTGGATATTTATCACAATGGGAAAGTGAGGCTTGAACTAAACATACCCCATAATATGTTAAAATACAGGGTAAAGTTGTAACTTACATAATAATCAAAGCATCAATCAAAGCCATCATCTTATTGGGAAATCTCATTAAACTTTGTAACACTCCTAATTCCTTGAATTACACAAGAGGAAAACTTTGCTTGTTTTTCAACATCAGCAAATTGTTATTTCTGCTTTCCATCTTTCTCCTAGAGACATCTACCACCATAACCTGCATTTCTGAATAGTGCTTGCTTTATCTCTTCCTGGCTCATACAATTTCTCTGCTCTGCTACCTAAAGACCGTGAAAACAATAAGTTACAAGAAGTAAGTAACATGTTTGATTTCAAGAATGTAAACAAATATTGGGGCCACTAAAATATGTTACAATTGCAAACCTCTGTGCAAGATGCTTGCATTGAAAAATCATTGAAGCTGCTTATAACACACTGGTGAATCTCAAGGCCTAATGCTTCTAAGGTGTTCACTGTGGACAGTAGTAATCCTGGCTTTGTGGCACAGCAGATGCTAATCCTTGTGTCCTGGTCTCTTCTCTCAACATCAAACTGCAAAAACATTACAACACATACAAATATTTGTTCAGGAATTTGGCCTATGATTATGGATCAGTTTAGGGGTTTGAGTGAGTGACTAGAACTAAGCATACCTTGGGGGAATTTCTTACCATTACTTCATTTGGCTTTAGCTCCTTAGAAATGCCCAAGAGGTTTATCCGATTTGTTCCCTCCTCCATTTCTTCTTCTTGCAACTTGCCTATCCTTTCTAGAAGCTCTTTCATGTAATCAATGGTGTCTCCAAGAATGGAGGTCCTGTCCATCTGTCAAAGTTTGTTGTCTCATGTTAGTGTAAACAAGGTTATAGAACAAATCAAACAACAAATGCAAGTGTTGGTAAGAAAAAAATAATCAATCATGAAAAGACCACCTAGTTTAGAAAGCCAATTTCATTTCCATTGATTGAGACATTCATAAAAAGGAAATGACAAGGTAAGAATGAGGTAATAAAAAGAAAACATAATATATCTTTTGAATCACCTTGCTAATCTTAGGGACTATTGACCTTAGCATGGAAAGCCTGTCATTCAAACGCTTTCTTCTCCTTCTTTCTGCCATGAGATTCTTTGATGGCTGCCCTTCTAGTTTCTTTGATTTGGGCCTTTTCTCCCCACCCAAGCCCATGTTAAAGACTGGAATCTCTGTCAGTTCCTCAATTTTGCAGCCAATTTTTGCTTGTTCCAAGCTCTGGCTTTCACTTCCTAGAAAGCCAAACTCTTCATCCTCCAATGATGGGTTATCCTCTTGTGGCAAAAGGGGTGCTGACTCATCATTCCTGGTGTATGAAGAATCAAGCTCAGGCAATGTGAAGCCATCAACAAAAGGGTATGCTGCTTCACTTCCATAAGGGCATTCAAATCTGTGGTCTAGTGGAGTTGAAAATGCAGCAAATGAGGGATTCAAAGTGGATAAACCTTGGTTCTCATCAAAAGAGTCAAAGCTCCAACCACTAGGGAGTAGTAACTCATTCAACCCAGTGGACAAAGCACTACTCCAACTAGTGTCTTTTCTTGGAGCAAGTAGCTCATCCAGAAAACCAAGTTGAGAAAGCTCCATCCTTGTGCTGTTTTTCTCTCTCTTTTTTCTTTCTCTATTACTCTCTATGAAGGAAGTGAATTGTGAAAAAAGCAAACAGGAAAGGCTTTGATAAGATGAAGTTGAAGCAAGTGGGAGGAGTTTGTTTAAATAATAGTAGTGTTAGTGTAATACTACTAATATAGCACCTATGATTACAGAATGTACTACAGTGAAAAGTCTAGTGAAATAGCACCTAGAGGTAGCCTCAGATTAAAATGGAATCTCTTTCTCTCTCTCACTCTCAAGGTGAATTAATGTCCTTTTCACCGAAATAATCACCCCAGACAGAATTTGTATTTAATTTACCATTCCTTGAAAACTTTGACCCACAATTCTGTCTTTAACGAAAATGGGTGGAATTAGCATCATAGATTGTCAGTACTTCTTCCATTTTTAATGCAACCCCTCCTCTCTCTCTCACGTTCAAAGAAAAATAATGCATCTCTCCTTCCATCATGGTTTTAGAGTTTAGACTCCACCCTATACACAATAGTCAATAGTTTTCGTTATTCTATACAACATAAAAAATAAAACAGAAAAGTAAAAAAAAATGTTTATTTATGCTCTACTTAGGAAATAGGATTGTGACAATTTGGAACATTGTTCATTTTTTCATTAACCACCATTTCTTGCCGTTTTTTTTTTAATTTCTCCAATGTTAATCGGTTTCCTTCCATGCCAGCCTGTTTTATCTTCAATTATGGACAAGTGTCTATAATTAACAAAGGGCTATATTAAAAGTGGGCCAAGTATTAGCATGCAAATACATTTTAAGGAATGAAATGAAATTTGTTGATTTGAGCTCCCCTTTTTTTGTTTTGTTTTCATTTCTCTCATATACTTTATGTATCTTTAACTTGGAAAAGACTAATGAAAAACAGTCTGTCTTTTCTTTTGCTACATTTAGTGGTTTCTTTAATCAGTTAAAATTTATATCAGTAACTAGATTAAGTATATGTATCCCCTCCGGGTATAAAATAAAAAAATACATGGTTCCAATCATTAACTCATTGTTCTATCATTGCACTCTAAAGCTTATTTTCAGGTTCAGCTGATAAAATTTCAAGGGTGGTACGGAAATCTGGCCTTTTGGACGGTGTAGGTCCATTCCACTATATATAAGTTTCGGTAAATATTTATTTTAATCCGTGAAAATGTAAGATGATAATAAATTAATCCTTATATGATGAAAAATTTAAATTTAATTTTTTTGATTGCGTAAAAAATATGATAAATTGGTTATGCAGTTAAATTTGTGAGAGAATTTTATCATTAAGTTGTAATATTTAACGATATATTTTTTTGTTGATTATAGTATTAATATAAACACACATAAGATGAGTATTTTTCTTTTAAACATGATTTATTTCATACTCAAGCATTAATCAAGATTTGAATCCTAAACTATTTGGTCAAGGAACAAAAGTTATTATCACTTGTATCAACCTTTACTGGTTTAATGATCAATTTGATAATAAATTATATTTTTTTGATCAATTTGATATTAAGTTATAAAACTTATTAATCAATTTGTCATTATTGTTTGTAAGATTAATTTATCATATTTTTTTTGTATATTTGAAAATTAAATTTAAATTTTTTCATCTTTCAATAATTAATTGATCAATATGTCACACTTTCAACATCAAAATATGTATTTACCCATATAAGTTTACAAGGCTCATAATTTTCCACTTAAAAATTAATCTTGAATTGCCAACAACAATTTTCGCCCACTCCCGAGGCAGAGAGGAAGCGTGTGATCAGGTTGGTAGAACTACAAGTACTGCTACCTCTACTAGGCGACAATTTATACATACAATAAGCATGCATGGGTCTGGATTTTGTGAAATCACCATTCTGTTAAGTGTGAGAACATGGTAATGAGCAAAACCATGTTCACAAAATGATGAGCTTTTTATTTATAGCAATAAATTATTCATCTGTCCTTCCTTTGTAATAGTAATAATCAGTATTAAACCCAATAATCTGCCAAACATTAAACAGTGAGTGATCGCGTGACCAAATTGCTTTCTCAATCAGATGCTAATTAAATTAACTTACTACTTTGCACGTTCATATCCACATTAGGTGACCCGATTGCATCCACAATTAAATGACACCTATTTTCCAATTAGCCAATAAGCAAATTACAATTTCATATTTCACTAAGTACATCTTAATTAATTTGTTTTGGGTCCAGACTATTATGAACAATATGTAGGTTGTCATATAAAGGTAAAATTGCTCATCTGTCAATATCAGCTAGGATGCACCAGAATTGTGACTAGGCCCCCCCACTGATTGTTTATTGCGTAAATGTAATTGCATTTTGTTTTGTATTTGTTGGCAGTTAGAAAACAATAGTGGAAGAATAAGGAGTATAGCTGATGAACATTAGTTGATGAGCATTTAATATAATGTGCACAGTGACCACGCAGCCCAGAGTTTTGCATGCTTGACTGAAAGGCATTCATCAGTTCTGAATGTCTGGTATCACATTATGGACTCGTCCTTCTTAACACTCTGAATTGGTTTATGAGCACATAATTGGAAAGGTTCTTTTCCATTGAAAGATGTGAAGTCTATGCTTATGCTTATCTCATTTGTACGCTTATAATTGAGGTTTATTCTTTTTGTTATAACGATTGCATTATTGTATTGTTGAAGTTGAAATTCAAAAAAATAAATTAAAATAAAAACTAACATGCTCTATAAATTATCCAGACTCTTGAGATTTTCACTTCAGATTTTTTCTTCTAAAGTTTAGATGGTTTATAGTTTATATTCATTGATTACGTACGCCAAGTGAAACTTTTTAAACAATTATGTGTAATCCCTAAGGACAAGGCCAAGAGTAGTGTTTTGGGCTTAATTTGGGAAAGATGTACCTCTCATTCAATTTCTGTGTGCGTTGCCTATGCTTATGGGGCACTTGGCTATGATCGTTTACTTTGTTTCTTTCTGGGTTTCCGCCATATTTTTCCTCATTGTAAGAAAAAAAAAATATTGTGTCTGCAAGCGTTTTTTAATTTCTTTGTCATGAATTCTCCCGTGAAATTGAAATTTCAATGGCCCTTTTTTGTTGTTGAAATTTTTAGTATATATTTTACTAATTAACTATCATAATTTAATTGGGTGCATACAAAGTTGTTAGGTGTTTGCCAATTACGAGTGAGTAGTTTGAGATACCTTTGAAACAAGTCTAGATTCAAATGTTGTGTATGAAAAAAACAATATTAAAAGAGTTAATTTTACTATGTTACTAACTTACTATGTTCTCAATTTAAACACGACATTTTTGGTGATGAACTCAATTTAAACTAGATTTTTTCAAAAGATATTTATAGTTCTGGATTAAAAATATTTAATTCAGTTATAGAAACGAGAATCTTATGAGATAAAAATTTAAATATTAATTCAATAAGCAATCAAAATTTAAATAATTTGTTCAAGTTTTACAGTGTTTGTAGAAAGATCTCGAGATTTGTTTTCAGCAGGAGGAAGAGTTTGTTTGTTTAACATTTTAGTGACGGTGGCACCCGATACGACTAGTACGGTATGAGACCACGTTTGCATGCTTCGCAAACACGAACTCTGAACGGATTTATATTTAATAAATACTTTTAAATATATAAATTACATAATAATTAAAATATATAACAAATAAATATGTTTGAATATAGAAATTATAGTTTAAATTTATGATAAGTGTACCCCAGCCCCTTGGTCCCCTCGTGGTCATACGTCAACAATTGATGCTTTGGTCTTAGTCTTTTCATGTTATGCACTCAAGATGGGCTATCCACCCCCTTGATCTCCCCTTGGTCGTATGTCAGACAACTGACATTATGATCTTAGTTTTTTCGTATTTACACATTGGAGGACTATGTATCTACACGGGGTAAATGGGTTCGGACTTGCATGGTATACGAGCCTCATTTTTTTGAGCTTGTTTAAAAATTGGGTTTTTTTAGCCCACCTCACATATCCCGTGGGTTAAAGTGGTTTTATCCCGTGGGTTAAAGTGGTTTTACCTGCGGGTATTTTAATCTCTATTAGAAAAATAAAATAGGGTGTATGGTTTAGCAAAAAATGGGTGTATTAACAAAATTAAACCTCTAACCTAAAGTTCAGCTCTAATCCACACTGACACTAAACTAAACCTAAATCTCTTTAGCACACTCACCTCACCACTTAGACAACCACCTACACCATGCACTCACCTCTCCTCGCGTAGCCACCAGCCACCAACCAGTCACCACGACTCCTCCACTGGCGTAGGCAGTCTTGCGAACTCCTCTTCTCCTCGCACTGCACCACGTGCCGCCACAACTCCTCCACACGACTCGAATGATAGGAGTTTCCCTTGCACTCTTTTTTTTGTGTGAATGCGGGCTACCCATAAAACCCACAGGTTATGCAGGGCGAGGGCGGGTTCAATAAAAACGAACCCATTTGAAAAGTGGGCTTCACGAGGTAGGCTTTATGGATAACAGGTTTGGCGGGGTGACTTTACCTACATGCCCACCTCTATGAGTATCTCCTTGTGGAGTCGTGGTCGTACATTGGACGACCAACACTCTAGAGTCACGTTTCAAAGACCCTTGGTTAGGGCGAGCAAATTGTACAAAATATAGAAAAAATAAAATTAAAAAATATAAGTTGTATTTTTTGTAAAAAAACAAATACTTGTGAATTTAAAAAATTAAGGGGTGCAATGTAGGTCCACCAATGGCTCTGGTCTTATTCTCTTCGTACTTACGCACTTTAGATTGTGAGACTATATAGCCCCTTAGACCTCTCAATTAGACACCGCTTGTTGTCACACTTTGTATGAGTATCTTAATATTTCTTGGATATACATCGATCGAGCTTAAGATAGACACCAAGAGAGATGTTACGTAGCGAGGGGGTAACAGACCACGATATGTGCCTAAAGAATCTCGAGATAGTCATTACACTAGTTACGAGTAACCAACTGTCCTTGAAAAATCGCTACCCAATCAATACGATTAAAGGTATATAAACCTAAGGCTAAACCCTAGAAAAGGTATATTACACTTTACACTTATTATGCACTAATAGTCACTACTACAAAGGTGTCTTTTCACATTGTCATATCTACATCGGTTATAAAAAAACCGATATAGTAAATGATGCGGTGTCTAATCAAGAGTCTTTTTACATTATTATTTAATTAATTATAAATTATTATTTATATGACTTTAAAAATAATTATTATAAAGTTCGATAAACTTATATAAATAGTGAATTATGAAATTATTTTATAACGTGAGTGTATAATTTTTCTCTAAAAAATAAAGTACAAAAGTAAGATTAAAGAAAAACTAGATATATAATATAAATATAATAACCTTTTTCATTCTCACTTTCTTGATGGAGGGAGGGAATAATAAATATTGTTGTCACCCTATCCTATTTTCATGCCTAATTAATGTCATGGAATATCGGTGCTTTGTTACTCCCATGCATGAGGGAATCTGCTTCTTTGAACTCCAAGTCAATAAATTAAATAGTTGAAACTAAAATTTGTTTATCCCGGCATATATTCCCTTTCCCTCAACCCTTCCAATACCTCGCTCTCACAAACCTTGTAGGCTGTTAAGTAGTGAATAGATAATGAAAATAGTCCGTAGCTATATCCTCTCCATCAAATTCGAATTATGCCACATGCAATTGGCATCTTGATTATTTTTTTCTTCTTTATTCTTCTTTGGCCTTGCCAATGCCCTAACCTGAAAGAACGTTGTATTCGTGAATCGTGTCACCCTCTTTTTTCGACCTAATTAATTCTTACTATTGGAGCCACATTATTTTTCATTATTCAATAATTCTTTCAGCTCTAACCGTGCATGTTTTGGTGTATTAATTTGCTCCCAAATTGTCATCACACGAGACAGGTTATGAATCTGCTGTCGCTTTTACTTCATATTTCTTCGTAACATTACCAAAATTCGTATCTGCTGTCGCTTTTGCTTAATTTCCTTCTTGACATTATAGAAAATCGGTCTATTTATACTCTTGCACCATAGATCTGTTCAATATTCCATATTTGATCAATTTGCTTTGCAGCTGCAGCATATCATTAACGTTTAGATTTATTTATTATCGGAATGCATTAAATGTTTTATTATATACAAAAATAAAGAAATAATAACGTTACTTTAAGTATGATCATGATTGGTAGGTTTATTTGGCAAAATTAGTTTACAGATTAACAGAAACCTTATAAATTAGCTAAAAGATATGATAAGTTAAAAATTAAGAACTGAAAAGGTAAAAACTTTAAATTATATGACTAAATTGAGAGAATTTGATGAGATAATCTAATAGTTAACTAAAAAATATAAAATGATATAAAAAATTAATATAAATATTTGATTATCAATATATATATATATATATATATATATATATATATATATATATATATAATTTTTTTAATAACTTATCATCTTTTAAAATCCTAACTTCTTACTTACTCAAGGGATCATTAGCAACTGATATAAAACTCGCGGATACACTTAATCTTTTACGACAAATTTTAAATATACTAATTAAAAGTATCTCGTGTAAGAAAAGCTACAACTTTATGCTGTCTATTTTTCTTAATATGTCTGTTTTTCAGCAAGTGATTAAAGAAAAATAGAAGCTAAATCATGTAAAAAAGGAAGGAAAAAAAATACAAGAAAGAATAAAATCAGAGCCTTTAAACAAATTTAAGCGTGTGTGATCTCAATAAATTGAGAAGTTAAGCAGAACGAGATCTCAGAGTCTTATTCATATTATGTTAAATTTCATCTTGATTTTAAATAAAATAGCTAATGTGAGTTAATGTGAGACTTAAGTATGTTTGAACCGTCTAAAAGAAAATGATGCTGATAGAAATAGGAATGGACGTGAACTAAGTGTTGTGAAAAGGGCAGTGTCTGCAGCTATATGCATTAATTGCATACGTATTTGAGTTTTTTTATTTTATAAATCACCAGTATTTTTTAATAAAATAATATTATTTAAATCAGATAATTATCATAAACAAAAAACTTCTATCTAAATATTTAATATAATTATAAATTTAAAAATTCTAATTAAATCAAAATAATTTTATACTAATTAATTCGGCGACAGTTACGTTGAGTTGAATTCAGATAAGAAAGATACGATCACACAAATCAACAGGTAGCGCCCACAATATTGAATATCCCCTTCAAAACCGCCAAATTTTGTCCATTTCCTATGATTTTTGGCCCCAGTCTCGTTTTTGCAGATCAATGTACGCTACTCTTTAGACACGTCTTCTACTTTTTGCATGCAGGGTGTTTCTCCATATTCTTTCTTTATTTTATTTTTCAAATCCTCAACGTACAAAAGAAAGAGATGAAATCATATATATATATATATATATATATATATATATGTGAGTAAATAATTACAATCATCATTCCTCTGATTTGGTTTTTTTTTTTATATTGAGTATTGCTATTTTTTAATCTTATAAAAAATATCATCATTGTTAATTTTTTTTATTTTAGTGGTCACTTTTTCATGTTTTTTTAGTTAATTATGATGATTATTTATGTAATTTGCTTTTATTACACTCGGCATACTTTTTTTTATGATCTTACTTTTAGAATAAATTATAATAATTATTCATGTGATATGCTCTAATTACATTCAGCATTCTTATTTTTTTTTCTAACATGCTTTAATTTTATTGTTTCTTTTAAATTCACAATTGCTCTATAATAAAATGGCAGTTAAAAAATTTATGTGTATAAAATGTTTCATATTAAATTTCAAAGATTTAAAATTCAATTAAATAGACTAAAAAATTACATGTATTAAAATATCTTACGATAAAAATTTATATACCACTATTTAAACATCATTTTCATTTGCATTTGTTTTTTCTTTCATAAATGAGTATTTTTTTCTTCTTTTATTAAATTTACTAACATAAGTTTTACGAAATTAACAAATAAGAGTAAAAAAAGAGAATGATGACTAATATAATAAAAACAAATCACAAAATGATCATTATAATTAACTAAGAAAACATCAAAGGGTGATTAATGAAACAAAAATTAAAAAATTATGATATTTTTTTAAGGTAAAAAAAACAGAAATATATAGTGTAATAAAAATAAATAACGTGGATGGTGCTGATTGTAATTTACCCTTAATATATACGAATATATATAACCTTGACCCACGATAAAAAAAATGTTTAACATTATATTTGTTTTTTTCAATATTTTTTTATTTAATTGTTAATCTAAATATTGTGGACTTACATTAATAATATAATATAGTACACTAATATTTGATACTTTAATAACATATTAATACTTATACTAACAAAAGCCAGAAAAAAATACTAGCAAAATTATTTATCAGTATAATATAACGTATTATAATTTATCACTGAACCTGAACATGTGAATTATTAGTTGAAGCTAATTAATATTGTTTCAGTTTAACTAATGATTTTAAGTATCAAACTACTGAAAGAAAATCTTTATTATTTATAATAATCTTATTTTAATTAAGTAAAATTGCCTCTAATAATCTATAATAAAAATAATAAAATAGTTAAATAATGCATTACAATTTTAATGCAAACTCGCAATATACATATTAATAATTAATTTTTTTTCAATCAAAAGTTATGCTATCAACAGTTATATAATTGATGTGAAATAGTTAACAAATGACTCTTTTCTCTTAGTATTGTTATATAGGTTAAATCATAAATTTGTATCATCTGAATGTTTCAATAATATATCAGATATGCAGCTTTTCACCTTTCACGTTTCTTTTAATTAACGCTAATGAAGGTAGTCTTATGACGGCCAAAAGGTTTTCTATAGGTATATATAATCGTGGTTATTTCATATTGTTTTGGTACGCAGTTTGCCTTCTCCCTTTTCTCCTTTCTTTGATAGGTAATTTAGCATTCTATAAGCATGCAAAACAAAATATGACGTCGCGAAATAAACATAATAAATATATAATTCAGATGATACATTTAATATGCTTATTCATTACTCTGAAAATGATAATAGGTAAGAGAGTAAAGATTGTAAATAAAAGTTTTTATTAAAAGTACAAAATGTATATTAAAAATATGAAGAACATTAGTGATACTCTCTTAAACACTTTATTTCTAACCTTTTTTCTATAATTTATTAGAAAATAACAATTTTTGTAAGTTTCATATGCTAAATCATAAGAATGAATCATTAGGACCATCAAAACTGCTAACATTATTCTAAACAAAGTATTAAAAAGGAGTTTTATACTTAGTAAGATTTTTTTTTTACTTTTATTTCTTAACTGCTCCCAATATTATTTTTTTATGATTTACTCCCAATACATTTATAATAGCAGATTATAAATAAGGCGATATTTGACATTACCGATTAAAAAATTCTCAAAGTAGGACAATCAATCTTCCATTATTAGTGGGGGATGGGCCACTCGCAGTTAATTCTTCATTAGTAAAAAACTATTGGTTGCTTGGTGCTTAAAGCATTTTTACATGGATGAAAAGAATCCGTCCAACATATTATTTGTTATTGGAAGAAATGATGAAATCTATCGAAAATTATAACATTTCATGAATTTTATTTCTTATTTAAAGAGACTCGCTTGTTATTAGAAATAAATTGTCTTTGATGACATTATTATTGGCAGAGATCCCAATCCTTTAATAAATTTCATTAACAATTTAATATAATATGATTTTAATTATAAAGTGAAAGACTAAAAAAACAAATGACGAGAACATATCTCTTTCAAAAAAAAAAAAAATTGATGAGATCATTTCACTTAATCCTCCAAAGTTTTTTCTCCCTCCACTTAAAAGGATCCTTTGCCCTCATAATTTAATAATTTTGATTAATAAAAAAATATATTATTGACGTTCCTCTTTTTCCATATAAGCCATTTACTTACGGAGGTGACAATGAACCCAGATGTAATGGATATTAATAAAAATTATATGTAGTGGTATGATATTTACGTATTAATTGAGTTTGAGTATAATTTTTAAAACTAATAAATAAAACTAATACACATATGTTTCCTTATCTATTTTTTAAAATAAATAAATAAAACCAAGTTATTAAAATTATGTGTCATTGATAGATAATATTATCGGTATATAATTAGATATTTGATATGAAAAAAACCCATTGAATGATTAATGTTTGACAAAAATATCACGAATAGATATCATTAATATTTTCTGTCAAAAAAATAGATATTACTAATATCTCTAGAGATTAATTAATCCTTGAGTCTTAGCTTGGTCAGAAACATCCTAAATTTACTAAAAAAATTATGTAATTCTTCACAAGTTAAGCTATGTGCACAAGATATTGTTAATTTGTAAAAGAGGCCTGATTATCTATCTTAATTAATTTCACAAAATATCAGACATTTAAACGTGGAAGGGTTAGTTTTGTTCCATAATATTATCAGCAGTCGAGAAATTAGTGTAGAGGTAGGAAGATTTCTGTTGGGTTTCCATGCGCATGATATCATGTCACGGAGGCTAAGTAGCTGTTGCCTGTTGAGGATGGAAGCTCTGCCATATATCTTAAACGTCAGAGCTTGTACGTTTGCTATTGTATCTTAGCATCTCAGATGAATAGTGGGGTATCCAAATCTACTGATATCATATCATGGTCATAGTCATGGTTGTTGCAATTGCCAATTGGTAAGTGTAAGATCAACACTCTTATGATGGGTCCTATCCTTTCCTTCACCACATGAGAACGAAACCAATCCTAGCAATAAGGGCAGTGTCACCCCCATATAATGAGGGCAAAAAGTGTCATAAAAAGACGAGATTTTTAACTAACATTGCACTAGGGAACACCCTGCTCCTTCAGGGTGATCGTGATCATCCCCTCATCATGACCTTCATTCCTGTTGATCACTTTCCAACATTTTGGTCCAAATCATCAACCCCATTTTATATCTTTTTTCACCAATAAGGTTTTAAATTTGTTTAATTTAGTTTAACAAATCAGTTATGTACGTGTCTGTGTATTTAATTTGTAGGATATATATGATCTTATGCTTTTGGACTTTTTCTATATCTTAATTGAAAGGAGCTTCAAAGTTTTATCATATATTCGTAGACATGCAATATTAATTGCCTTCTCGATCTTGATATTCTTTCTTTGATATGAGGCAAAATAACAGTGCTCAAGACATGGAGTGGGGAACAGAATAGTAGTACTAATTAATAATAACAATATATAATAAAAAAATAAAAAATCTGAGATATATATGCAATGCAGCAGAATAAAAACATTTGGGGTCAATAATGGTTGGTTGTATAGTCTATAATTCGATATACTAACAACAATCAGATGTGGACAATATTGTCTATTCAATTTTGCTTAGCAGAATTTGCGGACTGGGCAAAGTTACGAGGTCTTGCCTGGTCGGTCTGCAACTATAATGCAGCTATGCTAGTATGTATGGTCGGTAAATTAAGTATCTCTTTATTGTGTCTAAAAATGATATGAGGTATGCAATTTATAGTTTTAGAGAAATTACCATACTTATTTTCTTTTACAAAGTTGCCAAGTTATGTCTAGGAGAAAGAAAACATAATTCAAAAGCATTTTAAGTGTAATATTTTTTTTTTATCTTTGGGATTTAGTATGAGTTATATAATATATATATCCGAATTACACGGATTGACCCAATAAAAATTGAATGATACACAATTTTTTAGTCTTAAGCGTTGTGATATGAAAAGGTTAAATATATATGAAGAGGACCAAAATATACTATTACACATATAACCTTTAATAATATTTTTTAATACTTATTAAAAATTATACTAAAAATTAAATGTGTTATAGTGGTACGTGGTACAATTATAAATCCAAAAAAATCATAACAATACGGAAAATGTATTATATAATCAGTTATAGTCAGCTTAATCACAAGAGATTTGAGTAGATTTCAATTTCAAACTTTGTCGTCACTATTGTGTATTAACATAAACAAGTTATACAAATATTTTTTATTTTGAAGAAACAAGTTATGCAGATAATATAACAATTTTATATATAGTAAAATGCAACTAGTAGCAACCTAAAGAATTAAATTCACTCGATCGAAACAAGTTAGAATGGATTCCAGTTCTAAAATTATATAAAGTTTTGTTTTTTAATTATGGGGTTTGGGATACATCCGTTATAATTACAGATTATGTACATCTCGAACAAAATTGACTAAAAAATGTACATGCAAAAAAAATTATATAAACGTACTCTTCTAAAATCGTTCACTTTAATGAAAACAAAATTCTCAGGAATTCTTTTATACGGTTCCAGCATCATCCACAACGCTTTTATCCCTACCAGTCAATCATGACACTTTGGAAGAAATCATAACTTTGAATGAAGTTCTAAAGTCAATAAAAAATAGTGTTATATTCCACATTACATTATCTTATTAAAATAATTAATAGGATCATGAAAATTAGCTTCTGTGATGATTTTGAAAGATGGAGATAAAAGGAGAATTGTCCCTAGAATGTTTGTTCACACTTGCTCATTATTAATAAGAGATATGTTTATATTTTAAAAAATAAAATAAAGTATAGCACATTTCATTTTTTATGGGAGGAAGGTACAGTTTTTAAAATTTGAGAAGAGGAAAGTATAATATAACTGTTTCTTAAAGTGAGAAAAGTGTATTTTCTTTTTAAATTTTATTACTTAATTATTCATCTAAATTCATACATTCTAAATTTTAGAAGGCCATCAGCCCATACATAATGACTTAAAAGGGCCGGAAATTTTTAAGAAAATTTAAGAATAAAATGTAATAAAATTATTTTTGGAGAACTAAAATTAATATGGGTCAATATTTAAAGGAATAAAAGTATATTTACCACTTTAAAATAATCCAAATATTTAAAAAATTATTTAATGCATTTACTCCATATATATAGCCATCAATCTATTTAGCGACGGATTCAAGAAGATAAGCAAGGACCTTGGCCCCTCCTTTAGGATTTTTTCTGAATATATGAGAAAAATATAGAAAAATTAAAATTAAAAATATTAATATAAAAATGTATATGAACAATATGTTTTTAAATTGATATTTGTTTAAATTTTTTCTAAAAATGGATTATATCTGTAATTTTATCCATAAAATTAACAATAAATATTTTATAACTTATTATTTATTAAAATTTAAATATTTAAATAATTATGTAAAAAAAAAATTGAATCCCCTTTGATACACTTTTGGATTCATCCCCGAATCTATGAATACACAGCAGTAACTCTTGTAGTAAATAGGTAAATATAATAGCTAGTAGTACCTTAAAGAGATTTGTTAAGCAAATCAAAAGTGAAAAATATATTAAAAGTTATTATTCCTAATACACATTTAACGCGATCTACTAATTTTTGTTTTTTTAAATTTCTTAATTAATGTCTTAACTCTTAAGAACATTTATTAACAGTCTCCTGATTTTGCAAAGGTTTAGCTGAAAAGATTTAGGATTTTGTTGAGATTCAAAGTTTGTGGGAAAAAAATATTTTTTTAAATCATTTTTTAAGACAATAGATCATAATTCGTTTAAAATAACATTAAAACCATTTCAGTACGAAATTTAATGTCTTTTTTTTAGTATATTTTAAACGTTGAATTGATTATGTATGAAGAATTGGTCTACGACCTGGAGAACATGAAAAGTGACACCTCAAATTTTCAAGTTCCGATGGAAACTAAACACAGAATCATACAATACAAGGTAACTAACTACTTCGGCAGTGGGCCGGTGCTGGTGACGATTGTACAAAATGTCTCTACTCTCTAGTTCGTTACTCCTACTATTCTGAAAATGTTACTGATAGGTTGATCGATATAGATTAAGAAATTAGTAGTATTAGTTAATATAAAATTTTATATTTTAACTAAACATCCTTTAATGTGTTGTTATTTTGTTGTTTAGTTATTATAATTTTTTTTTAACTTCCACTATGTTAACTAGGGTAAAAAAGGCACCCAGTTTTGCGGGAAATATGCGAGAGATGTGGAAAAACAATTTCATACATAATTTTTGTTAGTTATGTGCAGACACAATTGAATATATCTGCGATTATTAAGGCTAAAATAGGTAACAAAAAGAATGTTAAAATCAAATGAAATATGTATTTTAATCACTTCATTAATAATAGTAAAAAAAGAAAATTGATTGGTGAAAGTTAATGATCTTTTTATCTTTGTTTTTTTAAGGTAGCGTGTTTCAAACCATGAGTAATATATATGATTTTTAATAACGAAATTATTATTAATTCCATTACCAACGTTTTAGAAATGTTAGGTGTTGTTTGATTTGAGTGTTTATTTTTTTATTTTTTGAAAATAATTTTTATTTTTAAAATTTTGAAAAGTTGGAAAACGTTCAGTTTTGGGCTTATTTCTAAAAAGAGAAAATATTTTCTAAATTTTAAACAAACATATTTTTATTCTTATTTATTTATTTTCTTTGAAAATAAAAATTAAAGTAGTATTTATTAAGAAAATAATTCTCCACGGTGGACGAGAGAACGTGCAGGAAATATAAATAACCCAAGAAAATAATCAAAAGCTTAGCATTTTTATTATATGCTAGCAATCATGTGTGTTAGTTGTTAGACTTGAATAACTCAGACTACTTATACAACTTTTAATTAAGAGCACGCCATAAGTGATTGCAACATGGAACACTCAAATTCATGACTACAATGACGAAAACAATCAAAAGCAATGCACACTTATTACTATATGCTATCAATCATACAGGTAAGATTTGAATAACCCAGATTACTCACAACTGCTAATTAAAGCAAACACAAGTGATTGCAACTTGGAAGTTTGAAAAACTGAAATTCATGGCTACAATGATGTGAAAGAAAATAATCCAAAACAATGTATACTTGCATGCTATCATCAATCTTACATGTAAGTAAAATAAAAAGGTGAAATAAGCCATGGTAGCAAATTAAAGTTAGCAGCATTGCTGTACCAAAAAAGAGTAAGCCGCATTAAATGGCAATTGGCAATTACTATAATGAAATGTCACAGTGATAGTATGAGCGGTATGTATCATATGAAAAGGCTATCTTGCTAGCTAATGATGAGAGTAATATATATATGATTAAATTTCTACATATAACACATCATTTGAGGTGACTGCTAAACCAAAAAGAGAGGTAGAGTTGAAGAACTCCCCATTTAATTAATTAATAGAAGTCAAGGCTAAACAGATGTATTTACTGAACTTTATAAAAGTCCATATGTTAGCACTATTCTTTTCCACCTAGCTAGCGTAATTCCTGTTGGTGTAGAAAATGAATTGAACCAAATAGCTGAATACCGAACACTAGACCCTGTTGAAAATGCCCCTAAAACGAGGTAATAATCATGTCTAACTAATGATTGCATCCCACATTACTTGGATTTATTTAGGACTTTAATGCTGATCATTCAAAATGGCTTCTCAATTATATACACACATTGACTTTGCTTATACCTCAACTGAGATCTTGTTGTTTTCTTTGGTACACATTGGAGATATTACAATCTCCTATCATTGTCAGTATCCATTGATACTCATGGCTTTGAAACTTTATAGGCTTCTAGCTACTAATGAAAACATAGCTTCATGTGGAGACATATCCAAGCCTCCAACTATTTACATCCCTCGCTTTATATCACATCGAATTGAAACTTCTATCTATGTCCTTTTATACTTGTTTTTTTTTCACCTGTCACTAATTTACCAAATCAAACATAGACATCATTGCTGTAAGCCTGTAAGCTTTGTCAAAATTAACCCACATGCCAGATTATTTTCAACAGAATGCGTGTAAAATGGGATGATCCACTAACTAAATTCAAAAAATGTGTGATCGTGATCATTAGATTCCCGCACCTTGCATTTGCATCAACAAATATGTCAGCTGTAAGTTCCGCTTACAGTCATAAATTCACACATGAGATGAATTAGGACACAGGTGAAATTAATTAGTTAACATTTTTTAAAAAAATCTATAGACCATAGTTTCAATTGATTCAGCAGAAGCCATAAATATTAGACTACGAAGTGCGTATAAAATTCATATCCACATTAGATTTATGCTTTGATAGCCAAATAGATTTTTAAGATATATAAGTTATAAAATCATTAAACTAACAACGATTGACACACGTGATAATAATTTGGGTTATTTAATTAAGTAGTTTAAGATTTGAATCTTGATATTGAGTATGAAATAATCAGTGTTGGGAGAAGAATACCCACATTGTATACGCTTACGGTCTCTCCAACAAACATTTATTAACTATTTTCAAAAGTAATTATTTTGTACCAATACTATCATCTGAATTTTTTATTTATTTATAAAACCACGTTATTATAATGCTACAAATAATGAGAGATGTGATCTAGACTTTCTCATCTTAATTAATTGAAGTTTCGTCTTTGACTCGATTCTATTTTGTTATTTCGGTTTGTTGAAGAACCAGTTATATATAGGGTTATCAATCGATTGGCACAATTTTTTTTTCTTGTGGCTCTTGATCAGATTGGTCGTGGGAGCATTAAACTAAAAACTATATGAAATTGAAAGATTCCTGGACAAACGCTAAAGAACCTTGCTGGAAGCATCCAAATGAGACAGGGGCCACACCGAAATCAAAACTTTATTCATAAATTTTCCTGACTGGATTGGCGTTATTTTGGTACAGAATTTATAGTTTTGGAAACTAGAATAATGGGGTGGTTTGGTTTCCATTTGTAGAGGCTTTGTTTTTTGTTTTGATGTGAGGAGAATGTATACATTCCAACTTCATCCTAATACCTTATTCATATATTCAACATGTTTGTATAGATTTTAGAGGGAAAAAATACCATAGATTGAGACAAAGGTTACTTGTTTTGGTGGAAGCAGATTTTCTTTCAAGACAAAGCTAAGCTCACCGTTGTTTATTATGGATGGTGCATGTGGCTTGTATGAGTCTATTAAGCATATTACACATTTTTATTGTTGGGTAATTGAATCCTGCACTCCCACAAGTGTATCCTGCACTCCTTTATTTTGTTTGAAATTATCCTATTGCCCTTAATGAATTAGCACCACCTTTCTCAATCCACCCATCACGTCTCCCTCCCGCAAAAACTGCTCCCTTCATTGTTGGTTTTGAGGAGGAAATTATAAAAAACAGAGAAGAGAAGAGAGACAATGCGTATGCGGAGGAAATGGAATTATTCTATTCTAATTCAAATTGTTCTTAGCAGCGATACAATAAATAACAAATGATAAACTAATTAGATAACCAGATATTAGCAAAACAAAATATTAAAACTAACTTGCTCCTTAAAGATAGGAACCACTTATTTGACTAGGCTAATCCATTGAAACTGTCTTACTCCTAAAATATAGGAAATCAACTTATTTACTAAATCCTATTTTAAAACCTGAAAAATAAAATATTATGCAGTTACAAAAGTATATCTTCAACACTTCTCCTTGCTTTTGGAATTGCAAACTCCAATCCTTTGAGTTCAAGTTTGTTGATAGGTAGTGACTTTGTAAACATGTCAGCCAATTGATCTTTAGACTTGCAGTAAATTAAGTTCACTTCTCCATTTTGTTGCATCTTTATCAAATAATAAACCTGGATGTTGAAATGTTTAATCTTCCCATGACACACGGGATTGTTTGCAATAGCAATGACTACTTGATTGTCAACAAAAATTCCAGTTTTGTTCTTTTTAGAAAATAGAATGTTTGACCTTGTTGAAGTGAGATACATTAAACATTCAATCAAGCTCTCACAATATCCTTCATCAATGTTATCAACACCTTCTTCCTTGCTAAACTTCTCCTTTTGATTCATTGGTGTGCTAACAGACTTGCATTTTTCCATTTGAAACTTTTTCAAATTTTCTTTTGCATATTTCCTTTTTTTCATGTTTAGCATTCTTTCAAGATGACAATGATCAAGTCTCTTGTGCCAGAGTTCCGTGGGTGTGACTTGAGTGAAATAGGTTGTATGCTCCTCCTCTGCTGGATCAAATGAAAAGCTTTTACCTTTCATTTTAACCCTTAGAACTTCCCGGCCAAAATTGTCATAGATAAAGCAATGTTGATGTTCAAAGGACACTTTAAATCCCTTTTTAATCAACTGACCTACGCTTAGCAAGTTTTGGTCAATGTTAGGTACATAAAGAACATCTGATATTAATTTGATACCTGAACACGTTGAAATTGCAACAGTTCCTTTTCCTTTTACAGGAATATAGCCACCATTCCCAATTCTGACCTTTGAGACATTAGTTGGCTTCAAATCTTTGAATAAAGTCTTATCATATGTCATGTGGTTTGTACAACCACTATCAATCAACCAACTTTCACTTGATTCACTACTCAAGAAGCATGTGGCCACAAACAGTTGGTCATCTTCTTCTTGATTAGCAATCTGAGCTCCCTCATCATGGTGATTTTTGTTGGCGCAGATCACCACTTCATGCCCTATCTGGTTGCACTTGTTACATTTTGCATCTGGTCTCCTCCAACATCTGAAAGGTGCATGACCTTTTTTGCCACAATGCTGACAAGGTGGATAATTTTTCTTTTTATCCTTACCTTGGTTGTTTGCACTGTTTTCGCTGCTTGCTGGTTGATTCTTCTTGAAAAAATCCTTTTTGCTTTCATCAACTTCATGATGTTTGACGGGCAAAGCACCTTCGACAACACAATCTTGCCTCATCAACCTTCGTTACTCTTGAGCTTGCAGGGCATGTAGCACTTCTGCCAATGAAGCTATAGATGCTTCATACCTCTCCGGCATTGTTACCAAAATTTTCTCTACAATTCTCAAATCAGCAAAATCGCTTCCCAACAACTTTATCTTGTTGGCAATACCCAATAATTTGTTTGAGTATTCTTTGATTGTCTCTGACTCTTGCATCCTTTGAAGTTCAAATTCCCTCCTTAAATTCAGCACTTGCATGCTTCGTATTCTATCATCTCCAGCGTATTCCTCTTTCATATAATCCCAAATTGCTTTGGGTGATTTAAGAGTCATGATTCTGATGAATATCATTTGTGAAACACCAGTAAACAAACATGATCTCGCCTTTGCCTTCTTCATCTTTCTTTCCTTGTGATTTTTAATTTGGGCCATGGTGGGATTTTCAGGCAGCGGATATATTTCATAATCCTCTTCCACAGCATCCCACAAATCCAAAGATTCCATGTAGGATTGCATTTTCACTTCCCAAAGATCATAATTCTCTCCATCAAAGATTGGAAGAGTTATGTGGGAAAAACTTGCTTCACCTTCCATGGTACAGGTCTCGTAAGAATAAGGCTCTGATACCAATTGTTGGTTTTGAGGAGGAAATTATAAAAAACAGAGGAGAGAAAAGAGACAATGCGTATGCGGAGGAAATAGAATTATTCTATTCTAATTCAAATTGTTCTTAGCAGCGATACAATAAATAGCAAATGATAAACTAATTAGATAACAAGATATTAGCAAAACAAAATATTAAAACTAACTTGCTCCTTAAAGATAGGAACCGCTTATTTGACTAGGCTAATCCATTAAAACTGTCTTACTCCTAAAATATAGGAAATCAACTTATTTACTAAATCCTATTTTAAAAACTGAAAAATAAAATATTATGCAGTTACAAAAGTATATCTTCAACATTCATCCTTCGTCTCGAAGCTGCACATCCTCGTTCACTTCCTCTTTCATCATCAAAGGTAAACTTCTTCCTTCCTGGTGTGGGTTTGGGTAGGTTTCTAGTGGGGTTGGGGTTGGTTTATGGTGGGGATGGGTTCTAGTGGGGGGTGTTTTCCAATGTGGATGGGGTTGCATTTAAGAATGTCCATTCTGTAACCAAAAATTACTTTTGAAATAACCTTTTCATAAGCAAAAAAATCTTTCGGAATGACTTTTTCATAAGCAAAAAAATCTTGTGGAATGAGCTTTTCATAAGCAAAAAAAGCTTCTAAAATCACCTTTATGTAAGCCAAAAAACTTCTAAAATGGTTGTTCCAGAAGTACTTTAGCTTAAGGAGTGACTATTCCGGAAGCATTCCAGAAGTACTCTCAGAAATGTATTTTATATATTCTAGGAAGGGAGTTTTAAAAATTAATATTGGGCTTACGAAAAGTTCGTTCTGAAACAACAACTACAATCCAAAATAGCTTTTATGAAAGTGTATTTTGCATCTTTTGAAAAGACCATTTCAAAAAGTACAATTTTGGATTATGGAAGAAACATTGCAAAAGCAAAAATTACAGTCCGTAATAGCCTTTTTGGAAGTACATTTTGTACCTTCTTAAATGATTGTTCTAGATAACACTATTATTTTTGTTTACGGAAAAAGGTGTTTCATAAAAATTTTCCTTTTAGAATGACTATTCCGTAAGTGAACTTATTCCCTTATGAAAAGCCTTTTCTAGAATCAGGTCCACAATGTGAATGTGAATGTGATAAAACGTACATGCAGAGTGGAGAGTTGGAGAAGGAGAGAGAGTTCTATGGAGTCAAATTGGACTTTCTTTATACCTTTGATGGCCGGGAGAAGAAGAGTTGGAGAATAAGGGAAGAATTGGAAAGATGCAGAATGGGAACATGCTACGGTTGCGGGAGAAAGAAGAGGAAGAAGGGATAGATTGAGATTTTTAAAATAATAGAAAGTACAAAATATACTTAGGGAAGTGAATAATTCAATTGTCTTACTGTTGCTTTTAGCCCAAATTGAAGTAGAAATTTTTGGACCAGGAAAAAGAGAGTAGTGATAGAAAATTTAACCACAAGCACAATGCTAAATCCTTGGCAATCATGTTTCATGGAAGATCTGACATTATCATTCTCACTAATTAATTTCTATTTTTGTTTGGTATTCATGAAATAATGTTTTCATTCTTATCTTGATTTTTGTGAGAACGAAGATGATTTAGTCATACCGAAGGTAAATTTCTTATTGAGAATTGCTTGAATTCAACATTATTAAGTCATATGTAAGTATGATTATAAAATTATTATTAAAACTTGTGACGTGTCTTTATTTTAAGAAAAAACATATCAACCCACCTTAACTTGTTAATGTAAGCGATAATGACCTAGTTTTTGAAAATAAAGTCTCAAATTTAAATTTTATAAAAATAAAAAATAGATGCTAAAAAAATTACTTCTTTAAACAGTATAACGATTTTATACTAAGAATCAATAAATAACAGAAAAAATAAATATTTTTTCAAAAAGTTGAATTCCAAATATAAACATTCGATTAAATAAAATTTAATTGAAATATATTTCTACTGTAAAGATTGCAATCTTAATCATACACAAGCCTATCCTTTCCTTTTGTTTTTCATCAATGATCAAACCAATTAAAATAAAAAATCTAATTTTCTTAGTGGGGAAAATAATATCCAATAATTGGTCTAAACAGCTAACAAAAAGAAAAAGTGGTTGAGGTGTGTGATCCGTAACAGTGAGAAGAAGAAAGGGTGAGATGTCAAAGCAATGGCAATGGAGTTCCGCTTGGACGTTGCTTCTCTTTCTCATCTTCTTCCTCTCCTCAACAACAACAAGCACCACTGACTACGCTTGCAAATTCTCCCAGTCCCACCCCTTCTGCGACACTTCCCTCCCCACTCTCACACGTGCGCGCTCCCTCGTGTCCCTCCTCACTCTCCCTGAGAAGATCCTCCTCCTCTCCAACAACGCCTCCTCCATCCCCCGCCTCGGCATCCCCGCCTACCAGTGGTGGTCCGAGTCCCTCCACGGCCTCGCCCTCAACGGCCCCGGCGTCTCCTTCGCCGGCGCCGTCCCCTCCGCCACCAGCTTCCCCCAGGTCATCCTCTCCGCCGCCTCCTTCAACCGCTCCCTCTGGCTCCGCACCGCCGCCGCCATCGCCCGCGAGGCCCGCGCCATGTTTAACGTGGGCCAGGCCGGGCTCACCTTCTGGGCCCCCAACATCAACCTCTTCAGGGACCCTAGGTGGGGCCGCGGCCAGGAGACCCCCGGCGAGGACCCCATGCTCGCTTCTGCTTATGCTGTTGAGTATGTTAGAGGCCTTCAGGGACTCAGCGGAATCCAAGATGCTGTCGTTGTTGATGATGATGATACGCTTATGGTGTCTGCGTGTTGCAAACATTTCACTGCTTATGATTTGGACATGTGGGGACAGTTCTCCAGGTATAACTTCAATGCTGTGGTGAGTTTCCTTTTCTTTTCTCTTCTTCTTTGACTGATGATAGTTTCTTAAGTAGTTTATGTAGAACAATTAATTTTAGTCCTAAACAAATGAATAAATAAATATATGTATTTAATATCTTGAGAATTAGTAGGAAGATAGTGTAGAAGAGTTTAGGAGTGGAATTTAATTAGAATGCACTCATAGAATCACAGTCATCCAATCACATATTGGCTATGCCATACGATAATGTACCCTCCCGATCCCCCAGTTGATCCAGAGCTCAGACACACCTTAGCCTCGTTCGCCTCTTAAGCTCGAGACTAGAGGGCTGTGTACCCTCTGTTATTCAGGCTGACCTTTTGGGCCAAACTGACTCTGGACATTGGTTACCATGTTTGGTTCTTGAGCCACCAGGTTGAGGACCATAAGGGGATAAAACAATCATACTGGGGTATCACCCATGATGGAATGACTACCCATCAAGTTAGATATCAACCTCCACACATGCTAGGAAGTGAGACAGCACACATTTAAATGGACCAGACATAGTCAATCTTTAGACCATCCTCTGAGAGTCGGAGGGTCTTCTTAGATTGGAACTATAAGGTGTTGATTTTTTATAATAACTACTTTACAAGTCATACTTAAGGATGATTCTTGGTTGGTTGATATTGTAAAATCTTTACACTGACAATGCATATTGTTATTGTTGTTTTTGGATTGGTATGGTGTGAGTGAGTTTGGTTTTGGTTGTTTGGCAATTGTCGTCAATTGGTTCCATGTTTGTAGGTATCACAACAGGATTTGGAAGACACTTATCAGCCCCCATTTCGTAGTTGTATTCAGCAAGGGAAAGCAAGCTGCTTGATGTGTTCCTACAATGAGGTGAATGGTGTTCCTGCTTGTGCTAGCGAGGAACTCCTGGGACTGGCTAGAGACAAGTGGGGGTTTAAAGGGTAGGGTTTGTGGGTCTTTGGAATTTGTGTCATTGTGAAAAATTATGAAAACGAAAAAGAAGAGGATCTTTTGTTGATTATCAGGATTGGTGGTTTTGAGTATAGGTACATCACCTCAGATTGTGATGCTGTGGCCACGGTTTATGAGTATCAGAAATACGCAAAATCCCAGGAGGATGCTGTTGCTGACGTTCTCAAAGCAGGTTTTTTGTTTGTCTATTTAAATGCATGGTTTCATTGAATTTGTTGCAGCAACTTCATATGAATTGGATGGTTTCTGAGATTTTCTCAATTCATCAGGTATGGATATTAATTGCGGGACGTTTATGCTTCGACATACTGAATCTGCTATTGAGCAAGGAAAGGTTAAAGAGGAAGATTTAGATCGAGCACTTCTTAACCTTTTCTCTGTTCAACTGCGCCTTGGACTGTTTGATGGAGACCCTATAAGAGGTCGGTTTGGCAAATTGGGACCAAAGGATGTTTGCACCCAAGAACACAAAACACTGGCACTTGATGCTGCAAGGCAGGGGATTGTACTGCTGAAGAATGACAAGAAGTTCCTTCCCTTGGATAGGGATATTGGTGCCTCCTTAGCTGTCATTGGTCCATTGGCAACTACAACCAAATTAGGTGGTGGCTACTCAGGTATGATTTTCATATTGGGACATTGTAATTTTTCCATCTTCATTTGGTTTGTTTCATTTAATTTTGCTTGCAGTAGATACCTCATGCCTGTGGTCAGGCTATTCTTTTATACAACCCTACACTCCAATGGCATTGATATATGTACACAGGACTTTCACACTGAAATGCCAAATACTTTTTCTATTCTGAAATAATTGCTGTTTTATCAATTTATTATTTGTCATTTAACAATTGTTTAGGCCATCATCTTTTAAATGTTTCTCTATCTTTTAGAAGACCCCTCAAAACCCTGACATCGAACTGTATGATGTTGTACCTACTACCTAATAATGTAGGAATTCCTTGCTCCTCATCAAGCTTATATGAAGGACTTGGAGAGTTTGCAGAGAGGATATCATACGCTTTTGGTTGCTATGATGTACCATGTGATTCTGATGACGGTTTTGCTGAGGCCATTGACACTGCAAAGCAAGCTGATTTTGTTGTTATAGTTGCTGGGCTTGATGCAACGCAAGAGACAGAGGATCATGACCGAGTTAGTCTTCTCTTGCCTGGTAAACAAATGAACCTTGTATCATCTGTAGCTGATGCTAGTAAAAATCCAGTTATTCTTGTTCTTATTGGTGGAGGACCTCTTGATGTCTCTTTTGCTGAAAAAAATCCACAAATCGCAAGTATTATTTGGTTGGGATACCCTGGTGAAGCTGGTGGAAAAGCTCTAGCTGAAATTATCTTTGGAGAGTTTAATCCAGGTATGTATACTTATAAATGAATATGCTGTTAGACAAGGCCGTCTTTATGCATTGGGAACATTTGAAATTAGATGAGGCTCTATGCTCTCCCAGAGTGATAGTTGTTATTTTTAACTTTACACTAACTACTGTCAAGTGTACTTTTTCTAAAAAATTATCCTTAATTGAATGTGATTGGATAATTAAGAATATAATTGAGGTTTGACTAAAATCAGAAAAACTCTGTAATTGAGCTCAATTTTGGAAATTGCATGAAGTAGTAGACTAGTAGTTAGTATTGTCAAAATCACGCTTCAATGCATAGGATTGTACAATGCAACATGTTTTGACATCCCAAGGTTCCATGCTCCTTGTGCATAGTATTGTCAACTACCTATTAGTCTGCAGTTGTACCAGTATCGGATCAGCTTAATGTTGATATTGGCTATCATTATCAGATGATGATAAAATTAAAAAAGCAATCTGCTAATGGAGTCTAATAAAAATGAAGGTGAATCGAAATAATTTATGACAGTTTGTGTGACACTGAAGTTAGCTTCGGTGCTAAACTGCTAATTTCCATTCTCCTAGCTTGGCTTCCTACATTATTATTGCTTCTAAAATTGCAGTATCATTAGTTGTCCATAAACAACCACGGCAAATAGGTTAGTATCCAAATTGTTTATTTGTCATAATATAATGAAGTCAGTGTTTTCATGTCGTGTGTATATGTAGTTGTGCGTTGATGATTGTTGGTTACACACACACACGCATATGGGTTTATTAATACTCACACATATATAGTAGTCTAAATAATTTTTTTTGAAATGGATTGGAGATTAATTGTGAAGTACTCCAATTAGACAATCAGTTACTAAATAAACCCTACTTTGGCATAAAAAGTCACAATTAGGTGTTTTAGTAGCTTTGTTTTTAAATGTTTATATGGGTTACCTATAAAGTACTGTGTGAAATACTTGAATTTAAAATTTGCTTTGTCAATTATCTATGGCAGAGTTTTAACTATCCAAGTTGGTTTTTGATGCAGCCGGAAGACTGCCAATGACTTGGTACCCTGAGGCATTTACTAATGTTCCCATGAATGAGATGAGCATGCGAGCTGATCCTTCACGTGGTTATCCAGGAAGGACCTACCGGTTTTATACTGGAGGTAGAGTATATGGATTTGGGCATGGTTTAAGTTTCAGTGATTTTTCATACAATTTCTTATCAGCTCCAAGTAAAATTAGTTTGTCTAGAACCATCAAAGATGGTTCTAGAAAGAGATTATTATATCAGGTAGAGAATGAGGTTTATGGAGTTGATTATGTTCCAGTTAATCAGTTGCAAAATTGCAACAAATTGAGCTTCTCAGTGCATATTTCTGTGATGAACCTTGGTGGTTTGGATGGAAGCCATGTTGTAATGTTGTTCTCTAAAGGGCCAAAAGTTGTAGATGGTTCTCCAGAAACCCAATTGGTTGGGTTCAGCCGTCTGCATACTATTTCTAGCAAACCAACTGAAACAAGCATTTTGGTGCATCCTTGTGAACACTTGAGCTTTGCAGACAAGCAAGGAAAAAGGATTTTGCCCTTGGGCCCCCACACTTTGAGTGTAGGGGACTTAGAGCACGTTGTTTCAATTGAAATTTATTGATTGCTTGTAAAATGTCAAATGTGTAATTTATCGAAGGGTTGGCAATTTATTAAAAAATTTAAATGAGGATGATATCAAATGATGTATATGTTTGTGACTGTCACAGCGTTATTGAGAACCAAAGTCTTTTTTTAGTCATGAATTTGTCTATTACAGTTTTCTTTTTTAGTCATGAGTTGGGCATTGGAGCTCTAGCTCGCAGGCTGCCAGTATAACTCACAACCCACACGGGCTACGAGCATCAATATTAACAACCCATTTAAGAAGTGTGCTTTTTAGCCTGACACGTTTAACCTGTAGGTTAAATGTTGCTTGCGATTTTTTAATGAGTTAACTTTTTTTTTTTATATATAAAAAAACTAAATGATGTTTATTGGTTATTTGAGATATTTTCCTTCTATTGTTGTAAAGCTGGAAAAGTTTCTAATATTATTTACCTTAATTTAAAATAATCTTAATTTGAATTTAATATAATTTTGAATTAAATTATATATTAAAATATCAATTAATTTAGATCAAAATAATATATATCGGCCGAGTTATACACATTTTATTAAACCTGTGGAGATATTGTTGCTTGGGATTTTCCATGAAAAGACATTTTAATAGCACAAGCAAAAATTTGGTTTAAATTTGGGTTTTTCTTTCTTTTTTTTTTACCTGTCCTGAATGCTGATCGGGTTGTTTAGCCTGCATGCTTTGCAGTACGATTGCGGGCTACCTTAAAAATGGAGTTCATTTATTTTGCGGACTCAATAGGCGCACTAGACTATATATGTGGGTGCAGTTCAAACGGACAGAATTACTGGTATATTCAGCTCTACATATAAATGAAAGAAATATGAAGTACTCTTTATTTTACTTTCTTTTTTAATTTAAATTGTACTTTGAAAATTGTGACATAACAAATTAATTAAACTTTATTAGATGCTAGTGCAAAAAAAATTTACACTTACAATATATATCTATTAAGAGTAAAAGGTCGATGTATTGACAATAAAAATCATTTTGTACATATAATTTGATAAAATATTTTAATTAATTTTTAGTTTTTTTAGTAGTTAAAAAACACATTTGATTGTTTAATAAATAAGTTTTTTTTAATAGTTTTTAATGTTTTCTGAAATGCTACTTGAAATAGTCTTTTTTAATATGCTAGTTTCTAACTTTTATATTTTCTTCCACTTTTATGATGGATATATTTATTCATATTCCCTGTTACCTATCTTAAATAAATCATGATATTATTATCTTTTTGTTATTTTATCTCAATTACTTCAATACTTAATTTTATTGAACACTTTTAATTTTATAAGTTATTTGTTAGCTTCCAGCTATCAACTTTTAACTTCCAACTACTAGATGAAAAATTAGCTAAAAACTAAAAAATTAGTTGAAAAATGAAAAAATTAATTTGTTAAATTATAAGTATTCATAAAAAATGAATAAATATATTAAGGACAAAAATAGAAAAAAATATAAAAAAAAAATTATCGTTTTAAAAATGTTAAAAATTACTAATAAACTATTAAAAAAACTTATTTATCAAAACTTATTTATCAAACAATCAAATACATTTTTAACTAATAAAAAAATTAAAAATTAATTAAAATAACTTGTCCAACTCAATAAAAAATTAACTTGGTAGAACCAATATATAGGCCATGCTTAGCAAGTTGATTTGCCACTTGAAAGGTGGATTGTGGACCAAGGTAGCCATTTCCAAACATGCAAGTGCAAGACCATCACGATTCCACGAACTTGCTTCACAAGGGGATACCAGATAACTTAAAACGAAGCACAGCAGAAAAAAAAATGCGAGTCAACTAACCAGTTTCCTTAAAAAATAAAAGAGTAGAACTTGGTTCTTAGTTCTGGAGGCCAGGTCACAACACCCCAAAGTAGAAACTGTTTCGTCAATGGCTTTTATTTATGCTGCTGCTGTTGTTGGCTGTGCTTCTTCTTCTTCCTCTCCCGCTGTTTCCGAAAATCATGATGTTTTCATCAGCTTTCGAGGAGAGGATACTCGCGGTGACTTCACAAGCCATCTTCATGCTGCTCTGTGCAGAAACGGCATCCAGACCTACATAGACTACAGGATCCAGAAAGGATACGAGGTTTGGCCACAACTTGTGAAAGCTATCAGAGAGTCCACTCTCTTGTTGGTTATCTTCTCAGAGAACTATTCGTCTTCTAGTTGGTGCTTGAATGAACTCGTTGAGCTAATGGAGTGCAAGAAACAAGGAGAAGAAGACGTTCATGTTATTCCCTGTGTTCTACAAAATAGACCCGTCTCAGGTACGCAAACAGAGTGGGAGTTATCACACGGCATTGGCGAAACACAAGAAGGATTGGAAGGTGAGTAAGGAGAAGATGCAAAAATGGAAGGACGCTCTCTTTGAAGCAGCCAATTTATCTGGCTTCCATTCTCAAACATACAGGTGTGATGTCATATTATAGATAATGTTTTTTTTTTTATTAGTGAAGATTAGTGGTTAGTTTTTGTTAGAATGTTAATTTCAAACCCAACTTATTCTATGTTATAAGTTCTGATGTTTAAGGATTGTTTCCACACAGTAGAGACATAATGTATGACTCGTAAGTAATGGCGCCTAAAAGAAAGCCCATGTCAATAAACAAATTAACCTCAAATCAACGAAATCTAACTTATTGTAAAGAATGTGATATTTGACAATAATTTTTAAATTTTTAGAGGGTAATATCCCCTTATTGTAAGCGTAGTCTATATTATATGTACCCCCAAAAAAAAAACCTTAGTCTATAGTATTTGTTCATCTTACATTCTTTTACTTTATGCATGGAGGAAATTTTAATTTAGCTATTTGTTATTTCTTCTCGTGGAATCTAGTGGTGTATAGAAGGGTATTTGTTCTTAAATCCAATTTTTGTCTTCTAAAGACTTATTTTCATTTGAAGGTTACTTTTATACTAACTTATTATATCTAATTTCTATCAAAAAAACTTATCATATGTAATTTTCTTCTTTGTAATCTCTGTATAGGACTGAACCTGACTTGATTGAAGACATTATTATAGATGTTTTGCAAAAACTAAATCATAGGTACACAAATGACTTTAGAGGCCTTTTCATATCTGATGAAAACTATACAAGCATTGAATCTTTACTGAAAACTGATTCAGGGGAAGTTCGAGTCATTGGAATTTGGGGCATGGGAGGTATTGGGAAAACAACTCTTACTGCTGCTATTTTTCACAAGGTTTCCTCTCAGTATGAAGGAACTTGCTTCTTAGAAAATGAGGCAGAGGAATCAAGAAGGCACGGACTAAATTACATATGCAACAGACTTTTTTTCCAAGTTACTAAGGGAGATCTTAGTATTGACACTCCTAAAATGATACCCTCTACTGTTACAAGAAGACTCAGGCACAAGAAAGTTTTCATTGTACTAGATGATGTGAATACTCCTCGACTTTTAGAATATTTGATTGGAGTGGATTGTGACTGGCTAGGAGCTGGTAGCAGAGTCATTGTGACAACCAGAGATAAGCATGTACTTATACGTGGAGAAGTTGACAAAATTCATAAAGTCGAGGAAATGAACTTTCAGAACTCCCTTAAACTTTTTAGCTTAAATGCCTTTGGCATAACCTATCCTAAAAAGGAATATGTGGAGTCGTCAAAAAGAGCTATGGTTTATGCCAAAGGAATCCCTTTAGCTTTGAAAGTCTTGGGATCATTTCTTCGTTCCAAAACCGAAAATGAATGGGATAGTGCACTAAGTAAATTGAAGAAAATTCCCAATACAGAAGTTCAGGCGGTGTTCAGATTGAGTTATGATGGATTAGATGATGATGAGAAAAACATTTTTCTAGACATAGCTTGTTTTTTTAAAGGAAAAAAAAGTGACTGTGTAACAAACATATTAAATGCCTGTGATTTTTTCTGCAGATATAGGGATAAGAAGTCTTTTAGACAAAGCTCTTATCACTACTACTTCATATAATAATTTCATAGATATGCATGATCTGTTACAAGAAATCGAGAAATTGTTCGTGAAGAATGTATTAAAAATCCTGGGCAACGCAGTCGATTGTATAAAAAAAATGCAAAATTATTACAAAAGAACTAACATTAGTTCTATTTTTTATTTCTCAGGGAACTGGTGCAGTTGAAGGGATATGGTTGGATATGACTCAAATTACAAATGTAAATTTAAGCTCCAACGCATTTAGAAAGATGCCAAACCTGAGATTACTTGCTTTCCAAACTCTCAATCGAGACTTTGAGAGAATTAATTCTGTGTACCTTCCAAATGGTATTGAATTCTTTCCTAAAAACTTAAGATATTTTGGGTGGAATGGTTATGCATTAGAATCTCTACCATCAATGCGATACAGCAATGTGGAAAAACTTTGGCATGGAGTACAGGTACATGTGGTTCACATATCGATTATGTATTTACGTTTGATAAAAAAAATTGAGGTCTATATCAATAAAAAATGAATTAAAATATGAAATTTCCAGCAAAACGTACTAACTTGTTAGTTCCATTATATGTTGCTGCAGAATCTGCCAAATTTAGAGACAATTGACCTTCATGGCTCCAAACTCCTTGTAGAGTGTCCAAATTTGTCTCTTGCCCCAAACCTTAATTTGTAAAAATAAGCCAATGTGAAAGGTTGCCTTGTGTTCATCCATCAATTTTCTCCCTCCAGAAGCTTGAAATTTTAAATGTTGGCGGATGCACCTCAATTAAGAGCCTTAGCAGCAACACTTGGTCACAATCTCTCCAACGATCGTATTTAGAAGGTTCAGGTTTGAATGAACTCCCCCCATCAATCTTGCTTATCAGAAATCTCGAAGTCTTTTCTTTTCCAATTAATCATGGTCTTGTGGATCTTCCTGAAAACTTTGCCAATGAAATTATACTGAGTCAAGGAAACATGAACTTGATGCTTTGTTCACCTTGCATAAGGTACTGCCTAGCTCTGGCTTCCAATCAGTAACAAGTCTAATCTTTTACGATTGTCAAAGCTTGTGCGAAATCCCAGATAACATCTCCTTGTTATCATCATTGCAATACTTAGGACTCTATTATAGTGCCATCATAAGCTTACCCGAAAGCATGAAGTATCTGCCAAGACTCAAACTTCTTGATGTTGGTGAATGCAAAATGCTTCAACGTATACCTGCACTTCCACGATCCACTCAGTGCTTGCATGTCTGGAACTGCCAATCTCTTCGGACAGTGTTAAGTTCAACGATTGAACCATCCAAAAGACCTAAGTGTACTTTTCTGCTCCCTAACTGTATAAAATTGGATGAAGATTCATATGAAGCAATTTTGAAAGATGCCATTGTAAGGATTGAAATTGGAGCAAAACCACCATCAGAGGCAGTATTAAAAAATGAAGATGCATCCACGGATAATGATGACAATCAAGTGTATACTTCTTATGTGTATCCATCTCCTTATTTGTATGCATCAGCTAGAAATGGTAAGATTTGCTACTATTTACCAGCTAGAAGAGGCAAAATTCGAGACCGGTTCCATTGGCACTTTACACAAGCTTTGATAACTATTGAACTTCCTCCTAATTTGTTGGGTTTCATTTTCTACTTGGTTGTTTCTCAAGTCCAATCATGCCACATTGGACGCCATGGAAGTATTGGATGTGAATGCTACTTGGAAACTGACCGGGATGAAAGGATCAGCATAACAAGTTTCTTTGTAGATGAGGAATGCGTCTTGCTTCATCCTAAATCTCCATTTGAATTTATGGCAGATCATGTATTTTTATGGTATGATGCACAATTTTACAAGCAGCTGATGGAAGTAATTAAAGAGAGGAAAACCATTAATGACAAGAGCACCTCTCATGATCCAAAGCTTACAATTCAATTCTTTGCTCAAACCCAATATAACGAGGAAGCAGTGATCACAAAAGAGTGTGGGTTTCGTTGGATGTATTCCTTAGAAGAAGGAGGAAGTAAATCCAAGAGAAGCAGGGAAATTGATCATAAACTAGAAGCCAATGTTGTCTGAATAAAATCGAGGCCTGAGTCTAATGAGCCAGAAGAAACATTCAAGCAACGTGTCTTTAACTTCAAACTTAGATGTAGAAGAAATAGAAGACTTGAGGTAATTTTTCAAATAAGTAATAACCATTCTGCTGATATAAATCATTAGTTTCTCCCTATGGGTTTGGTTTTGCCTCCATGGTCTTTTGTATCTATCTTTTTTTTTTTTTTTTTTTGTATTTGAAAATATTTTCTTGGTTAGCTGCCATGGTTCTGAAATGCTTCTTGGGGTGCCAACCTAGTTGGAATCTCAAGCTCTTTTTGGATAGGTATGCTAACCTTGGTTTTAAAAAAAAACATTAACCGATTTTTTTGAAAAAAAATATATTTTATTCTACTGCAAAGGTAATACAAAGTAGGAGATTGTCAGTTTGGAAGCACCTCTCTGAAATTAAACTAGCCCTAGATCATCATTAGTTTAATAATAAATCTTCTAAATTCTGCCGAAGAAAGTCGCATATGTTGATAGAGGTGAAGAATCCTAGGACACTGACATGGCCATTGTAGTGAGAATATGTTGAAGAATGTGACTGTGTGAATTAAATCATCTCGAAAATAAACCAGATTAGGTTAAGTTTTGTAAAGCTTAATTTTTTTTAAAAATTTAAGAATTCAGCCTTTTTAATTTAATATAATTTTTAAGGTCTTAATTAACTTCTTTTTTTTAATTTCTAGTCTAACTTAAAAATTCATTTAAAAGTTTACTTAATGACAAAGTTTCATAAATAGATTTAAAAACATTTAAAGAAATTAATATATCTAAATTAGTAAACTTAATTTAAATATTAGTCATATATAAATGTAATCGAATAAAAATTCTATCAGTAGCATAACATATTATTAGAATAATTTCATGCCTGCCTACAATTTGTTCATAAATATTTCTAATACTTTATCAACATTGTAATGGTCATCGTGTCTCTTGAGAGGTGGGCTCTACCGGTAATGTATATATATTTACGAATTTATATGAATTTAATTCAACAATCATACAATTAATACGTACGTAGCTACTAGAGAAAAAGCAAATGCTTAGAATTTGTTTTGCACTGCAGGTCTTTCGAAAATTTCACCTAGCCTTCTAAAAATAACATAATCACGACGGGATCATTGCTCAGCCCTACTGTGCAACAATTACAAATCAATGCACTTTTTTAATCTTTTATGTTCCTCTTTTCAATGGGTTTCCATGTGGTTACTTACTTCACCAAAATTAAGCACCAACTACCCCAATTCCCCATCTCGTCGTCATGTTATTTGGAAGTTTTAGTCTCTATAACAGTCAACATCAAACTCCTTCAAAAATCAGCATCTAAGCAGTTGAAAACTCAAGTGTCCTTTTCATTTGGCTTTATGTGTATTTTTCTGATAAAGCAAAAATTATTAAGGAAAAATGTGATTAGACACACTTTTTTCCTGAAAAACTTAAATATATATTCACCAATTACCCAAATCAAAGCTTAATTTAAAGCATATGAATATGTATTAATTAATTTAGAGTTTATTGATTTGATAGCGATTAGTATCTTATTTTATTCTCTCTCACTTAATTTTCCTTTTTCGTTAATCGTTACTGTTAAAATTTTCATATAGGAAATTTTTAAATTCTCTTTCAAGTTTCAACTAATATACTTTTTAACAATTTTTACGAAATATATTTGCTAAACATCATCTCACACCAAATTACGTAAGCTAAATCAGAACAATAAGAGTGAAAAAAAAAAGTGGAATTAACTATTGACCAAAGCCAAAGCTTTGATGTGATGTATAAATTTTAGATGTGTATCAGATGTGTCTCACAGCGAATGATTAAAAAAAAATATGATTATCAATAATTCGTTATTTAAGTGAACACTCAATATTAAAACAAAAAAGTGAACTCTGAATTTAATTTTGTTAAGTAAGATTTCGAATTAAAATTTTTTAGATAGAAAAAAATGTGATTAAAAAAATGAGATATTGATAATTTATATTTTCTAGTAATAATATTTAGTTAATATGCAAGTCTTAATTGATAACCGCATAATAACTGTTTTTTACTCTTATAATATACAGTGGCATAAACTCTTAATTAGATGTATTATTTCATTTTCTGTTGGATGATTTTCTCCCGTAATATTATATATGAAAAATTCTTTTGCTAGTTGCTACTTTTCCTTCGTTTGTTCACAAGACCTACAAGATTGATGGGTAATGAGATTCACAAATATTTGATAGTGGGTTATCCTCTCTGCTTGCATGAGGAATACGTGGACAATAAACTTTCGCTAGTATTCCTTCAATAAGCTTCGATCAAATTTTGAAAACAATATTCTTGAGGCGCAGCGGTATAGTATGAAAGGAGATGAAAGTGGATCCATTCTCATTGGCAAAGGAATTTGAAATTTGCAATTCAATCTTTGTCGTTGCACATAGACAGATAAGGCTTTTGCTTTCTTTTTGACAAAATGCAATTCAGCTCATACCTAGTGGCAACGTCACTCCTATTAAGGCTCTTTCTGGGGAGTAAACACCCCATTATTAGACCATTTCTCCTACTCTGGTATCCTGTTCCATCCGTTTCAAAATGGTTATTGAGAATTTTCAAAAAGGTAGACATTAAATAATTAATAAATCTTTTAAATCTAAAAAAAATATTCCTTCCATTTATTTTATTTAGTTAAGAGGACATTGTTTTTATTTTTCTGTTCATTTAGAAGTTTAAGACAATGGAGTAATTGTTATCTTTCTAATTATATCTTTATTTTTACTTTAGTTCTTAATATATTTTATACATTTACCGTAAACAAGAAACAAATTAATAATAGTATATTATATCTAAAACTTGAAAATAATTTCAAAATAAATAAAAATACACACCATTTAATTTATGTGTTAGTATTTTCTTAAATGAACAAATAATAGTATTTGTTTATTTTACTTAGTAGAGATTTTCCAGCACAAAGTTGCGATGATAAGCATGAGCAGAAATTACTATGGAAAATTAAGGAAAAACATCTAGAAGTAACGGCAAGACGCCCACACCTCAAGCCTAAATCCTTGTGCAATGAGCAATCTGTTCATTACTTTAATAATACCAAATCCGCATCACATGGACCAAATGAAAAGAATCGTTAATCTATTATTTATTGAGCAATACAACCCATATATTTTTTAAGGAACCACCATATCTTATTATCTCTCTCTACAGAGAAAACAGGGTAAAATAAGGCTCAAGAATGATGTAATAAAGAAAGATAAAAAATAAAATATTTATTATCCTTCTGAAATTGATTTATCTAAAAAACTCATCCCATTTCAGTTTCTCTAAACTTTTAACATGTTACTATTATGTATGTTAATTCTATTAATAGATTTAATATGTTTATATCGTATTTTAACATGTACCACCAATTTTTTGTAAAAAAAAAAAGAAAGAAAACATACATCACCAATTTTATTTTTTTTGTTTAAATTTTTATACAAATGCTTCAGACGGAATCTTTGTTTTAGAATTTTAGAAAGATTGAAATGGGACTAAACCTATTAGAAGAAACAATTCCTAATTTGAAGAGATAAAAAAATATTCTTTATCCTTTATAAAAAAGAAAAAAAGTGTTCATAGATGAGGACACGGATCCTCTCCAAGTTGAATTAGCCAAGGTAAGGGCTAGACTCTAGAGATTTCCGCGTGGAGAAAACACAATTGGGGTTGTTCCTTCTTCTGCTTATATAGTACATATAGCATAGCAAGCACATAATAGATTGTGTTTGTGTTTCACTTTCGCAAAGGACTAATCCATATCGTAGAGTCAATCACAAAACTCTCTACTTTGCCACAAATGAGTGACCCCAAGTATGCTTATCCCTACCCTGCTCAAGGTCAGGGTAATTAACCTTCTCTTCATTTATCTCTCCGTTGCACACACATGAACATCTTATTCTTATGTTATGGCCACCACTGGCCAAGTTGATTTTGAGTTACAAAGTCTTAATAAACAAATAAATCAAAACAAGAGGTTCTATCATATATTATATTCACAAGTTTGATCCTCTGAAACAAGACTTTGTTTTTTACCATATGATATGTTGATGGTGGAGAGAACTGCCCTTTTCCTTTTTCTGGGATAAAAATTCCATTTTTTTTGTTGCTATTTTCCAAACTTGGTTCTGTGTTCTTTCTTTCTTTATGAATTTATTTATTTTCCTTTGTGGGGAACTTTTGTTATGGCAGGGTATTATCAAGGTCCTCCTGTGATGGCACCACCGCAATATTATGCTGCTCCACCACCACGCACAAGACAAACTGGATTCCTTGAGGGATGGTTAGTACTTAGTTCCCACTCTCTCTCTCCTCTCTTTTTTCAATTAGTTATATTGTTTCCTTATTTTTATCATTATCACGAGGAACACAAAAAATAATTTCTATTTTTTTAAAATGTTGTCAACTTCTATTCATTTGTGTAATTGACACTATTCTTCTCGTTTCTTGTTTTCTCAGTCTTGCAGCTCTGTGTTGTTGCTGCCTCATAGATGAGTGCTGCTGTGATCCCTCAATCTTATGTATCATCTGATGTGATCAAAATTGCTGCAAGTAGGAAAAACAAAATGAAGAAGATACAAGTACATATATATGCAGTGTGATGCTTCCAGAGGGCTTCAGTTAGCATTATGTTTAGTTGAATAGTAGTCTTACTTTTATCCAGAACTAGAACTTATGTTTGTGCTTGATTAACATGGTTTCTTTCCATCTTGGTCTTTGGTGTGGTTGTGCATCACCAGTGATTTGATTTGTAATGTGGAAAGTAAACAATTATTGTGAATTCAATTGGGTCACTCTGTTTCTCCAATTTTCTTTGTCTTACATCTTATCATTTTGAATTTGAATCTGGAATGTGGAAAATTGGCTCACCGTCATTGTGACATCATCTAAAGCTCTATGGGCACACTATAGTCTATAGTCTTTTGAAATTAACTAATATTTCTGCATGCTGTAATTACCTACTCCAACCTTTTTCTTAAATATGCTATTGGTGGGAAGTTGTCACCGTCAAAAATAATAATAAATTTTCGTCAAGAATCCTAATCTCACACAAAATGAATATCTCATATTTTTCTTCTAATATTATTTATATCATTCCCAAAAATTAAGCTAATTAGGATTTGAATCCACCTCATACCCTCTTTTCCGTATACTTTTTTTTCTTCTATTATTTTAATTACTTTAATATTTATATATTTTTTGTCTCTTTTTTTTATCTTTGTGAATTCCATACATAAGCGTAAAATGTATTTCTCTCACTCTCCTTATCTTTATGTGAATTATATTTTAATTTAATTTTAAATCATAAAAATTATAATAAAAAGTTTGTATTGTATGCAGTTGAGTCCCCATTGGATCGAGTCAAATGGGCCAAGCTGATTGATCCGAATTGTAGTTCGAGTCTTGTTGCATCTTTATTATCTTATCTAATCTAACTTAATCATGTCTCATTATATCCTTTTTTGTTTTTGTTTATCTAATTGTATCCTTATATCATATCCTTATATTGTACCTTTTAAAAAAATAAATGATTAAATTATAACCTAAAATAAAGATAAAGATTATGTTCAATAAAAATATGTTAGTTAATTTTTAGCTTTTTTTAGTGAAAAACTCATTTGATTATTCGATAAGTAAATTTTTTTAAATGGTTTTTAATATTTTTTGAAATGGTACTTGAAGTATCATTTTTAAAAATACTAATTTCTAATTTTTTATATTTTTTTTCACTTTTATCTTTAATATATTTATTCATTTTTCTTGTTATCTTTTTAAAATAAATTATAATATTTTTTTTTATCATTTTATACTTTTCAGCTACTTCAATAACTAGTTTTATTAAAAATTTCAATTTAATAGACTAATCAATTCAGTTCTCAGTTAACTTTCAATTAATTTTATTAAATATAACCAAACATGAATAATCTAGCCTATTCATTATAAAGTTTGTGCATATGCTATGTACATCATTTATTTTATTATAATCTAACATATAAGATGAGTGACATACTACAATCACCATTAGATTTGAAAAAAATGAGTAATAAAAATAAAGTATAATTCTAAAAAAAGAAATACTCTTCGTATAAGTTAATCTCTCTTGTCGGGGTATATTTTAAGAAAACTAAGAAAAAGATTAAAAAAGAAATCTTGATCAAGCTATATAAAAAGTTGGGCCCCACTCACTTCCAACCTAATAATAGTGTTTACAACATTCCTTTGTTAAATTTTGGCAAATCAGAAACATATTTTTGCAAGTTGCAAATTTAGCTATCAAAATCCATAAATTCCATCATGAGGGAAAAAAACTTCGCAACACAAGTAGAATTTACACCACGCTGATAAAAAAAAATAAAAATGGTAGAATCTATACCACCTGAAAATATCTTAATATCCATACATATCGAAGCATGCATAAACAGAAAAAGCATAAGGACACACAGGTAATTAACTGAGAGTCATTACCTCTGCTTGATTATTACACATTCAACTCTCTCCTGCTTATTTTTCTACCTGTCTAAGAAAGACATCAATGGGAGAGAAGCTAAATTGAGACGCTCATAGACACATGTGCATATATACAATACAATAGTGACATGCATAATCATGAAACATACTTTAGCTCTTCATTGAAATGTTCATCAATACCACATTTACTATCCATAAGATCACCACCACAACCTCCCCCACAACCACCACAGCCACTACTCTCCAACCTATTTCCACACCCTCCTCCACAGCCTCCACAACCACCACCACAGCCTCCGCCACAACCAGCACCACAACCACCACTCTTAATCAAATTTCCACAGCCTCCGCCACAACCACCACCACAACCGCCACAACCACCACCCTTAATCAAATTTCCACAGCCTCCACCACAACCAGAACCACAACCACCACTCTTAATCATATTTCCACAGCCTCCGCCACAACCAGCACCACAGCCTCCACAGCCACCACTTTCCATTGCATTCCCACAGCCTCCAATGGATAGTTCAGACTTGTTTGTTATCCCCTCATCTTCATTGCACATATTAGTAGAACTCAACCCCATTCCATTCAAGACTGTCTTTTCATTTTCCTCATTTGGCCCATTCACCTTCAAATCTTTACTTTCAGCAATGATGCCTTCATATCCTCCCTTTTTTATTATATTAGAAGCAATAAAAGCCAAAATGATTCCAGGCAGCACCATCCACTTTTCCTTTGCCTATCAAATTTTAGAAAACAAGGAGGGAGAAGAAAGCAGAAAACAAATTAACTAATGAAAAACAAGAATGTGCCTCTATAGAAAATGTTTGAAATAGGCAAAAAGTAAGGTACCGTGACATGTCTAGATCTCAAGTCAAGCAATGCCACTGCTTTGCCATAGGGTTCTTCAATGGAGAATTCAACAGCAGTTAGGAAATCCATTTCATTTCCCCGTTTCCCATTGTGTCTCAGTTCATAGTCTAGCTTTCTTCCGGGAAAAATTCTCACCTTAACCAAAATCACATGAATTTAACATTAGAACTAAGTTCGTATCCATCTCATTTCCCACATTTTCATCTTTAACAATCTTATGTCCAGCGTAGCTAATGAATTGAATGCTATTGGATTTGTGAACATTGTAATCAAGATCCAAGAAAGCTCTTGGCATGACAAGATATTTTTAAAATGGAAATTCTTTAGAATAAATGCATACCGTTTTGGCACCAGTAAGCTCAAAGAGATGGCCATCATTTGTAGATTTGTTTGGAAGGTGAAACAGCCAAAGATTCTCCAAAACAGACCAACCATTTTCCATAAACTCAGCAAGAGTGTGAGTTTCACCAGACTTCATGAGGCCCACAACCTCCTTTCCAGGGTTTCCTATGTTCATTGCATTCTTCAAATCCCTAAAATGTAATCAGAGATAGGAAAGATCATTTGTGAGCTTAATTAATTAAGAAGACCTCATTACAAATGGCAGTCATTCTGAATAATATATGCAAGATAGGTTATGTGGAATTTTCCATAAATCAAACTGATTGATAATCTTGGAATTAGATGACCACAAGCACTTGGTAGTTGGAACATCATTCAAATGCAATTAAAGCAATTTGATATTTCAAAGACACAAGACAAGCAGCAAAGAAGATCACCAAGAGACCAGTCCCCAACATGACCAAAAGAAAATGATGAACACATTTAGGCAGGGAGCTTCTATTGATATCTGGCATAAAGTGCATCATAGACTGTACCTAATTTGAAGGCTGATGATTCTAGTGCCATTTTCATCTGTGACATGTGTCCAGATTTTAGCATGTTGGGGCCTAACAGGAAGGTTGAAGAGACATGTATTTTTGGAAAATGGACGAGACTGAGTCATTTCAAGTGTATATGAGGCAGGAACTGGAACAGTAAATGAGATTGCTACACGTAACAAGATTGGCTTTGAGCTTGTAGTATCAGAACTTGGTACCAACTCCAACCATTTCTCAACATAGAGTTTTGAAACTGGGTCAAGATAGTCTTTCATAGAGAAAGATGCAGAACCGAGTGTCTTTGTTGATTTTCTTATTGATAACTTGGAAGAAGAAGAGGACATGAGTTCAAAAAGCAGCTCTCCTGTAGGTTCACATCGGAAAGATGCAACCTGTTTCTCTCTAGACACTGATAAAATACTTAGTCTCCTTTTAGCATCAAAGAATGCATCGGGCTGTGATTTGGAAAATAAAACAGACAGATCTCCTTCCTGTCCCTCTGATAAGTTTTTAACCCCAATGAACTCCAAGAAAACCTAGTTGGATGAAAGAGGAAATTAATCAAATGTCAAATACTACTTTCATATAAACAGAAGCTGTTTCAGTGATAGTTATTCAGTTTATTCTACTTATGCTTATATATATACAATGCAGAACAGTATTAAGATCTCCAAAATCAAGAAAGATTGCCATTACTATCACAGGTATTTTTATTTTTAGTTGCTAAATTGCATCTTCTTTGCTATCCTAAACAACTATGGTTCTATGTCAAAGCAGACAAACATACTCAGAGAGAGAAATTGTTAGAGGGACTAGTGTAATACAACTAGGCTCTCGGCTCTCCTTGTCTTATTTATATACACAAGAAGAACGGTTACATTTTGTAGCAGCACATGGATCAGTCCCTTATCTAAACAGTCATCCCTTAAGCTCTAGAGCACAGATAACACGACCAGCTTGCTGCTTACAAAATCATAACCCAGTTGGAGCCTTTATAAACCAACTTTCAAATTGTCTTTGATTCAAACAGTTTATATATCCTTGTTATGATGTAAAGCTTTGCAAGACACAGAACTATTCTAGGGATCTGAAAGAAAACATTTGCACCAACGTTGATCCCATAAAACCACTGAGGAATACAATCTTCTTATGATATGTGGCGAGGACTTAAATTTGCATATTCTTGTACATGACACAATAAATGTTGCATGGACTTGTTAATATATGTATGCACATAAGAGATCTTAGGGTACCTCCATAACTTTCCGGTCTGGTAGCAAAACTTCTTGTGGGTACTCATTTGAAGAAACAACCTTCTTGCATATAATGCTAGATGAAAAAGGGTTACTTGTGATAGGGGACGGTGCGTTACCCCTATACATTGCTCCAGCCTTCCAATATCTTGTACCAAATGTGACTTCCCACTGTTTGGTGGTTCCAGAAAAACCAACATCCAGTTTCTTTCCTTTAGTTCTGTCTGAGTCTGTATCATCATGCTCCAATACTTTTCCAAGTGCTTCATTGAGGTCTTTACCATAAGCAACTGGATGTAACTGATGAGAATGCCAGATTAGGTCAATATCATATGTTGGAACACAAAAGCGTTTTATACCCTTTTCCTTGTTTCTCTTGATGAGATACAGAAACCCTTTGTATCTGGCCACAGATTCCTTGATAAAGAGATCATTTTTCATGTGCGTTCTTGATACCTGTCACAAAAGACGACAAATATAGAATCCATTGAAGAGATGCAGCATTATGTACTAGCCACGCACAGGAAAGACCATTGGTAAATAAATTTCACAAAATTGTTTGTCATTCAACTAAACTGAACAGACCAATAACTGAACACTGAACTCATACGTCACCACAAACGATATTAATGTTATTTGGAAATGCTTCCCAACAATTAATGATGCATAGTCTGAACTGAACTTGAGATTCTCAAAACAATGTATTTTGAAACCACATGGATCTATTGGAAAGCAAGCAACATATAGTTAATCACAAATTGATAAAATTGAAGATGAGTCTATTTGAACACAGCCTAAACCATGCTAACTTTCAAATCAGGACTTTGGCAGAGACAGAGCATATCAAGCATTTAGCAATGCAAAGTGAAATAGAACAGCTGGATAAACTGTTAACTCTCCTATACCTGGTAAAAGAATGGGCTCTGCCTCTTAGCAGCTGAAATCAGATCATAGTTGGTGCATTTTTCAAGATTAGAAATCCTTTCAGAGATATCCTCTGGGAGAAGATTAACCAAATCAACATTGTAGGGCTCATCAGGATACAGATTATTCCAGATTTCTTCAGTTTGCCTGCCACAAATTCTTTCAACAGTAGAGACAACACCGAAGTTGTCAAGTACCCGTCCATAAAGTTCCTCACAGTCAGATTTGTACCTTACCTGCAAAATAGAATGAACCAAATTTTAGTACTAATAACACATCTCAATCAAACAACCAATATTGCTAATAATCAGGAAAATAATTTATATATTTCCCGGTCTCTAGCCTACCGGGTTGAGCCTGTGACAGTGCCAAACCCATTCACAGTCAAGAGGAACTTCCAATGGCCCTTCAAAAATGGGAGTCTCGGAATGCTTGGCAAGCAAGGGAAGCCAACAAGCATTGTACCTGAATACACACTTTTGTTGTTGTAAAACCAGCACAAGAAAAACTAAAAAATGACCTACTTTCTGATAGATATAAGAAGAGAAAATCCATGACACCTACATCTGAACTACATTGCAAAGCTGTCATGTGTAAAGGAAGGACCTTTCCACATGAATGCAAAGGTCCTTCCTTAAGGCCATATAGAATTCTTGGCTTAAGCATGGTGAAAAAAAAGACAAAAAATTGTTCTTTGAAACTATTTTAAGCATGAAACTCTATCCTCATCAAATACAACTATACAAGAAATACTTGATAGAATATTCACCTATAGATAGCCCTTTCAAGGGCAGGACCGTCATAGAGGTGACGGTTCCTATCAACAGCTGCAAGGAACTGAAGCTGCTTTTTTGCCACAACTATAAGGTCCACGCTTATTGGAATCTTTTGGGCTTCATTCCACTCCATTTCTTGTTGTGGTTCCATCTCTCCAATTTAACCTGAAAAACCACAATCTCCCAGAATCATTTTGGTGTAAGTTAAAGTGCCTCTCAAACTTGTCTAAATTTTGCAGTCAAAATAGAAAATTCATTCACCTGAAAACATTATCCACAAACATTGTTTCCCCTATTTCATGATCTCCAAAGTAATCATAAAGAAAAAAAGGTGTCATATTTAAGGAAGGGTTTACTAGAACAAAAATAAAAGAACAGACATTATCTGCAGGTTGATCAACGAGAAAACTTAAAGAGAAAAAGGAGGGAAACCTTTAAACCTTTCAGCTAAACTCATCTAACAAAAACAAACAAACATATATGATCATCCACAACATAGACCAATATACAAGTCCATTGTATCAACCTTACAGACAGAGAATAAAAAAAAAGGCATTTGGGATTACCAGTTACGCAGAAACTGAGGCAGAAAGGCTATAGCTGCAGACAGGGAACTTACTTAAAAGGAGGATCTGTATGAAATGACTGTTTCTGACTAAGCTTGTTAACTTTTCTGTTTCTATGACATTGCCATAGGTATTATTCAACCAGTGTCTTGTTATGTATGTTATGTTATATAGACTTGTACTGCAGCTGAAACTAGTGTGTCAAGGATGTACGTCTGATCTCATTAATAGTACAACCAATTACTCTATCTACAATCAAGACTTGTACCAAAAATATCAATAATTTTCCTTGAAAAAGTAAAGGAAACATATGACTTAATTATACTAATAAAAAAATAATTACTCATTTGGTTGTCATAATTTTTTTAAAAATATATCTCCTTTAGCGTGTTTTTGGTTTATAGGAGAAAAATATAATTGATGAAAATAAAAGAGAGATGATTTGAAAAAAAAAATAAATAGAGAAAAAATAAAATGATATATTGTGTCTTTGGTTTAAGAGAAATAGATGAAAAATAATATTTTTTGTGTTAAAGAAAATTAATTTTTTTTACCTAAACTCTATTTTTTAGCCTAAAAAGAACGATTTTTTTTTGTCTAAAACCCAAAGAAAAATAATTTTGATGGTAAAAAAATTGATTTTTCTTGGCTTAAAAATCGATTAGATGAAATTTAAACTATGGACCCACCACTTGTAACTTTACTGTCTTATTCCAAATTCCACCACCTCATTTTCTTCTTGGGTCCTTTATTTTTTTATGCACATCCGAACACAGTCTTAATCTCAACACATACTATTGTTAAGCATTTTAATCCTCTCCATAAGATTAAAATAATATATATATATATATATTATGTATATATATGTGTGTGACTAAAAAAGACTAAATTTTTTTTTGTAAAAACCTGAAAAAATATTTTTAAATAGAGACTAAAGAGAAAGTTTTTGTAACTGCATGAACATATGAGTAATTAAATCATAAAAAATGCATTACTTTTATTTTATTGTCACAAAGAACTTTTGGACTTTAGCTAAATGATTTGTTTTTTATCTACCAACACAAGCTGATCTTAATAATAATAATTAAAAAAACATTGGCTCTATGCAAATAAGGTTTCACACTCACTCGACTGAATTCTGGAATAAAGAGAATTAAAGCGATTATTGGAAAATATAATAGATATTTGAGTAAATTACAACAATATTTTCTTCAAATTTTTACTAATTACACATGTATTTTATTTTTTTTCACTCAACAATTTTTTTTCAACTTTGGTGTTATGATTACAGTGGCACCCTTGAGTCCTTTACGTCGTTAACAAATAGTACATGTGACTAGTGTGATACCCTCTATCTCGATATACATATTTATATAATAAAATACATAAAAATACGGAATTACATAAAATGAGATTTTATTTTCTAAGCATAAAAGAGTTCGCGTGGATAAAAGGTTCAGATTCACTTCACTATTATAAAATAAAACTTATCAAAAATATTTTTGGCTCAAACACAAGGTCGTTCAAGTTTAGAAAAGAACTCAAGTTAAGCAGCAGAATAAAATAAAATGAAGTAAAATAACATGTTCGAAACATCATGTAATTAAAGTAGAAACTTATGTCCCAATGTCACATCATATTAGAGCATTGTGTCCTGATGTTTTCCAGCACAAGGTTCCTTAAATCAATCCACCTAGTCATCTGCTCCCACAAACACATGGTTCGAGATCATCACAGGATCCAAACACAAACAACACACGGGAAGTGAGTTATCACATTCATAACTAATAGAAAGAAATGGGACAACATGTAGATATACATATCATACAAATGAAATACAACTTACTTTAACACAACTCATGTCATTCCACCACTTATCGTGTAACATCACATCTCAACACTACACGTCTCACACGTTTTCACATCATTCACGTACTCAAGGATCAAAACACAGTATCACTCAATCAATCACTATCGATCAATACACAAGCGTTATGCAACAATATACTAAGACTCAATCATATATGCAATGTGGTACCATGTTAATAAAAAATCTCGTCGGATGCTCAGGAGTACATGACAAGACAGACCACACATTGGTAAGTCAAGTCACTCTCACTAGATAAAATCATATGAGATCAGTCAGAGTCACTCTGTTTTGTGAGAACGCTCCAACCATATGGGATCAGCACATGCTTCAAGGAACATTCAAACCGAGTGTATTTACCCCCAAGGCCTACATTCCGAAGAATCCGTCAGAGTCTTTCCCTCTTGATTCAGGTCCAACCTAAAAAATATTTTAGCACATAGACTCTATCTATGAACTATACAAAACACATGACTTCTCAATTATTCTCAAAATAATTTTAACTCGTCGTGTCTCATAGTGATTAAATTCGTCGGATTCCCACAGTGGATCTCATCACAATACTTGTTGTGTATTAACTCGTCGCCTTAAAAGGTCTTACAATCATGTGATAGTATGGTTCATAACTCACAACTCAATGCACACAACATTTCAATAGTCATGTATCTTACAATTCAACACATACTCAATTTATCACATACACTTAATCTTAATCACAATGTTATAATCCCAAAATAATAATTTATCACATTAATCTAGTAATCTTGTCCAAAATACAAATGAATTATACAAAAATACTTCTCACAACATGGGAAGTAAAACCCCTAAAATTTTTTTACATAATCATATCAAAATCAAAGGAATCAAAATCGTAGGTTCAAAAACACAAAAAAAACACCAAGAACACTCAATTTTATCAACCAATTTGCATTAGGACATCAATTAGTCCATCAAACACAATAATCTCGTAATTATAATCGTAAAGGAATTATTACAATACAGTAAACATCTCAAAATAAACCACAATTTGATCCTCTAAGGATCCCTACACATGTTCATTCTAACTTCAATTGCGATAAACCCATCTCTTACCTTTAAGCGGGCTCATGTGTGTAGTCCGGTAGCGATAGCAACATCTTTAACGGTTTCCTAAGATTCCTCAAGTTTTTCCTTTGGTTGCTTTGCTAGGGTTTCCAAGTGTTAGAGAAAAGAAGAAGGTATTGGAGCCTCCATTTCACTGTCTTCATGAGAGGGATATTTCTCTCACCAAATACATTATTTCACGAATTCCAATGATAAGGATGTGCGGAAATGAGTTTTGAACCTAGTGCTCAAATTTCATGAAGATCCAACGATTAACGAGTCCGGGATCATAGTTTTACTGAGATATGTTTGGATGTATGCGGAAAAAGAAAGTTTCATGCGAGGGACATTTCTCCCACCACAGACATTATTTCGCACATCCCAACGGTTGGGGGATGTGTGAAAATTAGTTCCGAACTTGGTGTACAAATTTCACGATGATTCAACGGTTAACGAGTTCGGAATCGTAGTTTTACTGGGACAGATTGGTGTATATGCAAGAAAAAGAGAGGACTTTGGTAGAGAGAGAAGACAAATTTGAGAGGAAGAAAGAGCGCAGAGACGTATCATAAATATAAAAATTAACCTAATATATTTTTATTTATTAGGGTACTTTTAATTTATTATTATTTTTTATTTTATTATTTTATAAAAGAACTTTATTTTACTCCCTATCAAATAAATAAATAAAATTCCTTTTTTATTTTTCAAGAACATATAATTATTTTATTTACCTTAAAACCATTATTTTAATTAATAAAATTATTTCTCTTATTTATTTAATTACAAAAATCTCATTATTTTCCTAAAATTCTATTTGTTTTTAAACAAAATCTTTTTTTAATTTATTTTACGAAAATTAACATATTACAACTAGCATATGATATTTTAATGATTTTTTGTTTCAAAATGTCCTTGTCCCCTTTCTTTAAGTGATTTTATCTTCCAAAACTGCTTAAGCTTGTTTGTGAATTTGTACAAATTCATAACAGAGGAAAAATAACGTAATGAAACATAAATCTCAGAAATATTTCTGTAATTTATTCTAGATATTTTTTTAACAAATTATGTTTATGTAAGACTTTCATCCTTATAAAATATGTTTTTTTTTTCATTTAGGCTCTTTTAAAATCTTTTTATCTACTTTCAAAAGAAAAATCTTTTTAGCTTTTGATTTTAGTCTTGACTTGACATTAAGTTCATTCTCCTAATAATGTTATAAAATTGTGATTTTTTTATATAAATAATAAATGTCTCGTATTGAAAAAAATGCATTTTAGTTTCTTTTATTATTTAGGTAAATATCATACTTATTTATAATATCTGTTAGTGAAACTATCACTTAATAAGAAATCTTGATATCATGGATTAAAATAAATAAGTAAATAAATCTGATTAGACACAATTTTTTTGAAAATAAAATAAAAATACATTATAAAAATTATGTTCAGCAAGACATTTAAATTAATTTCTATCTTTTTTTATTAATTAAAAAACTCATTTAATTGTTCGGTGAACAAATTTTTTTAATAATTTTTAATATTTTTTGAAATAATATTTTTTAAAATGTTAGTTTCTAGTTTCTATTTTTTTTATTTTCTTTTACTTTGATCCTTAAATAAATCATAGTTTATTATTTTTTTCATTTTACACTTTTCAGCTATTTTAATAGTTAATTTTATCAAATACATTTAATTTAATGAGCTAATTTTTTAAATTTCAGTTTTTAATTATTAGCTAACTTTTCAACTTAACTTTGTGAAAGATAACTTAAGACTAATAACTTATCTCAGGGAAAAAAAACTATGACAAATGGTACAATATATGCACAAAACTAGGAGCAATGACAAAAACGTGAAAACCGATTAGGCTTAACAAGATTACTCATAGCCTAAGGTAAATTGGCTACGTTAATCCACTCAAATTTATCCAAGAATAATTGAACTACCCTAAGTCCCCACCCCTCTCGTTATCCTCGAGGATATTAATTCTATTTTTAAAAATTTATTATTATGTTTCTTTCATAACAGCAGATATTTATTGTTAAATATCCACAATTCCACACTGATTATACAAAACATGTTATCATCCAAACTTGGCCTTCCTCTCTTTCTCTTTTCGTGTACCCCTTCCTAACCACGAAGACTTTATATGGTACTATTTTATATTAGAAAACGACCATGACATGACCAAAAATAAATATATCATAAAACGATAAGGCCGAATACTACGTTAAAGGGCAAGGTTGAAGCTTGATGCTTCACGTTATTCCGCTGAATCTTGCAATAAAAACAGCTGAGTTGATACTATAACATGATTTCAGTTTAGTTTTCCATCACTATCAACCCGATAAAAGTAAATTCGTAAGTCTATACGAGGAAGTAGAATAAAACTAGTAAATAACAACTTGTAAATCATGTCATATAATTAGTGATTGTAAGCGGTTATGTGCATAGACGTACTAATAACTTTTTATTAACCAATTTCCTACCACACAAACATGCTTTGATATAACTAGTTAAGAAAATTTCCCATAGAAACATGGAGGATTGTTTATATATAGAAGGACAATTTACTTCCTACTTATATTCTAGGTTAAACCTCAAAATGTTTTGTCATCATCCACCTTGATCTGGTGGATGCTTCATAGTTTACACCTAGAAGTACAATCCTCAACTTTGCAATGAAAATCAGGTGAAATATGTTAACATCTAAACATCCAATTGCAAAGTATTACAAAATCTTTGAAAGGGTAGTAAGTAGTAACTTTTTCTCTTGCATTTGGTGGTTCTCTCCACTTCAACCCCTTCCTTCTCGATTAAAAGAGGCACAGAACAGGAAACACATTGGCAAGAATGGATGCTTATGAGACCTTAAAAATCTTCTGATTTAGATTCGTCTTTTGTCTCAGACTTCTGGGTTGTATCTTTTTCCATATATTCTTGTTCAATAGTATCTTTAAGGATAAACAACCTCTGAATTACCACAGGGTCAGTCATCTGCCTGGCTTCTCTCAAATCCGTTTCTTCCTTGTTCAGATGATATGCATCGAGCATGATCTTAATCCACTTGTGCAGCTCCTTTGGGGTGCTGCTTAATCACAACAAAATTAAAAAGCAGTATATCAGACTAATCACAAAAAATAAAATAAAAAGGAAGATATACTTTGGAATGAACCAGTAGGAAATTATCTCACGTGTATAGAGCGTTAGGGTCCTTGGCTTCATGTTCGTCACCAGGGGAGAAAACAGTTGCCAATGCAGAGAATCGCTCCTCAGGATCTATGATGTTTAACAAATGCTTGAGTAGTTTTATTTCTTTTGGAGTAATACTCCTTAGGCTGCTCTTTGTGGCCTTGTACAATTGGTACATTATATCTTTCACCTGCACAATATAAAGCAAGGCTGTTGAGTGTTGAGCATACACACTGACACTCATAATGCAGTTAAATAATATCTTCTAAGCATGAGCAGTCAAAATTAAGATTCCATAGATTCTATGCTGGAAGAACAAAGGGAGAGGATTTTCAGATTATACAGATTGATTTAAAAATCAGAACAATCAATTCAGTTTATTTTCTTTTAGCTCAAGACCCCTGTATGAAAGATTCATACTTTAGCTGCGTGTCCTGGTATCAACATTATATAGGAAAAAACATGAAAACCTCTTAAATTCCATCCCATGTAACATTCATAGTCATACCTAATGTATATAACTATGTGTATAATTATAATTGCAGATGGTCTAGGACCACAAGTATCCTCCACAGAGAGTATGTGATATGAACATCTTTCAGGCTCTCTGCAATATTACATCAACAACCAACATTTTCATTTAAGTCATGTATGTTAAAACTTGAAAAATAAGAATGTGCAGTCAAGACCATCTTAATAAACAGAACAGGCAGATAGCACCAGAAAAAAAGAAATTTGAGACATGCTTACACATACACCCACAAGAGGAACACATTCTGCTTGGTTTTAAGTTTTAGAAAGCCTCATTAGTATTGATTGGGCACAATTAGAAGCATCTGTGGCCCTGTGTGTCTATTTTCGAATACAGTAACAACCATGGAGCATCATATTTCAAAATCATACCTCATTCTTCATCGTTGTAGATTCTTTGGCTTTAGCCCAAGCGCTGCTTATCAACAATATCAATGAAGAATCAAGTTCCTTTGCCTTTGCCAAGCTTTTGATCTTCTGACAAGCAATATCAATAGAAGGAGAATTCAGGATATCATCCAATTTGGCCTGGGCAGCATCTAATGTCTCTAAATTCTCTAGTGTATTATCATATGCACTGACAGCTGACAAACATCTACTCCCCAGTCTGGAAATCCCTGTTCAAGAAATACACCGATGCCAATCATAAGAAACATCCTACATAAGGGACAGGATCACAAGTATCAACTTTTTCCAGGGTGCAAGGGTTGGGTTCATTATGAAAATTTTACATGTAAGAGGACTAAGAATAAACCATCAAATCTTAATTCTTTACGTTTTTCACCGGTATATTTAAAACATTCCCTATCTTCTTCCTTTATAAAAGAAGTCCAAATTTCAATCTTATTTTAAGAAAAGCTTCAAGAATCAATTGAGCAATTTTATTAAGATCAGTTTTCTTTTTCTCATTACAGGTTACAACTATCAAATTTCATCTCATTCTTTCTGGTGATTACTGGTTATAGAATCAATAATCATTGAGACAAAAAGCCCAAAAGGAAACATTTTTTAGTACTCCTATATAATTACCATCACGCTCCTCCAAGCTGTCATACATATCTGAAATAAGAGTGAGGTAGTGGAAGAATTCTCCTGTAAAATCTTTTCGCCTTCGGGCAACTATGGCATTAATGTCCATTGGGCTATCTTGTACTTCCTTGAGCAGTTCATAGTGTCCTTCCATTTCATCATCAATCTGCAATGCTTACTCCTGATCAAACAAAACTGAGGAAGAAGCTCTAGAACCAAGCAAGTTCCTAAAGATTAAAGTAATTTTTGATGTACTTGGTTTGTGCTATCTAAAAAAAGTAATTAATTAACAATAAGAATAATAATACTATCTTATTATTAGTTTAGCAAGAACTTGCAGGATAATGTATCTGCACCATTTCTATAAAATAAAATATGGATTAGGTTTTGTTTTATACATTTTGAGCCATAAAAAGGTATAAAACAATAGTTCTATATTTTAAAGGCTTCTTCACCTTTTCCAACTTTTATTCAGCAATAGAAGAGTCTATTTCTTAAATCAACATTGCAAGGGGGCATGGTTGTGAAGAACATCAAAAAACATACAGTACTACCTTCTTCAACTTTCTCCGCAATGAAATAAATTTTTCCTTCATAACTGGGTCATTCTCCATGTCTGCCCTTCTTTGGCACCTACTGAAAAATCTATCACTGTATTTTTTCCACTCCTCTCTAAATATCAGGTACTTCTTCCATTCTTTTGATTTAGTTTTTTCATTCAAAAAGAAATCTATCATTTTGTCACAAAATTGTGTCATAGTGTAACCCCTTGCAATTTCAACCTCTTGCTCCTCAGCTTGAGCCGTGGAAGCACTGCTTGCCTGCGGACCTGAAAGGAATTTCATTTTTTAGTGCCACACAAAATACTACCCCTAGAAATTAGTCAGAAAAACATCCGGAACAAGATAGAAAGAAGATATCCTAAAAGGAAAGATAAATAGATGTTCACTCTTCTTTTTTGTTTGTTAGTACATAAAAGTCTTATCATAGTAGGTGAAGTTGGCTACATGAATCAAACAATGTCATTCAGTTTGGTTAAAGACCAAATCATATCTACAGATACATGGAATAATCTAATTTCTTACAATTTAGCAACATTCTAATTTTATATTCACTTGAACTTTTTTTACTTATCATCTTATCCGAACAAGGCAGAGTTATGAATAAACTAATAAGAACATAAAAATTTGAACAAAAATGGTGATAATTGTATCTTTGGAAACGGAAATACCTTCATTCGTCCATAACTAATTTCGTATCTAAATTCTTACAAGTTAGCACAACAGGACAAATCAGCAACATTCTAAATTCTTGGTTCTTACATTGCCAACAATTTAGTAAACTAAAATAAAAATAAAAAGAAATTCCAGACAAATAAAGTAAAATAGAAAAAGATATATGTAACATGTCACCATGGTTTTAAATTGTGGTTACGGTGAATCAAAATACCTTGATGCTGCGGTTGCAGACCCCAATTTAAAACCTTGCATGCCACTGTAATTTCTAGAGAGAATTCAGCAGGCTGCTCTCCCCTTCATATTATACTACTACCCAACTCTAGTGACACCCTTAACACTTCAAATAAAGCCCAAGACTCAAACTTTTTCACAAACCCATGTTGAGAACGTAAAAAAATAAATAAAAATACAGCGTATTAAGAATTAAGGAAAAAACAATGAGAACAAAGTGATTGGAGAATTGGGGGGAAATGATACTTACTGGGCAGAGAGGCGCATAGAAGAATGTGGGGTTTGAAATTCTGAGCTTTAAGTTTTGGTCTTTGGTTTTGGAAGGATGGGGTGTAGTTTGAAGCAGTATAGGAGGAAGGGGTTAAGGGGTAATTTGGGGAGAGATTATTATTGAAAGGTATGAAGGTTGAGTTCCAAACCTTGTACCCTTTCATGTTCCTTCAGCTACAACACCAAAGTGTCTCACGCTTCGCACTTGATTATATAGCATCACCTTATCCGTTTCATGAACACGGCAGAGTTGTGAATAAATTAATAAGAATTATTTTATTTTATTTTTAACAAAAATGGTGATATTTGTATATTTGAAAACGAAAATATATTCACTCATAAATAATTTCTTATAATATGGATATTATTTTTCATAATTAGTAATATATAGATTATTACCATTGATAATATTATTGACAAGTAAATACTAATCATATTATTAATATTATTAGTATGATTTATTACTTTTCATAACATTTTAAATTTATATAATCATTGACCTATTTAATATATATATATATTACAATTTTTATTCGTATATTAAAAAACATATAATTACTATTACTACATAAATCAATTTAACTTAAATGGACTTCGAAGTTGAACATATATTTACTTTTATTAAATAAATAAATTTATATATATTATTAGTATTAATTATAGTATTGATAAATTAATATTATTAGTATATTTATAAATAAACTAATGTGAGACCAACGAATTTTGTCGTAGCAAGAGGGACGAATTTTTTAAGAGTAAGTTTGGATGAGGGAATTTTAAATTTTAAGAATTTCAAATACTTCAATTGAAATTATTTTATTTTCAAAATTTCGTGTTTGGATAAAAAAATATTAAAATTATGAAGGTGAAAGAAAATGAATGCAAAGAGAAAAGAATATATGATTTGTGTGCTTTCAAAGAGAAGAATATTGATGCGACATGAGGAGTCGTTGGGGAATCGAAACACGACGGCGTACACCACCATATCCGACCACAACATTCAGTCAACGACACAAGGCATGACCCAGACCCTCCATGTCAGCGAGCATCTTCACTACGTGATAGACAACGACAGATGCTCCCATGACTGGCGGGTGCAGTTCTACGTGTTCCCCTACGCCTACATCCGATCGACGCTCTGCGAGCTCAGATGGTGTTTCTTGAAGAAATGGATCATCAGCGTGAGGGAAGAGTCACGAATTTGAGAACGAGATCTTGGAAACTTTCATGTGGAAGAGAGGATGAAGGTTATAAAGGAAATATACAAATATTTTGGAAGGTTCTTCTATCAAGAAGAAAATTTCAATTTCTCACATTTTAAGAAAATTAAAATTTCACATTTTTAGTTGTTTAAAATTTTGTTTTAAAATTTTAAAAATTTAAATTCTTCATAAAAAAAAAATCCAAACAATAAATTATAGATTAAAAAAATTTAAATTATCAGATAAATTACTTTCCTCAGTTAAAATTCTTTATCAAAATACACTCTAATTGATTTATATCACTTTGGTGATGTTTCTACGTGATATCGATATAATTCAATAAGTAGTTCACCTTTTTTATTTTCTAAATTGTAAGTAGTACATCTACGAACCACTAAATATATTATAAAACATTTAACAATTTAGATTCAACATATTATAGTTAGTATTTATTGACTAATAAAATATAATCAATCTAATAATCACTCTCATCTCACATAGTTAATGAAGTTCTATGTCATCCCCATTGATGTCAGCATCTCGTAGAATGTTGTGTTCCACTTCATCTCCACCATGCACCACCAACCTCACTAAGGCACATCATCACCATCAACAACTATATATAGTCTACTTAGAATGATGTTTCCTTTGTAACAAATAACTCCTCAAATGACATAACTAAATCAGCAAAAGCAAAATAACCATGTAGGAAAACCCATGCCCTATCAAAATCATCGTTGTTGCCATTGACTTCGACACTCCTCTCAAAGACACCTTTGTCGCTCACTTGCACACTCTCAACATTGAAGCCGAAGGTCTTAGAACCTCTTCCTACAACTCCACCAGAGTCAAGGTCGGTTGTTGAGTCTCCAAATCCTCCTTTACCCACAATTTCGTCGCTTGTAGCACCATCATCAACCGTCTCCATAAACTCCTCGATGTCTTTCTCTTCATTATTCTTCCACCACCAGCTGAATATCCTCTTAAACACATTCTAGAACCAAAAAATTTGTAGAAGCACAAAACAAGGAAGAAAATGTTGTTGGAATTGAACTTCATAGGAATCTCATCGCATGTAATTGAAATCTTAGATCATATTCTCAATTCAACACATATTTGATCCTTATAGAATTCTCAAATCTTAATTCTTAAAGAATTGAGACTTAATTTCTATATTAGATCCCTCAATTCCTTATGAGATCTAATATAAAAATTAGGTTCAGAAAAAAGGATTTCAAACATTGAAAACATTAATCCTATCCCTAGAAATCTTATTCGACCTATTTATACTCCAAATCTAGAATTAAGATATGTTTTCAAACACAAAATAACTCATGGAATAAGGTTGATCAAGCTAAGACAGAGATTGAAGCCTAAAAGTAGAAATCAAATGCATTGAATAGATATGAAGATATATACACAATAATCACGTGGTTTGAGCTCCTATTACATGTTCAATTCCAACAACTGTGAAGTTTAGCTACTACAAGCCATGGAGAAGATGAAGATACAAGAAGAATTTGTAGAATATGAAGAATCAACCATGGAAGGAAAATAAAGAGAGATCGCGCTTTAGAATCACCCTCATCAAAATTCTGAATGAGCCAATCACTATGCTCCACTTATCCACTTACAAATAGATTTTTTGTTAAAAACTACCACGTCGGATTAAACACAAATGAGTTCTTACTTAAACGAATTTGTGTTGTTTAAACCTACTTCTTGAACTTGTGTGATTACTTAAGTGACAACATAGTCTTGCTTAAGCATCCCTTCTCACTTAAACAAGATTGAAGACTCACATAAGCAAGCCTTAACTTAAAACCCCTAAGCAAGATTAATCGTTTGCTTAAGTTTGTGATTCACTGCTCTCCTTTTGCATCTTCATTCCCTTCATGTGAAAATCATCCATAACTCAGTAAGATTTTAGTTGTCAATTCAACATAGTTGTTTTTTTTTTTTACAATTTTATTTACAAAAGAAGATTTAAGAATCTATTTTAAAGAAAAATTAAGATAATTGTTTATGAAATAAAGTCTGAAAAAACAATTATATCAATTTACCCGTAAACTACATATTCACTACCTCAAGTAGAATCCACCCAATTTTTTTATTTTCTTTTACAAATTCTCTTTTCTTCTGCTTCTTTTTATACTCTGGATCCTTTTTTCTCAAAATCTTTCAATATCCAAATAAAGCCTTCATGAGATATTTTTATTTTTATTTTTTGCGTGTAGATCTATAAAACTTTTCTATCTTCCCCCTATCTCTCCTTTTCCAATAAACCATAAAATTCTTTTTCTCTCTCACTTGTTTCTGATCTATTTCTTTCGCTTCAAAATGTATCTAAACAAACAAATCGTTAATACAAATGGGTTATTTGAAATAGAAATTACCATAGAGATATAGTAATATTAAAACAATAATGTTTTTCATATCATCAATGATATCCACGTTGCTACATAGGACTGAGGAGACTGTACCCAACTATATTTCTGGGTTACGGGAAATTTCACCTAAATATTATTTACGCACACTTTTAGGAAAAGTCAAAAAAGAAATAAATGAAAATAAATAAAAATGAAAAGAAAAAAAAACATCATTGACGACTAAAAAATGTTATACAGATAATGGGTTGATTACTTTTGAAGAATGATAAAAATGAGCTTGCAAGCAAAATATTATTGTGTTTTTCCTTTTCTTTTGCCGTCCATTAATTATAGTCATCATCGTATTATATTGTATATTAATCCCTTTCATCTTAATTCCTCAATTGAAGAGTGTCACACCTCTTCTACATATTTACTATTTATGTTATGAATGCATTTGCTGACTTTGGTTTCTAGTATTTATTTGATTTGTCAAGTCAAGAATCACAAGCCAGATTTGTCTAGTCATGGCATTGTGACAAATTCTAAGGTGGAACCCGATTCCTGCGAAGTTAAAAATTCGTCGTTGTGTTTGATATGACTCAAGATACACAAGTTTTTGGCGAAAACATTATCAATATATATTTGTACTCATTTTTTTTTTGGAATATACGTTAATATATGTTATGACAACTCTTTTTAAAACTTGTTAATGAATTTCTTCGGAAAACAAATGCATGTATATACTAACAAATTGCTGTAAAATTTATTAAAATACACTCACTCAAGGCTCACCTATTCTTTAAGAATGAGTATTTTAATTAATAATTTATAATTATGATTATCTTAAAACATATCCAAGATATAACTTATTAAATATGTATTCTTTTTAGAAAATAAGCAAGTGTACGCTAGTAAATATAAGTTAGTGTACTCCAATTTTGACTCAACTCAATTATATTATGATGTACGCGTTAATGCTAAATTGATAAAAAAAAAAAGATAAACTAAGAAATATAATTCTTTAATGAAAAAAATAATAATAGTACATCTATATGTATTAATAAATCATACATTTTTTTTTTTGTTGAATATCAACTATTGATTAATTCATTAAAGATTACTTACTTTATCAGAATCAAGTACATTTTAGTTTTTCACGTGTTTTTATGACAACAAAAGGTTGAAATTAATCAAATTCAAAACATAACTATTTACTAGCTAGGACAATAACTTGTAGATCATCGACCAACAACTATATACAGATCCTGGTTGATTCGGAAGGAAAAGATTCCAGCTAAGAAAATCATACTTCACTGTCGTCCTTCAACATTTGGTTCAACAGTTAATAATGGTAACTTCTGCTTGAAGAGGAACATGGATAAGGATCTTATGCCGATTACTGAGGCACAACGTACGGCTCAATAACTTGGTGAAAAGGATGGTACCATATATAAGGATATATATCATCACTTTTCTAATAAATCTTATTGCATTGTTAAATAGCAATTAATTATTCTAAAAAAAGAATTCGAAAGTAACCCATTTTTGTTTTTTCTAATTAATAGTTGTTCATAAAATCGGTAAGTCCGTTAGTGTTCCACATACGTACAATAATGAACCATATATAAATCCAAAAAGGTAATATTCATAGCTAGGCTTTCTTTACTGAATATTATATACATCACGTATGCATGCTTAATGTAATTAAACGAATATAATCAACCAAGAGCGATGAAGAAAACGAGAAGCCACTTTCACCTTTCGATGGAAACAACCTCAAATGGATTCTTCAATGAAGACAGCATGGTGAACAGCTTTGGAAGCACCATCTTCACCGGCTTCACAAAGTCCTTTTCCCACATGCATTCTTTTCCCTTCTCTTTTAATACATCCTCAATCCTCCACCCCTTCAGTTTCGGAGCCCTTTTGAACAGGCGCTCTACTCTCAACATCTTCTCTAACACTTTGATACCTATCTTCGATTCTTACATATAAAAAAAAAAGTTCATACTGAACTTGTTCACACACCTTAGCCTCAACCATGACTCAAGCCAATGGCCACCATCGTGTTGATCAAACAGTGATTGACATAAAGAAACCGCCGGTGAGCTTCACTGGGGGTCTGGTGTTCGAGTGCCTCACTTACACCGTTACAAAGAAGAAAAAGGTTGAGGGGAAGTGGTCGAATGAAGAGGTGGATTTGCTGCATGATATCACCAGCTATGCACCAAAGGGTTGCATCACTGCAGTGATGGGCCCTAGTGGAGCAGGAAAGTCCACTCTCTTGGATGGCCTTGCTGGGAGGATTGCGAGTGGGAGCCTCAAAGGGAGGGTCTCCTTGGATGGTGCGACTGTGAGTGCAAGCTTGATCAAGAGAACTTCTGCATATATCATGCAGGAAGACAGGCTTTTCCCAATGCTCACCGTCTATGAGACTTTGATGTTTGCTGCTGATTTTCGTCTGGGGCCACTCTCACTTGCTGATAAGAAGCAGAGGGTGGAGAAGCTCATTAACCAGCTTGGCTTATCGGTAAGGGTTTTGATACCACTGAATTAGTCCTCTATGAACTAGAATCTGCTACTAATTAATTGAGTTGCTGTTCAATTGTTCTTAGGAGGTTAATAATTAGTGCTCTAAGGACATTAATTAATGAATTAAAATAAGTAAATATTTATTGTGATCATCAAAGAAGACCACAAAAATAATTATGAAAACATAATTTTATACATCCTGATAAAATATTTAGACCAATGTTTTAAAAACACTTGTTAAGAATAACATTTGCCTTATTCCTAGCCAAGAAAATATTAAAACCTATATGAATTATAGATGTTTTTGGTGGTGTTCTTCATTCAGAATAGAGTTTTACTTTAATAATTTATGCAATAAATTTTTTATTAAATCACAACACTATTCAAACATAGTTAAGATATATACCACCCTCAATGTCCCTTCATTAATTTTGTTAAAAACAAATAGAGTAATGATATACCTATTTGTAGACAACCTTGACATTTGTACTATTCAAACACATAATTAATAATTTTTTTTTTATCATATCATATCATCTATCATATATTATTGTCTCGAAAACATGTTTGTATTTGGATGGAGCAGTCATCTCAAAACACCTACATAGGAGACGAAGGTACAAGAGGAGTCTCCGGCGGAGAGCGGCGTCGGGTTTCAATCGGCGTGGACATCATCCACGGCCCATCCCTCCTCTTCCTGGACGAGCCAACCTCGGGGCTAGACTCCACCAGTGCCCACAGCGTGATCGAGAAAGTGCATGACATCGCCCGCAGCGGTAGCACGGTGATCCTCACCATCCACCAGCCCTCATCCAGAATCCAGCTCCTCCTCGACCACCTTATCATCCTCGCACGCGGCCAGCTCATGTTCCAAGGCTCGCCCCAAGACGTGGCACTCCACCTGAGTCGCATGCCACGCAAAATTCCCAAAGGAGAGAGCCCCATCGAGCTTCTCATTGATGTGATTCAAGAGTATGACCAGTCTGAGGTTGGAGTTGAAGCACTTGCTGAGTTTGCACGCACTGGAGTGAAGCCACCTCCTTTGTCTGAACAACTACACTCTCTGTCTTCTGTTGCACCCTCACCTGCTCCGTCCTCGCACCTTGGCCATAGGTATGGGGAGAAATCTCAGGACTTTTCTTACTCGTCGCAAGTGAGTAGAAGGGTCGTGGATGATTTTGATCACAGTCTCAGAAGTCCCTATAACAACAATACATCAATGTCGTGGAGCACTGGGAATAGTGCGGCGTTTTTGAAATTCACTCCTTCGCGGCTTAAGAATGATCACAAGCTGCAGAATACCGCAAGGTAATTGACTAGACCATTTATTCAACATTGTTTTATATGAGAACTTAGATGGCTATCTTATTAGTAGGGCCCAACCAGTAATTACTGAAACCTAAATCAAAACTTAAGAGATTTTCTTTTTTATAGTTATATATTAGATTTTTTGTGCAATAATATGTGACTTTTGTTTAGTGGTGATATTTTGACATCCCAGTATTTCACACATCTTATCAATAACTTTTATTTTTTTCTATCTTTTTTTATTATATCATATTATCTATTATAGCTCTATTTTCTTTTTCATTAGGTATCTATTAGTATTTGAGTGTCATAATATATTTTTCCTTTTTTGTTAACATTGTGACTTTTTTTATTTTATAAAACTAATAAAAATTATTTTTTTTATTAGTGAGTTTAAAACTTAAATTTCAATTATTTTATCCTCATATCACTGAGATTTAATGATGATAAGTAAATGGATTGTCAAGTTCGTTATTATATTATTCAAAGCAGAAACTAAAATCAAAAGAAAAAAAAATTATATGGACAGAAACAAATAAAAAATCTTTGAAGGATTAAAACATAAAATGAGATATTTTGGTTTAACACAAAATGAGATATTTTATAGAAACCAAAATGTTAATTAAGCCTTTAATTAATTAATTTATGTCCTAAAATTTTTTATGTTCTTGTTATTCTTAATCATTTGTGTGATACGCAGAAGCAATGCTTCACCTGGCTACTACACATACTCGAGTGAAATCCTCCAAGCCACTCCAACACCCCATAGCAGTGACTACACAGTGAATGAGAATGACTACATCACTGCCTCAAACGCCACACACGAACACCTTGGCCCAAAGTTTGCAAATTCCTACATAGGAGAGATTTGGATCCTTATGCGTCGCAACTTCATAAACATAAGGCGCACCCCTGAACTCTTCCTTTCAAGACTCATGGTTCTCACCTTCATGGGCATCATGATGGCCACAATGTTCTTCAAGCCAAAAGAAACATTGCAAGGAATCACCAACCGCCTCAGCTTCTTCATCTTCACAGTGTGCCTCTTCTTCTTCTCTTCCAACGACGCCGTCCCGGCCTTCATCCAAGAAAGGTTCATCTTCATAAGGGAAACCTCTCACAACGCCTATAGAGCTTCCACTTACACCATTGCAGGCATAATCACTCACATGCCATTCATTCTTCTCCAAGCAACTTCTTATGCTGTCATTGTTTGGTTTGCCCTAAAACTTCGAGGCCCTTTTCTTTACTTCTTGCTTGTTCTCTTCGTTTCTCTTCTTTCAACCAATTCATTTGTTGTGTTTGTGAGCTCAGTTGTTCCAAATTACATCCTTGGTTATGCTGTGGTTATTGCCTTCACTGCCTTGTTCTTCTTGTTCTGTGGATACTTCTTAAACAGCCAGGACATTCCCCATTTTTGGCGTTGGATGAACAAAATTTCAACCATGACGTACCCTTATGAGGGGCTCTTGATGAACCAGTATCAGACCAATGATACCTTTGGGTTTGGGTATCTTGATGGTGCAGCCATTACTGGTTTTGATATCTTGAAAAGTCTACATATTGACATTCTTGAACGTAGGAAGAGGACAATTGTGCTTATAATGTTTGGTTGGGCTGTGCTATATAGGGTTTTGTTTTACTTGGTCCTTCGTTTTGCATCAAAAAACCAGAGGTCGTAGTGAACTATACATATATAAGGGAATGTGTGTCAGTTAGTTAACCATTTGATTTGTTTTGCACTGCCAAACAATATTGTTTTATGCTGGAGGAACTGTTAAATATGTTGCTTCGTCATTGTTATATTTTGCATCAAGCTTTTTAAATTGTATAATAAAATTTGATGGATTTTTTACCTGATAAATTAAGAGTTCAATTTCTATACACTTACAAGTGTATTAGTGTAAAAAGTTTTATCTGTCAACTAAAAGTAATCATGATTTTTAAGACAGATATTTAAAAGGTTAACCAATTTTTGAATTGAAATAGTAGTGTTAAAAGTGTAAATCAAGGATCTAGAGAAAGACTTTTAACAAATCACAGTTTCAGTGATTGAATTTGTTATCTGCAAAGAATGAAGGGAAAAAAAGACTTATTAATAATGATCTGGCTTCATTCAAGGGAAAAGCGGTGCTGATATGGGTAGCAGAACTATATATCCACCGGAAGGGTAGAAGTTTCTATAAATGATTGTGTTGTACTGCATGTGTTTGAGTTTATGGCAATCTGTGAACTTCCTAATCCAATGCTTAAAATCTTTTTTAAGTTGGATTTTCATAAAACAGTATTTTAATTAAAGTATAATTTACTTTTAATCTAATGAGTGTATCATACACTACCATTTACTCTAAAATAAGTGTCGTTTTTGTTTTCCACATATTAAAAAAAAAATAAGTAAATGAAAAAGAACAATGAGAAAAAGAGTTATACAAATCATATAAATTTATTAAATTTTAAAATAATTATCTTAAAATAATTCAAACAATAATTTATAATTAAATAAAAATATAAAACTTACACTTTCATTGTATAAACATTAAACTTTTTTTTTTATAAAATTAATGTTATTAAATAGATGAAATAGAGTAGTGTTAGACTTAGGGAAAAAAAGTTATACTTATCATGTAAAAAGTTTTAATCACAATTTATTATATAGGATAAGTTTATTAACTTTTAAAATAATTATCTTAAATTAATTCATACAATGATTTGTAATTAGATGAAAGTTATTATATAAATATTGAACTCTTAGAATTATATTGAAAAATTAAAGTAAAACTTATTAAATATATCATTAATAAAAAAATTAATATTATTCTGAAATAGTTTTTATTTCTAAATATTATTCATCATTAGGTGTACAAAATTTTCCGTCACGCCTCAAGTCTATTATGTAATTCGAGCCCCTATGGATATAAAATGGAAAAATATGAACTTTCACCATGGGGTAATTGGGGCGGAGGAAAAGAAAATAAGAAGGAAAAATAAATTAGGATAAAGATTGTGTTTATAGAAAAGAAATGGTGGAGCTAGCAATATAAGAAAAGAAGAGAAGAAAAAAAAAATGAGAAATATAAATTGGAATTTGTTAGTTGAGTGATGAAAATAAGTGGAGAGAATAACAAAATCCACTCAATTTTATATTTTGCACAAATGTGATGGATGAGCAGTGGCCAACTGTATGTAGTACATAATTTATGATAATTTTTTACTATTGGTTAAAAAAACACTACAGTACGTAAAAAAATCCCAAAGATTATGAATATTAATTCAATTTCCATCTTTTAAAAAAAATCAATTTCATAATCTTCGGATTTCCGGTTGACGTAATATAAAACAATTAATGCTGAGTAGATAATTCCAATTAGATTGACTTATTAGAGATTAATCGAATGCTTTCTTTTTTATGACCATTATATTGGTTGATGAGTGATTATTAGTTGATTATGATAAAATATTTCCTTATATATATATATATATCCGAAAGGTCTTCTACCAGTTATCGTTCGAACTGCCAAGTGCCTGCTGGATGATTTTATTTTTTTTAGAGGTCAAGTTTGGCCCTATAATAAATCTTTAGGCCATATGTATTATTAGCAGACAAAGCTTAATAGAGAAATATGCTAGTAAATCCATTGGAAGTATCAAATTCGCTTTGTCGGGTATAGGCAAGCCAACTTGATTTCATCATTATGATATAGTAATATTTAAATACTTAAGCCAATATGTATAATATATATACACAATGAGGAAAACCTTTAATTATACCGAAAAGGCTAATTTAACAAGAGTTTATCCAAGACGATTTATTAATAAATGTCACCATGGATTATTAGCATTTAAATATGTAGGTTAGTTCAAAATACCAGGAAATTGAATTGCACTGATTTAATGTTCATTATTTTAATTTTTTTTATTAGAATCAAGGATTTAACCAACCTCGATCTGTTTCCACTAACAAATTCTTACAGTCATAAGCAATTGATCTGAAACATTTTAAGGTAGACAGAGTTTCATCCTTTTTTATAGATATGGTAATGGCTGGTGGCCTCCTTGAGAGGAGCACCCTCCGAATTGAAGTCCCTATAAAAAGATTTTTAAATTCTAGTTCTTAATTTAGTATTTTACATTCTGTATTTTGAAATTAAAATTTCAAGATTCTTTAAATATTTAGAAACGAAGTCTTTTAGCATGAAACATGTAAATACTTTTAAAATTACCCTTTCTCCTTTAGAATGATTTATTCAAACGGATCCTAAGGTTTCTAAATTAAGCATAGATTCAAGATATTTATACTTAAAGAGAAATATTAGGAACATTCCGTCTAACACTTGTTTATCCAAAAAAACTCTTTCTAACATTCTTTTTCCAACACTATCTACATAGATTGTAGAAATTTATTCAAAATTATCAAATTTGATGGGTCTCAAGCTTAATTAATCATAAATAATTAAGCATTATAATAACTTTGCTAGCCAGATGTAGTTAGTAGGCATGATGACGACTGCATCAAAATTTTGTAACTTAAAACATTAATTGAATCCTTTAACCAGCTTTCAAAATTACCGGCAATATATTAATATTTTCTATGCAACTTGTTGCTCTGACTAATACTATATGTAGGTAACACAATCTTTACTTTTTCTTCTTTGACACAGAATAAATTTATATTGGTATAAACAGATCTGCTTATACGCATGCTATGGGCTTTGCCAAGCAAAATGTTATATGTCAGTCAGGCATATCAACATCTATCCTTTCTGTATCTACAATGCCTTCCAATAATATGGATTTATATGCCTTTAGATAGATAAAATTAGAAAAATGAGAAAAACAATGAGATTACCGGAATATGAAAAACGCATTTACTAAACTGAGTTATAAATTACCTTAAAAAAATCCGAGTTATAAATTTTAACAGCCAATGGTTGTTGGAATTTTTTTTAATTAGTAGAAAAAGGGATTGGTCAGTACCAGATAATTAATGGGTGTAACTTATTGAAAAATGCTAATTAGTGTCTTAAGGAATAAAATATGTACATTAAATTTTCATTAAAAATTGATATGAACACATATTTATTGTGATTTTTAATAAAAAATTATTTTTGAATTCCTTAAAATAACTTATTAATTAGAATCGAATTTCATAAATCAATTATCATTTCCAATTAAATATGGCACTCGGTTTCCTCAACGTGATAGCCACTCCAATCCTTGCAGCCTGAGGACATTGTTTTCAACCATTTTCTATTCTTTTATATATTTGACAAGACTACAGATATAACCCTGCCAATATTACACGTAAAGTACTAAACCTGCTACATTCACCGTCTTTAGTTCTGCGTTAGAACTTTATAACTAGCTAGTGTGTTACGGGTTTGGTTTCACGTTTTAGTTATAATTTTTTACGTTTTAATGTGATTTTAGAAGCTAATAATTGTTACTTTCACATCTCAAACGTGATTCTTCCATTTTTAATAAGTTTTCAAGCACTCTAAACGTGGATAAAAAATATGAGAAATCAAAAGCGAATATATATTGCTTCTCCTTGAACATAGATATTGAATGAGAAATTTACTGACGCGACACACTCCCAAACATGCACTCAACTTGAAATAGAGAAGAGGAAGAATAACTTAAACTATGATTGATACTATTAAGCTAAAAAATACTTATATCTACATTCTAATTTACCTTCACGTATCCTACCACATAACCACCTGATTTAATCCTTGCACATTACAACAAATTTAATCATGATAATATTGTGTGCACACAGTTGACCATCTGACTTTTGACTCAATATGTATATTTTTAAATCAATATATCTATCCAACAACCTCAAACACAAATGGGAGTGGATGCTAATCACATTTTTTTCTATCTAAATAATTAATGAAAATTATGTTGATAATTAAGGAATAATGAATAGGCTGTAGTATGGAGTCTGCTTTCTAATCCTTTTGGAGTGTTCTTTTTATATAACTATTAAGCTATATATGAGATTAGGTAAACAATTATATTGACCAGAAATTCTGCTAAACTTTGATAGATGGATGTTAATTTAATTTGTAAAGTAATTTTCAGTCTGTTCACGCTGAACAGTTAGGCTAGTACTACAAGTATGTGAAGGGGTTACCTGCTCTTTTGGGGTTTCCTTGAGCCACTTCCTCTTAATACTTGGTTTCAAAATTTTATCTAAGCAAAATATTATACAAAATATGAAAAAGGAATAATTGGTGTGATGATAGTGCTAGGCATGAGAATGAACAGTCTCAGCTTTGAAGTTCTTCACAATTCCATAATTTAGTTATATTTTGTTTGAATTTTGCCCTTATAAACTTCATTACCTACATAAAGCGAAATCAGAAACATGAGACTCTCACACTAATGCTCATAACCATTAGTATAAAAAATGCATAGGTCAACATTAGTGGAAAGCTAAGTTTACAAATATATAATAAATATCTTCAACGATACGTCACCAACTATTGCTACGTATGTTATACCAGAAAAGTTCAAATTTGTTCCAAGATACCACTCTTTATTTTGATCATGTAGCATCCATGGTTTCAAATGAGAGGGAGGAAGGCAGAAGAAGACGAAGTACTGGTCTGTCCAATTATTATGAACCATATCAATATTAAATACACACAATTAAGCAACCACCACCACCACACCATGAAAAATAATGCATAGCGTCAATAAAATATAAAACTATAAAAGAAATAATTAACAATGGATTTATACTAATTCAATTTCCTTACTCGTCTTCCATCTCTTTCCTAGCTACTACCTCCTGCAGTTTCCAGGCTTGAAGTCAAACCCCTATATTTCTCAAGGATATTTGTTCTTCTAATTCTCCATCCAATTCAGCACTTTTGCAAAATGGCTTCAAATTCTTATACAAGGGAAAGGTTCTCAAAATTATAAGGTTGACCAAGATTTCTTTCATTTTTCCCCATAATCTGAGATATAGGGAAACTCAAGAGTGTTGGTGATCAAGGCAGAGATAGAAATGGAATTCAGAACAAATTTTATGGAACTAGGAGGAAGATGAAGTATTAACTAGTTGGCATGATTCAAGTTTTACAGCCCAATGGGGTAACCTCTCTCTCAGATTATGATGGAGTTACCAGATATTTGGATATTAAGACTGGTTGTGGCATGTGTTTTTTGTCTGCATATATTTATCAGATCGGCTTCTGGCTATGCAACTGAAGGTTAGTAACTTCATACTATAATAGTTTTAGATCAGTATTTCTATTACTAGATTTATTTTCCAATAATTATAGTGAGTTTTTTTTAATATAAACTCAAGGTCTACTTATGATCATAGTTAAAATGGGGGAAAAAAAAAGAAACTTCTTTGTGATGATGCAGAAATAGAATTTGTTAGTTTCGTACTTTCAATACTGAGAATCTTGAAACCACTTCACACTTGCTTTTCTTTGATGTTGCTCAAATTCTTTAAGAGAAAATCCATTTTATACAAGATAAACATAATCTGTGAATTTTTTTGTGTAGGGTTTGAAAACATAGCATGCTGTGCTGATTCAAATTATACAGATCCGCAAACCACCTTAAATTACACAACAGATTACAGATGGTTCCCTGATAAAGGAAGTTGCAGAAGAACTAAAGATGTGTTAAATGAAAAAGTTCGACTGTTTTTTGTAGATGAAGGAAAGAGATGTTACAATTTGTCAACAATTAAGAATAAAGTATATCTGATAAGGGGCACATTTCCATTCAACGGTGTAAATTCTTCCTTTAATGTTTCAATTGGGGTCACACAATTAGGTGCAGTGAGATCATCCGGGCTCCAGGACTTGGAGATTGAGGGAGTTTTCAGGGCTGCCAAAGACTACATAGACATATGCTTAGTGAAGGGAGAAGTGGATCCCTTGATTTCTCATATTGAATTAAGGCCATTGCCTGAAGAGTATCTACATGACTTGCCTGCCAGTGTTTTAAAACTGATAAGCAGAAATAGTCTTTGGGGCTCAAAAGATGAAATCAGGTATGTGATATACTTTATTTTGAGGTGAATTCTACCCCCATTTTTCAAAGAAGTGTATCTCCTAGAAATCTACAAGGCTTAGGGACTATCACTTTATGGTTTTTAAGGAAGCATCATATTCATACATAGTATAGATGTTAAATATAACATCAACATACAAGACTTAGGGACTAACAAAAAACATTTGCTGATAAAAAACAACATTGAGGGGATATATAATTGCAATTTGTGTTATGCTTGCTTGGACATATTTTAGACAGAACCAATTTGAGCAGCATGATCCTTGAATCATACCTACAAAAGCATGAGATAACCTATGCTTCACCATAAAAGAAAGAACAGTAAAATGCATGCACACCTTTATGTCCAACTTTTTTCTTTATTGCATCTAAATTAAAATAATAACAAATAAAGAAACAAGAAGCCAGGATTCGAGAATTTATCACTCAATCCATTATAATGTGACTTACAAGAATTACTGTTGCCACTTTGTTCTGGATACCATCAATGGTGCAAACTGCAAAAAGGATGTCAATGAGGTGTATCCTTAGTTTTTCGTTGAAGTGATGTGTGCTTAGTGTTTGGTCTATTAAATTTTTTTTGCTTCTCTGATGCCATGGACCATGTACATGTACAAAAAGGTCTTATAATATGGCTACTTACCAAATTTTAGGTTCCCAACTGACCCAAGTGATAGAATCTGGAAAGCAACTTCAAGTCCATCATCTGCTCTTCTAGTGTCTTCCAATGTCAGCAATTTTGACCTCAAATCCAATGTGACACCACCTCTACAAGTCCTACAAACGGCTCTTACCCACCCTGAGCGATTACAGTTCATGCACAGTGGCATTGATACGGAGGATAATGAATATCGTGTATTTCTCTACTTCCTTGAATTAAATAGCACTGTCAAAGCAGGCAAAAGGGTGTTTGACATCTATGTTAATGGTGAGATTAAAAAGGAGAGATTTGATATATTGGCTGAAGGGTCCAACTATACATACACTGTCTTGAACGTTTCAGCAAATGGATTACTTAATCTAACCTTGGTCAAGGCCTCAGGAGCTGAGTTTGGACCCCTTTTGAATGCTTATGAGATCCTGCAGATGCGATCATGGATTGAAGAGACCAACCACAAAGATGGTAAGTGTGTCTGTGTCACATTTAGCTGTTTTACATTCCATTTTTGTATTCATTTCTGCACTTAAATTTGCAGTAAGGATGAATTTTAAAATGTAAACAATCTTCAATCTCTCTCTCTCTCTCTCTCTCTTACACAAACGATTTTTACTTCTTTAGTGGAAGTGATTCAGAAGATTAAAGAAGAAGTGTTGTTGCAAAATCAAGGCAATAAAGCACTAGAGAGTTGGACTGGAGACCCTTGTTTTTTCCCCTGGCAAGGAATAACATGTGACAGTTCAAATGGTTCGTCTGTTATCACTAAGCTGTAAGTCCTTCAATCCTTGTTAAAATACTGCCACAGCCCACAAGACTCAGATTATGGCTTTAATGGCCCAACATTAGATGGTCATGGTGCAAATGAAAAGTGACTCCAGGTGAATTTTACCCACAATGTTAGTGATTTGAAGCCTGAAGGGATTCAAAAACTCTCAGCTGAGAGTTTTTGGAGAAAAGACAGATTTTTCCTTCAACAAATACTTCCCCAAACAAGCACTTAGTCTCACAACTACGTTTATGAGACTACCTAGTCAATGACTAAAATATGTAATGGCTTAAATTCATCGATACATGATTTAATCAACCAATTAACTTTTTCTAGCTAAGCAGGTTTTTCTATAGATAAATCAAATCTTTTCTTTATGTGCTCACTCCCTTTTTCATAAGCTGTTTATTACTTATCTAAATTTTTTTATTTATTTATTTCCAGGGATCTGTCTGCACATAATTTCAAAGGACCAATTCCTCCCAGTATCACTGAGATGATCAACTTAAAACTACTGTATTACCTTCAAAACTCTTGTTCAAATGCTTCTGCATTTATTTTTGGTGGATAAATTAGGACTCTGTTTCATGGATTGATGTAATTATTTGGTTATTTGCAGGAACCTGAGCCACAACAATTTCGATGGTTATATCCCCTCATTTCCACTGTCCTCCTTGTTAATATCAATGTAATTATCCCTTCTAATGTTTGTTTAGCTATGATTCTGGATGGCACACTATGAATTATAGTACTTCTATTATACTTGTTAATGTTATCATAAACAATAAGTGGAAGTATTATGACACTTAATTACTTAATAGAATTGTGAGCAAGCTTCACTGTTACATAGGCCAACAAGAATTTACCTCAAATTTGATTTAGACAGATGCTAAAAATTGCATGATTTTATAAACAAGTTCCAAACCTTCATTCTCCTTCTTGAAGCAATGAAGAAGCATAACTGTGCAGTATTACATGGATTGAGTATCCTATACACATATGGGCATAACCTGATTAGAGCTACCATTTATCCTATGCACAACTCTATAGCATCACGTCAGTAACAAGAGTTAGAAAATATCAATGCATTAAGCATTATCTATGATTTTCATGTGCATCCTAACCCTTATTTGTCTATGACACCTTAGTAGGTGCAGATATGTCTTGGTGTGCAATGTCCGTGTGAATAATACTTGGAAAGATATATATTGCTCTTGTTTCTTCCTTTCTTCACTTAGATTCAAATCATAAAAAAATTTCTTACTGTTACTAGTGTCATCAAGAAAACTACCACTGAAACTTTTTCAAATGTTGATTGATTTAACTTTAATGAGCAGAGATCTGAGCTACAATAATCTTATGGGATCACTTCCAGAATCAATTGTCTCACTGCCACATTTAAAATCGTTGTAAGTATTTATGTGTTGGCATTCTATTTCATCTATACCAGGAAGCCACTTTTAATTATTTCATTTTTTAATATACTTTCTACAAATTTAGCTTGTATTCTATTCATTTATAGGTATTTTGGCTGCAACAAACGCATGAGCGAAGGAGGTCCAGCAAATTTGAACAGTTCACTAATCAATACTGAGTATGATACTCTCTTTGAAACGAAACAACAAAAGCTTTAAAAAGTAAAGCATAATTTGATTTCTTATTAACATTACTATTTCAGCTACGGAAGATGCAAAGGAAAAGAACCTAGATTTGGACAAGTATTCGTCATTGGTGCTATTACATGTGGATCACTTTTGATTGCTTTGGCCGTTGGAATCATTTTTGTTTGCCGCTATAGACAAAAGTTGATTCCATGGGAAGGATTTGGTGGAAAGAACTACATAATGGAAACAAGTAGGCATTTTGTCTTCTTCAATCCTTGATATCCTATGTGTTTCTGCATTCTAAAACAATATATTTTCTTTTAAGATTAACAAACAAAAATATACTCACTTCATTCTTTAAATACAATCTCAGATCATAAGATATTAAGATCAATAGTCTTGAAAGTTATCATCTTTATCATAGTAGGTGGTTTTCCATTCATATTGAATTAGTGTTAAACTTCTATTGGCTTCAAAAAACATGCAAGATAAATATGAATGAGCTTCTGTTGTTCTACAGAAAGGTTGAAGGAGCCATACATCTTTAAATTGCATTATCCTTCACTATTTTATATCACCATAGCCTCTGTTCCCAACATCAATTCCATTTTTCTTCTAGATTCGCTTGTAACCCATGCACATAACTAGAGCAAACTTAGGGTTAAGCTATCATTTCAGTCAGGAACTCGCTCATAATGTTTTGTTGTGTTTAATTATGAAAGTAATGAGGGGGGAAATCTATTTGAAAATTAACATATCTTGTGCAAATTTCTGCATAAATGACTTACAATTTTGCATGCCATACCTGTGCACTTTGAAGTTTGAACTACTAGTAACAAAAATTTTAAGGATGACATTGCTATCAATGTGTCATGTAGGTTTTGTTCAATCTAAACTGAATGAAATAATTTTCTACAAAAACATGCAGATGTAATATTCTCTTTGCCAAGCAAAGATGATTTCTTAATAAAGTCTGTATCAATTCAAACATTCACTTTGGAAGATATTGAGGTGGCCACAGAAAGGTACAAAACTTTGATTGGGGAAGGAGGATTTGGTTCTGTTTACCGTGGCACCCTAAACAACAGTCAAGAAGTGGCAGTGAAAGTCCGGTCAGCCACATCAACTCAAGGAACTCGAGAATTTGATAATGAGGTACAAATACAATATGCATTTTTACTTTATTAGATTAACAAAGCTCCCATGAAATGTTCTTAATTAAAAAAAATTAGGGTGCAGGAGTAATTTAATTAGTGACAAAAGGAGAATATCTTATATTCAAAAGTTCCCATGAAATGTTCCTAACTAAATTTTTTTAGGCTGCAAGAGTAATTCAAAAGCTGATGTTTGCATCCTGGCAAATGCTAAAGAAGAATATAAGATATTGTCCTTTTGTCACTACAACCACCGCTCTTACATTCCCCAAGCCCTCTTCATTTAAATTTTAGCAATGGCCTACTTTTCCACCTCATACCATCTGACCAGTCTGTGATGTATCTTGCAGCTAAACCTACTTTCAGCAATACAGCATGAGAACCTGGTGCCTCTTCTTGGTTACTGTAATGAAAATGATCAACAAATTCTTGTGTATCCTTTCATGTCCAATGGTTCTTTGCAAGATAGACTCTATGGTAAGCATTCCAAAATCCTTTCAGCTTATTTTTTTCGTACCCATTAATTCTAAAATTCAACTTTACAACAGGGGAACCTGCAAAGAGAAAAATATTAGACTGGCCAACTAGACTGTCTATTGCTCTTGGTGCAGCTCGAGGTAAGTAATATGGTGCTTTTATTTTTACTAAGCTGCAGCAAATTTACCTAATCAACATATAATCTTGAATCCTATCAGGAAGGAGAATAAAATAAGAGGCATGCTGATTTCTCTAATGAATAAAAAGACTTGAGGAAGTCATAAGCAAAGTGACGAGGCTTATTGATTGACAATGATGGGGCAAATCATATTGGCTTCTACTTTATAGTTTATAGTGTTTAAGATGGAGATGTTTGAGGGGGGAATACTGGAACAATATGATAAATCACATGCACTTCATAATAGTACTTTCAGACCTAACGACAACACTTTGAATACACTCTTCAACAATTGCTGCTTCAATTTCCTTCAAGCAATTTCTTAATTTTTGTTTTAATAATATTTTGGTGTTATTGACACTGTTTAGTGTGGAGGTTACACTTTCGGACCCAATTTCTGAAAATGCTTCTATTGGTTCATCATGGATCTACTTTGATAAAAACGAGAAACATGGCGTGATGCATACTTAATTTTCTTCACAAGCTTAACTTAGTCACTGACCTAACTGTCTTCATTACAATTTTCATCTATAACATGTTGCAGAAGATAGACTGCTAACAAATTTTCTGATTAAGCAGGTTTGGCATATCTTCACACATTTCCAGGGCGTTCAGTAATACACAGGGACGTGAAATCAAGTAATATACTTCTAGATCATAGCATGTGTGCTAAGGTTGCCGATTTTGGTTTCTCAAAGTATGCTCCTCAGGAAGGAGACAGTAATGTTTCCCTTGAAGTAAGAGGAACTGCAGGGTACCTGGATCCTGAGTAAGTGGACATCTTGGATCATGTCTTAACCAGAACTTCTCATACTGCTTTTCTCCACTTTGAGCAAAAGATTTATTACACTTCCCACATAAAGGTTTCTAGGAATCAATTAATCATCTTCAAATAAGAAAACCCTAAAAAACAAAAAATCATATGCAAAATGATTACCCAGACTTTCACCACATTGTTTGTGTCATTGAGGCACTGTCAATCATAGAGATTAAAGAAATGTTTCTGATTATATTTCCTTTATGATTTGTATATTTATTTATGAACAAACAGAAACCAGACTGTTCTATATATATCAGTAACTACAAATTACAAGGGATAATTATCTAATTGAATTCAGACAAGATGATCTGAACACTCATACTCCTATATGTTTCCTGTGTTACAGAATGTAACTATGATCTGAACAACTTTCAAAATAGCTAAAATTTATCCCCATGCAGGTACTACAAAACCCAGCAATTATCTGAGAAGAGTGATGTCTTCAGCTTTGGCGTGGTTTTACTTGAAATTGTGAGTGGCAGGGAACCTCTCGACATAAAGAGACCCCGGAATGAGTGGAGCTTGGTTGAATGGGTATGGTCCATGCCCCATTTTTTTAATTTATTTTACTGGATTATACTAAATCACATTTTGTTCACGTCACTAAGAATTAACTTTGCTTGCATTGCAGGCTAAGCCATACGTTCGAGCATCAAAGATGGATGAAATTGTGGATCCTGGCATCAAGGGAGGATACCATGCAGAGGCAATGTGGAGAGTGGTGGAAGTAGCACTGCATTGTCTTGAACCCTTCTCAGCATATAGACCAAACATGGTTGACATTGTGCGCGAGTTAGAGGATGCTCTCATCATAGAAAACAATGCATCAGAATACATGAAGTCCATAGACAGCCTTGGAGGATCCAACCGTTACTCTATTGTCATAGAGAAAAGGGTGCTGCCCTCAACTTCATCAACAGCAGAATCAACCATCACCACCCAAGCCTTATCCCATCCACAGCCAAGATAGCAAATGGGTGAAAATGGAATTCTTTTCATTCGTTTTTTATAACTGATTTAGTCATGATACATTTCAAATAGTAAAGGAGAAAATACTACTCGTTTTTGTGATTGTTCTGTCATCCACTATGCATCTTGAAACTAATCTCTCTTGCTCAGCCTCATTTTTATGAGTAATAAATTGGCTCAAATGCAAAAGTCCAAACTTGACTGGTAAAATTTGCGTAAACAAAATTGATTGTGATTTAAACTTGAGACAGTTCCAACCGTGCATTCTACAAAGCTATAGACACATTGGTTGGACTTGGACTAATTCCACAAAGCAGGACGAACAGCTCTAAGTTTGTGAGGAATATTCTAATTCCAGCCTAACAATTATTAAGAAGTCCTTTATCTGTTTTTGTTTGGGGGGAAATATGTCAATACATAAATGAAGGCGACTTGCATGTTCTTTATTATTATTGTAGAATCCCAATTGAAATCCTAGTGATAAAATTACAATCTTTGCGTCAGCATCTTCCTAGATCAACGGTTTCTTGACGAGGAATCAGTTGAGCAAAATGGGCATTCATCAAACTTAAATCTTAACGAATTTTTCAGGTTTTATAGCATTATGCGAAACAACATTATTAAAACAGATACTTAAAGAAAACAATTTCATCGGAAACCAATCATCCTCTTTCTTTGAGTTGATCGAGTCCCTAAGACACCTATTTCTTTCATGGGTATTGATTATTGAACACATGATTGTCTATTAGAGTGCATAATTTTTAACGAGTTATTATATCCTTAAGATATATTTCTTTACAACTTATTTTTTTCAATATTCTTTATGACATTACTATCTTATCTCACCCTATCTCCTTTTCTTTCTCCCAAAATCGTAGAAAAAGTTATAGAAAACGTGTAGTAGTAGTAATAAAATTTGGCATTTTTAATAGGCTTGAATAGATAACTTCAAAATGTCCTTATAGACCAAATAAATCATTTTTTTTATAAGACCACATAAATCATATTTGAACGAATGTCCTAGTGCTGTAATGAATGGGATAATGTACGGCAAAAGACATTGTCAGTGGGGCCTGATTCAATAAAATGTTTTTTCCTTTTTCGTTTCAGACAAAAGAGGGAAAAATTTAAGCAAATATTTATCCTCTTCTGAATTTGACAGAGAATTACTAATGACAACAAAGAGCCAGTTCGCACACTCTTCTTCCTCCCCTTTTCATCCCCAATATTATGCCGCTTCTTAAGAAATAATGAGTTGAAGACAATACCAAATTAAAGGTCTGAAATTGTAGTGGTAGCATATCTGCCATGTTCTGCAGTAGAAATACTAAAAACAAGTCTGCATAAGAATTCATTTCTGATTAAAATGCAAGCTTGAGTGGCGAAAATTTTTCCCCAACAAGGAAAAATTGACCTACACAATCATATTGAACAACCAATCACCGAGACTTTTGCATCATTGCATGATCAACTTCATAAACTACATACTGTTTCTTCCTTGTTGAATTATGTCTCCTTAAGAACACGCAAATTAGAACTAGAATGAGAACAAGCAAAACAAGAAGGAAGGACAGAAGAGATTGAGCAGAAATAATCTGAGTCATTCAAAAGAAAGATAAGTGAGGCCCAGTTGTCATCCAATGGCTTAAAAAGAATAAAAACTTCGTGTACCCCATTACCCAGAAGCTCTTCGCTATGCGAAGGTATGGCTTAAAAAGAATGAGTGAAAAATATGTTAGGGATAATAATAACATTCCTTAAGGTGTATATGGAAAATGTCAAACTAAGGAAACCGATATCATCCATTTCTATCTACAGAAAGAATTCCATATTCTGCCAACTGAGCTTACTCTTAATCAATTGATGTATTCTTTCCATTACTACAACTAAGATGACTGATTTCCCGGACCTCAAGTACGTGATTGAGTCTGGCACGAAAATATGTCTCAAATGAATCTGAGTTGGCGGCAGAAGAAGGTGAATATGTAAGCTTACAGCGCAAGTGAAAACACAAGACTGCATTGGAAGGGACTAAGTTAAAACTTAAAGGCATTTACACAAGGCAAACAGGGTAAAAATCTGATAATTGCAACATGATTTCTTACTCCAAAGTTGCAAATATGCAGTTAACTATATGATCACGCAATAAATTGCAAAACCAAGAGAGCTAGGGTTACAAAACAAAGCATGATACTAATCAAACACTTCACTTTTGCTTTATAAATGACTTGCATATCAAGAATTCCATTTAGATTTTCATTTTACATTATAGGTGGAGAATGCTCACAACACAAATTCAAGTGGCAAAAAGAGAAGGATTAGCCGAAGCATTGCCCACTTGAACTTCAAGCAGCTCCAACCTCCGCTCCAACACATCCAGCTTCTCATTCAAAGACGCCAACTTGCTCTTCGTCGTAGCCTCTGAAAAAACACACATTAAGTGTCAAAGGTGCAGAATAAAAATTCAACCTTTGAGGTGTTTTTGGTGTGATTCAGTGTGCTCCAGCACTCACGGGATACCCAATTACGTGAAGGACAAAAATGGTGATGTTGTTTCATGGAAAGATGAAACGACACGTGATGGGTCGTTTTGCAGAGAGAAAAGGAGAAGTGTATGTACCGAATTGGACAAGGAAGTCGAAGAGGCGATGAACGTTGAGAGAAATGTGAGAGATGAATTCGCGGTTCTCCCAATCGGCTTGCACCGCGATTCCCACGTTCACTGCGTTTGTTATCCCTCCCGCGCGAGCCATGTCTTCTTTCACGCGTTTCCAGATCCAATGCTGATGCACTCTGCACTCTGCACTCTGCAGCAGATTAGAATGCCCAATTTATTCCCAGTGGAAGAAACATATATATTTCTCTTCACTGAATATATATTTTCTGAGTTTAATTTTCTGACTATAATTATAAATGTAATTTATAATTAGGTCTACCTTGTTTTTCTTTCCTGTTTGTTTCTTCTATTTTCCCACTAATAAAAAAATCAATTATAAATTACTTTAAATTATTTTCAAATTAATTTTTATAGAAAATTAATAATTGTTTACATTGTGTTACCAATGATATTTTCGAACACATGAATAAATTAACATGGAATTAAGTTTTGAATATACAATTATGATAAATAATTAAAAAATATTTTTACCATATTAATTTAATTGAAAGATTTTTTCCCACTTTTTTGACAGTAAAAAAGATTTTTCTTTTCTTTCTGTGGTGGCAGGAAGTTACAAAGTGAGTTGAATAATGAACTGACTCGCTTACCCTACCTATAATGTAGGACTTGAGTACGTGGGGTTGACTACATTGTTGAAATACCAACTTAATTGATTGCCAGTGAAAGCAATGAAGATGATGCTAATCTAACCTAACCCTATCTTAAAATTGAAGGTGAGCCTTTCATTATGATAATGTCACTTTTTTATACTAATTTTTTTTAGTTTTAATTTTTAGAATAAAAATAAGGATAAGTTTTTTTTTTTTTTGGACAGAAAAAATAAGGATAAGTTTTAAACTTCTTTTAAAAAAATAACAATAAATAAACATAACAGAAATACCTCTAGTTTACTCCGAATCTCCTTCCTATCTCGTTAAAGAAAGGCTTCTTAAATCTTAATGGTTGCACGATCGTATCAAATTTCAATCCTTCAAATATATATTAATACTTTTAAATTAGATTCATTAACATTAATAATTCATGCTGAAATAAGATGTAAAGTCACTCTTTACTTATATTTGATTCTTGCTCTCGCTCGTGCAATTACTTTTATCTTTTTCCAATTAACTTGAGTACTGGCAAGGATAGCTGGATTGGTGTAAATGCTAATTTCCATTTTGTTTCACCATTTTCTACTTAAATCAAAGGTAATACTTTAACATAACTGAAACAAAGGTTTCTTCTTGGTAGGATAGCCCACCCACCCAGTCGCTCATCCATCCCCACTTTGCAAGACGTCAAGGCAAGGAATACAAAGTTGTTAGAACGTAGCTTTCACAATCATCTAGCAACTACTAATTCTTTTAGGCTCATCGATAGGTGTTAGTTTTTTTTTTATAAAAAAAAATGGGTAGATAAAGTGTTGGTTTAAATGATAAAAGAATAAATGTTAAAAAGTTAATCACGGAATAACGAATTTCAAAATTTAGATTCCTTTAAATATGGAAAAATTAAGTTAAAAAACATGACAAAAAACTACATATGAAAAAAAAGTATGAGGCCCCATATTCTTAGGTAAGTACGAGTCCCATTTATTGACTATAAAAGTGGCCAACTCTATCGATCTATCACGAAGCTGCAACTTGTAATAGGCCATTGTGCCTAAGCAATGCATCTGGTGTTGGTTCTCTCCCACGGAATTGCACAAAAACCTGCACAGCAACATTACATGTTTCAACACATTAGATAAACATAGGAATACATATATTGATTATGAATTTGTCTTAATAAGAAAGTGGACAGAACAGATTAAGTTGTGATGTAGTGTATTCTTACATCTAGTGGTGGCTTGCCACCTCCAAGAGCAAGAATGGTCTCCCGGAACTTTCGCCCAGTTTCTTTAACAGCCTGCGTACGTATAAAGACATGATGATCAATATCAAGCATGTAACAACTGGTCAAGGAGGAACAACCTAACACCATGGGTCCAGGATAACTGACATCACTAAGTTTCACTGTTATAATAAACACTTAACCGTTCAAGAATTATTTAGAGTTTGCAGGATCATTACCAACCAAGGAAAAAGAAGCCAGAAGGGAGTGAGAATATATATATAGGAAACATATCTAGTGAGAGTAAAACAACAAGCTAGGATAAACACCGATCAAAACTCAATTAATTTCACTGAATTCTGATTGCATATCCCCCACAATAATGTAGGATAAACACTGCTAATTTAACCAGTAGTAACTTTATTGAAGTGTGATTGTTCATTATGATGCCAAAATTATTATGCTTTACAACACACGTGGCATACATAAATCTACAGATTTCCAACAGTGCCACTAGTCTATCTAATAAACAATAAATTAGAAAAGGAGCAAAAATTCATTTTTGAGATTCCATTGACATGACTTTGGTCATTTGATGATTTGAAAGATAAGTGACATCAACTTAGTACTCCAATCGTGGGAAGTAACATCAAAATCTCCCTTGGGATTAAATTGATGTCAATTTCTTTAGAGGACTAAGTCCATATCACCAATCTTTCAGGGACCAAATGATGTCAAACCAATCTTTTAGGGAACAAAATGGTAGTTTATACTCAAGAGAGTATAGGCAATACAAGGAACAGAAAAACATGGAAAATAGAGGATTTTGAAAATTAAACGCAAAGGCAAGCCCCTGAACAAAAAGAAAAAAAATATACCTTGTCATTATCCAATCCAGCATCCTCAAATGCAGAGAAAGCATCTGCAGACAGCACCTCAGCCCACTGCATAACAGACAAATTCACCATAAGATATAAATAGTTCTTTCTCCACTCATTGGATGGACAGGGAGAGTTCTATAAAGGAAAGGGGAGTCTACCACAATTATGAAAGAAAAAAAAGTGGAAAACACATCCAAAAAAGATCCTCAAGACAAAAGATGTGAATCATCATTAAAGCAATGCAGAATGTACCTTGTAACTATAGTATCCAGCTGCATATCCACCTAACAAAAGCAAAACCCAGAATAAATAAATTTAGTTTTGTTGAGACACTAGCATAATTACAAAGAGAAACAAGAGGCACATCAAACCTGCAAATATATGGCTAAAGCTGCAAAGGAACCTATCCTCTGGTAATGGAGGAATCACTTGGGTTTTCTCAGAAACTCTGCGGTCAACATCATAGATTGACTCAGGTCCCCCTGGAACATATTTTGTATGAAGTTCCAGATCTACACTTGCGAATTTTAACTGCAAATTATATTTAAGGACATAGATTAGAAGGCATCAAGGAGAAACAGATATTTTAAAAATATAAGCATAACATAATACAAGAAAGGTCAGAATTAGCATTAAAAACTAGGAACAATTAACATTAGATTGAAATACCTATATGAAGAAATGCAATTATAACAAAAAAAATTGGAAAGAACTAATGGCATCAAAAATAAATTTTAGTCCATTCTTTAGAAACAAGCAACCACAGAAAGAAAATATATGGGGTAAAAAGTAAAACCATTGCAGATTACACTGTGTGTGTAAAACTGATAGAATATGGAATAAGGGATGGGAGACCCCTATCTCAGACTGTTTCTTTAGACTACCAAACCCATGTGGACAAAGTAGTTATCACATAATAAAGTTCTGAACTTGAATTGAAGTAGTTCTGCTTTGATAGTACAAAACCCATAAGTTGCCATGGTGAACAAGACAAGAACATAAATTGATAAGTAAATGAGAGTAACACATGCAACTTTCAAATAAAATCTAGAAAGGAATAGCCAACCAAATACATTCATACTGACCTGTCGAAGACTTAGAGAGCCAGCTCGAAATGTCCTAGCAGCAACAAGCTTCAAATATACTTCTTCAGGAAGACTCTCCCCAGTTTCAAAATGCTTTGCAATACCCATTAAAGTTTCTCTATAGAAACAAAAGAAATGCCATAAATATTAAATACAACATACATTATGCTCTGGTTAAAAAACCATAATGTTACTTTATGAACAGAAGATAGTAATATGAAACCACCTAATATTAGCAGTTAAAATGGATTCGGTCACTCAACAAACAAGCCTAAGAATGCCCAAGTACCCCATAAAGGTGCAATGGAAAGAAGTTGAAATGTTAAATATAAAAGCAAGAACAAGCAATGCTGATATGACGGATAGTTGGAAAGAATCAATTTTCCAAGACATAAGGCAAAAGTTAATCAGAAGACACTGATCAAAAAGAGGATCAATCATAGCATATAATAATATATATGGTTGGGAATAATACGTAAGGTTCTTTCTTCACTCTGGTTATGGCAAGAGAAAGGATGAGAATAACATCAAAGTAAGACAAGGGTATAAACCTCACGTGGAAATATTTACTTACCTATGGTAACACCAGTTTTCCATGAACTGAGAAGGTAACTCAACAGCATCCCACTCTATCCCTCTAATACCAGCAACCAGACCCTCATCTTGCTTAGTAAGCATATGTTGAAGTGCATGACCAAATTCATGGAAAACAGTCTCAACCTGAGAAAAATGAAAAGAAAAAGATAGTGTAAGCCATTATGAATTTATAGATAAGTGCACAAATTAGGATAATTCTATAGATTAAGAATTGCCAGTAACGTATTATATCTCAGTTGATATTTTATCAGGCCAAAATTTTAATATTTTTTATTTTTATGAAAAATTAAATATGAGCAACATGATAACCCAACCCAATCCTACCCGAACTATTCTGTTTTCCATTGCATACTGTTTATGGATATTTTGATTGCACTGTCATCAAGATAGTGTAATTTAGCTTAAATAGCCTGGCAACTCTTTTTTATCTAACAGATAATGATCATAGCAAAAATTATAAAATAGACAAATGCATCATGTAAAATTGAGGTTACCTCACGGAATGTCATTAGACTTGGCTTGTTTCCTACTGGAGGAGTTTGATTGCACACCATGTGAGCAACAGGCAATCTTGCTGAGGTACCATCGCGCGATAACACACGACTACGAGCAAAGACTTCATCCATCCATGCACCTTGCCTTTTTTCAGCAGGACGACTATAAGGATCAAAATAAAAATACGCAATTGGACTACCAGAAGAATCCTTAACACAGAAGAACCTAACATCATTATTCCAGACCTGAATAACAATACTTGTGTTAGGAAGTTTATAATAGATGCTCCCCCTACAAGAATCAAATCTGAACAGAAGGGAATCTAGTTTACCGGAGCTAGACCATCAGCTGGCTCAATTTCAATGCCAAAAAGTGATTTTGCAAGGTTAAAGAGTCCATCCATAACCTTTGGCAGAGAGAAAAAGGGACGCAGTTCTTCCTATGAGATACAGCAGCAGAAGCATGAGCATTTCCAAGGCCAAAAAAGTGTTTAACATAAAAAAGAAAGACTGACTCATTAATTAAAAGTAATAAAATCTTGTTGAGCAGCAGGTATACTAGTCAATGGTATGAACAATGATTAGCAAACCATAAAGTGTCATTAGAGCATTCAAGTAGCTGTAAGTATAAAAAGTATTGATTGCATGAATAATTCTATGCAAAAACAATGTATTTAATATTAAATAATGTGGAATGGCAAATTAATCTTTCTTCTAATCATTCAAAATCTCTTTATTGTCCAGTGTAACAGTTAATTAACCATGTTTTCTTAAAGTGGTTTTTTCTAAGTAATAAATGAGAGAGGGAAAGAGAGAGAAACCTCATTAATATCATATTTTGACTCACGTAGCCTCTCACTCCAAAAGGTAATGTCCCAATGAGTCAAATCACCAGCTTCCAATGCTCCCTGACTTTTGGAGAATTCCTTAAGGTCTTCAATATCTGCAAGGAAGAAAGATGCAACACCTAAGTTATTTCCTGATTAAAGGAAGACACACACACCTATATATAAAACCAAATGTAAATAGACAAATACAGTCACTTATAGCATATATGCCTATTATGTGTTGGATATTAGAAATCCTTCCAAAAGGACATCTATTTTGGAATAGGCTTAATTATGTTTTTAGTCCCTGAAATTTGAGGTGAATTTGGTTTTAGTCCCCCAAATTTTGAAAATATGATTTTAATCCCTCAAATTTGAAAATGCACGGTTTTAGTCCTTCAAATTTACTGTCTAGGGACTAAAACAGTTTTGAAAAAATCATTTCAGTGCCTCAAATTTAGTGATCAGGGAATAAAAATGTGTTGTTTTTTTTAAAATTTGAGGGACTAATAAAAGGACTTTCTTTTTTATTTTTTTTAATTTGGGGGACTAAAACAAAATTCATATACAATGCATTTTCCCCATACATAACTAATAAAAAAATAGAAACTATATATACAATTTAAAGCCTAATGCAAATACACATAAGAAACACATCTTATATACACAATACCTTGCACTGCAGGATCCCAGGAAGCCCTGCGAAGCTTTTCAAGAAGTTCTTCTGCTTTATCAACAGTTGCCATTTTGGTTGCCATGCTAACCTGAAAGATCAATTATACATTAGGTCATTAGCAATCTACAACCGGATTGTATTCTTAATATAGCATATGAATCATACCTCGGCATAGTTATTGTAGTTTAGAAGCTTGGCCTTTTCCAACCTTAGCTTTAAAATTTGATCAATTATTCCTGTATTATCCAAATCTCCACTAGATGCACGTGTTACATATGCACGGTAGATTTCCTCACGCAAAGAACGGTTGCGAGCATGTTGCATAACAGCAATAAAACTAGGAGCATCTAATGTAATTATCCATGGCCCATTCTCAGCGGTGGCATTTTCATGCCCCTGCATGTGCCCGTTAAGTAATCAAAACTCAACATAGCTGATTGTCATACCTTCAGCAAATAACAAAACATGTCAACATGACATACCTTGGATACTGCACTCTGTGCAGCCAACCCAAGAGCAGTGGCAGGTAATCCTTCAATTTCCTTCTTATCAGTGATTAGCTTTTCAAACTTCTTTGTTGCATCCAGAACATTCTCCCCAAACTTTTGTGATAACTTTTCCAGCTCCTATGGATAAAATCAGGACCGAAAATAAAAATAAAAATAAGAGAAATGCACCATTAATTGAAATTCTGTTAAGTTATGAAGTCCAATCACTTTGCTTCTGGAATTTGAGCACAATAAAAGCACTATTTAATCAAAATACATTACTTGGTTTAATTTGGAGTTGGGATATTAAGCAAAATCCTCCACTGGCATGAACTGCTAATAAAATAGGGATTTAAAAGTGCTAATAAAAGCTACCATTTATGTTTGTTTTTAGTTGTTAAAATAACACACCTGTTCAATTTTGTTAAAACTTTCTCTTTTATCATCTTCAAGAGAAACTCCATTAAGAACCGCCTCCTTTATTTGGCCTGCAAAGGCACAAGTATTTTGTTATTTGGTAAATGTAAAATGGCAAGCCCCAAATAATACATATAGATTATAGAACGGTGAATGAAACTACAGTTTGAGATTTAGCACGGCATCATGAGTATAGATTATAGAAGTTCTTCAACAACATGTAATACAAAGTAACACAGATATTCCATATCACAAGTCAAACACCAAAAACTAGAGCACACACAATACGTCTCACACACTTTGAAGCTCAGCATCAAATTGGCAACTAAGCAGATCAATAAATCAGAAAATTTTACACCAACTACACTCCCAGCATCTTTCATCTTATTAAATGAAAGCATAGAAGCTGAGTAGCAAAGTTGGGATACAACCCATAGCAATATCAAGCAACTTTAAGCATAAAAAACATGGCAGTACTCAAATAAATCCACATCACAAGAACAGCACAGCTGAAAGACATCTTGATAACTTACTTTCAACAATACGTTTTCGAGCATCACTGAGTGTCTGCCAATCAGGAGACTCCTGAATGGCTTTGAATGCATTATAAATAGGTTTGCTTTGACCCAGTCTAAGCTGAAACTTAACTTTTTCTGCCTGCAAACAAAAAAGTTATCCACTAATCCTTCTTAGCACACCAAAGCTGATGATGACCTCATAATCCGAAACACACACAAGATATATACACCCCCCCCCACCCCCCCTGAAAAAAAAAAACGAAGTTCATGCCTCATGTGTTAAAACTGAAGACTTTTAAAAAAATTTGATAAATTACAACATTCCTACATAATCTTTTAAAATCCACAAGATTTTTTTATGTTAAAATAGTCTTTTAAATCCTGATCCAATACCCCTAAATCCAAGAAAGCGTTACACCATGCCCCAATAGCACAAAAAAAGTAATACAAAAACATAATACTACCCACCAACAGAATAAAAGATCAAAAATTGCACAAATACACATAAAAGAAAAAGCACCCAAATTGTTTCATTTTATTTTAAAACAATACCTGTACATCTTCAATAGCAGAACGTAGCTCCGAACTATCCTTAACAGACTTTAGATGATTGATCATGCCCCAAACTACAGATAACCGGTCAACGATCTTCTCCAACGGTTCCACCAACTTTGGCCACGACGGTTCCACGTTCCGTTCGAGCTCCTCCAATTCACTTTCCTACATAAAAAAATAAAACTCCCAAAACCTCGAATCAGCCCCGACCCATTTCCCGAAACCCGAATCAGAATCCAAAACGAGAGAAAAGGAGGGAACTTGTTATTATTGTTACCAGCTTGCCGAGGAGGGCGCGAATGCCGGGTCGCACGTGTTTGGGCTCGAGGACATCGAAGGGTGGGAAGTCGAAGTTCTGCAGAAGAGGATTGCCTTCGACGGCGTCGTTTAGCGGAGAAGAAGCAGCCATGGAGGGAGAAAAAGAAGAAGAGGCGCGAATAGGGGAAGTGGACTTGCGGAGTGTGTGGAGGCAGAAGGAGAAGGAGGAGGACCAGAGGGGACAAGGGTGGGATTTTGGGAATTGTTTGAGTTGTGAAAGGGAACGAGATAAGAGTGGAGAGATGGAGCGAGAGAAAGGAAGAGTGAGGGTAAGGCGTGTTGCCATGAGAATGTTTGCTATAAGAAGGGCACTCACTAGAGATGACCGTCTCATTTTTTGAGAAGGTTCTGTATCTCTATTGAATGATTTTTTTTGTCAGGTTCGTGAAAAATCTCTTCCGTGTGGGATACTTTTGTTTCTTTTCTTTTTTCTGAAAGATATACCAAAATAAATTCATAAGATTAATCCTCAGAAATTAGAATACCAATTAAGGAATAGCATAATTTCTCTCCCCATAAATATTATTTTATTCACATAAGTCAAGAATCAAATCTTCTCTAATGTTTAAAGCATTCAAACTACTAATCACTCTGTCACATGTTATGGGTTTTATTTTGTTATTGTATTATAATTATAATTATAAAAACTAGCCTCTTTTAGAACATCTAACTTTCGATGATTTTTATTTGTCATTTTAGTGATTGGCTACTACTACGAAGAATTTACACGATTTAGTAGAAGTTAATTAATTACTCACAAAATGATTAAGATTCTAATATTTATTGAGAAGTGTTTGTATTTACTATCTGTCTATGTCTTAACTAAGATTGTTTTTTAAAAATATTTTTGTTGGAGAAAAAGTAATTATTAAGTAAAATGTTGAGGGATTTTTTTTCTTTTTAGTATCAGATGTAATTTTATTTTACAGAAGTAATTGATAGCATGTTTGAATTTTACATTAGAGTTTAAGAATATAAGTTGAACAAAAGTTGCAAGCAATGAACTTTAAAGAATTCAAATGTAGTAAGGTATTTCACAACTTCTAGATTTGAGTCCTAACTCATCTTTAAGGGAGTTGTAAATGTAATGTCTTTTTTTTTTTAACTCTAGAGGTTTTTCATTGAATTCGGACACCATCTCTTCTCTCTTAAATTTCAATCAGCAGAGAAAATAAGTTTGAGTTTCCCTCGGATCATGATTTAGATTTTTCCAATGTAAACCAAATACGCAATATTCAAATATGCTAAGGGTTGTGACTTGTGAAGATTTTGTTTAACTTTGGCTCGATGTGATGATTCTTCCCTTGTCTTGTTTTGGTTTTGCAACTGGTCATTGAAATGACTAGTTTTTTTCACATTTTGCATTGGGATGACAGTATCACTATAAGGTTGTATATCAAAACTGGTCATTGATCTCGGAATACCTTATGAGGTAAAAGAATTCGAATCAGCGCCGAGCTGAATTTTATGCAGTGAAAGAGGCTGGTTGGACTAATGGGAGAATATCAGCAATTCTTATCATACTGGTTATCACTCCAAATGAAGTAGGGAAAAGTAGTCTTTTAATCCGCAAGTGCAATTGCAACCGCAGCATTAAGTTTTGTATGATTTCTAAAACCATATCTCGACCGTAACTACAACCGCATTAGCCGTATTTATCCGTAATTTTCTGTAGTATCAAATATCATGACATATCAGTAACTGCAATTTTAAACACTCAACCAGCTAGTAGGTATTATAGAAATTTGGTCATTTTAAGCCTTTACTGCATATATTTATGATGTATCTATACATAGATCAAGTTTTTCTAGACTCTGCATATAAAGGCTCCTGGCTAATGCTTTTTTTATGCTATCCTCTTTCATGAATCAGGAAAACTGATCATCTTGAACTGCTTGCCAACAAGACCAGATTACTAGTATCATTTTGTATCTCTATCTTTTTCTATTTTGTAATTTGGAGTTTAGAATGGATACAGATGTATTTTAGGATGCACACAAATGAAATTGAAGTGAAATCTGGTGGACTTTTTCATTGCACTGTTGTGTTCAACTGCCTTGTCTCAAATTAAGATCAATAAATGCCAGAAAAATTAAATAAATAAATTCATGAGAAGAAAATTAGAAGAAACCAGAACACTGCACATCTGGTCTGTGGTATGTCTTGAATTTATTTAATTTGAAAGGAGAATGCTTTTGAGTTTTGTTAAAAGTGCATTTGTCTAATTTGAGGTTAAATGCAGTATGATATGATTTTAACCTTTATGGTTATCAGGTTTCAAAGTCCAAAGCCATTACATTATCAATCACTAGCTTGTCGGATGGTAATAATTTCAAATGATTCGAGGAATTAGGATAAATAAAGGAATCCGGCTATCTTCAATTAGCAATGGAAATTTTTCTTTTATTGTGCTGATCAAGCCAGCTTACTAGCGTAGCTTTTCCGGGAAATGAAACATGATATGATTTGACATAAATGTCTAATGGAAAATTTTCCTCTCATTTGTTGTACTTCATGGTTTCTTTATCAAAACCAATGGTTGGAAATTGTTTTGCGTACTCCTCAACATCATGGCGAAGCTTTGCAATCTCTGACTGAAAGTAAGAAGATGACTGAATTGTGGCCAAGAAGTCCTTCAATTTTGATCCTGATTAAAATAAATTAATCAGCAACTATATATTAGTTTATTCAAGCACTTAGCAACCCTCAGCAACTCAAACCAACAGTGTCCAGATAAAACAAACACAAACTCAAAGGATATTGAAGATTTAGGAACCTTTTGTCTCTGACTTGATCTTCACAGCTAAATTTACAGCTGCATCAAAAAACTCTGCCACCATAACAAAATCCTCCTCAGCAAATCCCCTAGAAGTAAGAGCAGGAGTTCCTGAAATCCACTAGAACTATTAAGATCAAGTAAATGAATAATGACACCAAAATCAAAATATAAAACAACGAAGACCCTATACCCATTCTGATACCACCAGGAACCATAGCGGACACATCTCCTGGAACTGTGTTTTTGTTAGCTGCAATGTGAACTGATTCCAACACCTTCTGAACTCTGGAGCCATCAATACCCTGACAGAGATTTTTGTTTTTTTATAAAAGAACGTTAGTCTCACTTTAATATTACTGTTAGATGAAAATTACAGCTATCTTTTATGAATCCAACATAATGTGTTGTTACTTTTACAAGGATTTACAATTTCTCTTGAAGTAAATCATGACCATGGTTAGTTATCAGTAACTTCAATTCAGCTTTGTGACAATAACAAACAAACAATTAGCGCTGAATGTTATAATTTCGTAACATAGTATATTTGAGGATGCTTGAATGAAAAGTTGTAGTTTACCTTGCTCTTCAGATTCACCAAAAGTAGATGATTCTCAGTTCCACCAGAAACAAGCTCATAGCCCTTCTCACTCAGTGCCTGCATATTTAGTGTTAGAATATAAGGCGTTAGTTTCCTTGATCATTCAAGGAGACCAACCCTTTGTTGTAACAAAATCTATCTTCTGTGACAAGAGGCTGCTAAGTTCTTTCTGAAATACCTGTGCAAATTTTGAGCAATTACGGAGAACCTGCTCTTGGTATGCTCTATAGTTTGGAGTTGTAGCCTGATTCCACACATGGAAAAAAAAAAAAAAAACAGGACATTATCACTTGGTGAATATGCATTACATTCCATACATTTCCTTAATATTCAATTGGTATCACTCAAAAACCATGCCACTCCTCAGTCAAACACTTTTACTAAGCTCAAATAAAATGAATAAGACTTAAGTTTGTTTTTAGTACTTCAACTTTTTCATATTCCAAATTTTGGTCCATTAATTTTTCATCAACATTTTTAGTACCTCAATTTTTTTTCCTATTTTTATTGCTCAAGATTAAGGGCTTTGCCCATTTTTAGTCCCTCATTTTTATATTTTTGTAGGGACTAAAAATGATTAATTTTTTAAGGACTAAAAATGTTGACAGAAAAATAATGGAGGACTAAAAATTAACTAATAAATCTTGAAGGACTAAAAATTAGAATCTAAAAAAATTGAGGGACTAAAAAAACAAGTGTAAAATAAGATAATCATATGTACCTGCTTCAATGCAACAGCTAAACCAGTAATAGAGTGGAAGTGAGGACCACTTTGCAGTCCAGGAAACACAGCTCTATTGATTTTGTCTTCATAGTCATACATCACCTTCAAATAAGTTAGAAAAATTAGGGTTGCTGTTTGGCTCATGCCATGAATTTACATAAATTTTTGAAGACTAGAACAACATGCCAAAATCATGAAAACAGAACTTGATAGATAGTATAAAAGCCAAAAGTATGCCAAAATGTCAAATAAAATTTGTTCAGGAATACCTCTTCTCCTTTTTCGTTAATTTCTTTTACCCCCTTCCTGAAGAAGATCATAGCTCCGCGAGGGCCACGGAGTGATTTGTGAGTTGTGGTAGTCACTACATCTGCATAATCAAAAGGTGAAGGGATAACACCAGCTGCAACTAATCCACTGATGTGTGCCATATCTGCCAACAGCACAGCTTTCTGTTTATCACACACCTGTAACATGCTTCACAAGTTCAACCTTTGGTGTTCCAAATAACCATTCAAATTTAAAACCACAAATTCCAAGACAATTTAATATTTATCTATATTTAAAAAATCATTTTGTATAATCAACAAGTTACCTTGCGAATGCGTGCATAATCATACAGACGTGCATAAGCAGTAGCTCCAGCAACTATTAATTTTGGCCTGAAGAGTTTCGCCGTACTCTCCAACTGCATTTCAAAGTTGTTCACGTCATAAAAACATACACAAGAGTGGTACACAATAATATATTTCTGATCTTAAGGAGCAAGAACAGAATACAGTGCTGCCAAATTGATAATTGGATCACTTGTGGCTACTGGCTAATTGAGTTTGAAGAAATTTAATAACTGAGTAAATTGTAATGGAGAGAAACAAGCTCTCTTAAATGAACTCAAAAACGTTAAAAAATGAGGACAGAGATCAAGTTTACAAAATTGCCTACTAGTTTGTGCAGAGTGACAAATCTTTTATTATCATTTTTCCACGACCAGATTAAATTATTATCTTTCATTTCTAAGTTCTAACCTTTAAGCTCCAAGGAAGCTCATTAAACTAAAACATCTTTCATATCTTGTAATGGAGCCATTCTTCACGTAAATAAAATGAAATATCATTTAAGTTGGTTCTAATTAGCCTTTGTGACAACTTGATTTGAGATCTTCAGACTATCAGATATCAGTTTTTGATAATTATGACCTGCTTGAACCATGGAACTGTTGAGCTCTTCAATCTGTATGTATGCCGCATGTAACTGAACTCACCACATGTATATCATGTAAGTATCTTACTCCTAAGAGCCAGTTTTCAGTGGACACTTTTTTTGAAAAAACAAAATCAGCAAATACTTCATTATATATATAAAACATAATGGTACCAGAGGTACTCAATAACAAATAACACAGCCAATATCCAGCTAGAAGCTCGGTTGGCCTATATTAACACCGCAACTAGTATAAATATAAGCTAACCAATAAAAAAATGGCTTAATTTCTCTAAATGAGAATGATGCCTTACGAACAGTGATCTGTGACGGTTAATACAGCCACCACATTTATTTTTATTTTTAAATTAAAAATATAATTTAAAAATAAAAAACTTCGTACCCATTTTCCGAAGGCTTTTCGTTATGCGAAGGTATGGGGGAGGGATGTTGTACACAGCCAGGACTCGCCCTCTATAATTTAAAAATAATATAAATATAAAAAGTGGAACCACTACTATAAGATAAAAAAAAATGCTTAATTACACTTTTTTATCTTTAGTCATAAAAACTCTTTTTTTAGTTCTTGTACTTTAAAACATCACATTCTGATTTTTATAATTGCAATTTTTTTACCATTTCAGTCTTTGCAGTCTAAAAATGCTTAATGTCTTTCTTAGGGCTGTTAAAAAACGTGAGCTATTTTGAATAAAAAACAGAAGTGAACTGTTCTTTAGTTTAGCTCCTTGTAAATCAAACTGAACGGTAACTTATGTGATTGAAAAATGTGAAGTTCAGTTGATTTTTTAAAACCTCTACAAACTGAAACTGGCGGTGAAATTGGAGAAGCAACTGGGATTTCTTCTACTTGATTACTTGCTGCGCATTCGCCATCCGTACACGTGTAAACACCATTTTTTGAATTTTTCTTCCTCCATATCAAAATATTCTCAGTATCAGCATTCACTTGAGAGAGAGAATTGTTCAGTGCCTCAAAATAGCTATTGTGGGCTGTTCGTACATGGTTTCAATGTTATTCATAAGAATGGACAAGGTGTTTTGGATGTAATAATGGCTTCGCTGTTATACGATCATAAGAATTTTCTTCCACCAATACAGGATTCTAAACTTTGTTTTTTGAATCAACCTCCGTTTACTGTCTCTACCTTTGATACCCCTGGGTTAAGGTTTAGGTTGTGCACAAAAAAACCGCCACTTTTTTTGTTAGAAGCAGCAAGACACAATATTATTTTTAATTATTTTAGTTTTTAAAATTATATTTATTTCATTATATTTTTTAACTCAAAAGTATTAATAAAATTAACAGAGCCTGTCCAATTTTAAAAAAATAAAGAGAACAAATTAAATGTTAAGCCTAAAAGAACTAATCAAGAAATGAGGATTATTGCCAAAGGATATATTATATATGTTATTTGATATCTACAGAGAAAGTGACGTGATGTGACAAGAAAAAAAAAGAAAAAAAGAAAAAATAATGATAGGGTGTTTAAAAAAAATGAAAACATTCAAATATCATGTCTTATTATCAAAAGGATCAGGACCATGGTAAAACTAAAAGGATACATAACCTGATCATAGTCAATGTGTCCCGTGTTTTCGTTCAGTCTATATGGCATTGTCTCAAAAAATAAGGAGACTGCAGATACCTTATTGGTGTCAGTCTGCATTGTGAAAATAGTAACTATATATTAATTTTTCATCATCAGGATAGTGAAATGGAAGACAATAAAATAATGAAGAGAGAACAAGAATAAACAAAGAAATAATGATAGAAGGCATTATAAATGTCTGTAAATTATAAGAAGTTTTGAGTGATATATATATATATATATATATACTGTCAATTGCTTAAACAGAACAGTTATAAATGAAAATATTATCAGAATATTGATATCAAATTTCCAATAAACTACACGTATAGATTTCTTTATAACAGGAAATGAATGATTGAAGTTGATACTTGATAATACCTGGTATCCATGAGAAAGATGCCCTCCATGTGGTAGATCAAGTCCCATGATTCTATCATGAGGTTTTAGCAATGCAGTGTAAACTTGAAAATTGGCAGAAGAACCAGACAGAGGCTGCACGTTCACTGCAAATTAGGGGTAAAAAAGACAAATGAGGAAACATGCAATGTAATATATATTTTTAAAAATTAATATACTCAACCTTAGAAAAGCTAATGATGTCATGTCCATTTCTAATTCAGAGTTGAGTGAAAAAGAGATATGACTCAAGTTGAAATGAAGCACAAACACAAGAAATGTGTATACTTGTATGCTTAGGACAAATCAACTACCATGTATACTTGCATACAAGGGGAAAAAAGTTTAGTCTAACCAAAATTAAAATGATATTCTTTTTTACCTCCCCATTTAGCCGGATCCAACCGAAATGCTTCCAAGGCACGTTTTTGACATAGTGTTTCTGCCATGTCAATATACCTGAAATAATAAATAAAGATCCACAATCTTTGAATACCGACACCCAATTATACTATTCAAAATGTCAACACTATATATATGTCTGTATTTATTGGCTTCAAATTCCACAAAATATCATGAAAAGCGCACACACAAAGTGAAAGTGAAAGTTTGACATACTCATTTCCCCCATAATATCTTGCACCGGGATATCCTTCATTCCGAGTGTTAGTAATGATAGAGCCAATAGCTTGCATTACAGAGACAGAAGTGAAATTCTCGGAGGGTATCAGTTCCAGTCCCTTCACCAAAAGAAAATCAACTAAATCCACTATAACATGAACTGCAAAGTTTTAACAAAATTCACCCGGCCCACAACAACGTACTATGCCAAATATTTCAACATAGAAACTAAAAATTAAAAATAGGTGAAGTCTTTCATTTTCTTTCTTGAAGTTCATTATGCCAGTAATTATGCAAGCAAATGACGTAAACACGACGCTGGAAAGTTATGTATACCTTCCATTGTCTAGCTTTTTCAAGCTCAATTATATCAGCAATCTCAGGATCAACAACCTCAAGTGGAGCATTCAATTCCTTTGGCCACAGCAAAAGGCAACATTCTCAATCGAAAACATCATGAATTACAAGTGCATTGGAATAAGCTCAATGTTACATGTGTCAAATCCAAAAGTCTATTGCATGAAACATGAATTATAAATGATGATATCATTTATAATCAGCTTATATATACCGTATCACAGCTTTTCTCATTGTCGTACGCAGCTTCAGCAGGCAAAGAGGACTATGTTAAAACAAGAAAACCCCTGGTTACGATAAGGTTCAAAAATATCACTAGGATTTGGTCTGATTTGATTTGAATTGAAGAGGGAGGACGTAAGTACCTTGTAGTAAACTGAGCCAGCATTGAAGAGAGGACGTAAAGGCTTGTTGAAGGAAGATGAAAGCCTGCCAAGTGCCATTGCCATTGCCATTGCCATGTTACTATGTTAGAGACAGACAGTATTTTATATGTGAGTTTGCAAGTTTCTTCAGTTTTAGTTTTTGTCATTTTGTTTCTGTCTCATGCATTTGTTTGGCGGATAGTAATGATCCACTCCATACGAACAACAATAATTATTCAAAATTTCTGTGAATGTCATTCTGTTAAAATAGTGTAATTTGTAAAATGGAGTTTTTTAAGAAACTGCATGTCTGCATGTATTGTTTACAGGAATGGGATGCAATTCTTTCGTAAAAATTATTATAGATGACGAAACTTTTTTTTAATGCGATTATATTGCGCTAATTTTCAGTTTCTAATTGTATTTTCTAAATCATTTTTTTAATAAGATCCTATAAAGAAAATTGGTGAGCACTGAGCAGATGTTTGTGTTTGTGCACGCACATCGTTTTGAGTGGAAATATTGAACCTGATTCTACCATATCAATACAATACATTATACTTAATTTGTCGATATATAAAAAAATAACAATACAATATTGTCAGAGAACATTACTAAAACAGGCCAACATTATTTCTTGGCCACAAAGTGGCCCTGTCAACACACTACGTTTCTTCTCTCAAATTAATAAATGAAGAGAGCTGAACAATTATTTGATTATTGAAAATTATGTGTGTGTTTGTAAAGCTGTTTCCCTATCCGTTACACGCGTTTCAAGACATCAACACAGAAGCGACAACTTGTTGTTTGCTTTTAAGAAAATGCTGGTTACGTTTGGAAAAAGCATAAACCAAACACATTGTATATATTTCTTTTACAAGTATATGGTAACTATGGTAATGATCATGAGACAAAAAATATTTTTTTTACACCAAAGATTATATTTTTAAACAATTGAAAATCCGTTTTGTGTCCTTTTTTAAGAAAAATTATTTGATTTAATTAGTCAACCAGCTGTTTTTTCTACAGCATTAGTCAACCTGTTTAAGAAAACTAAAACTAATGTTTCTGAAAACCAGAAGTCCGAGTATACCCATACTACACACGAACCCCATATCACTTTTGTTCGGATTCATTAGATGGGGCGAATACATGCACTAATTCTTGTGATGAGTAATCACTTTTAATTAAACTACATAAAATCAGATAACATCTGTATGTCATGGTTCCTCAATTAAATGTCGACAAATAATTGTTGCTTAAATTTTAGATAATGTCATTCAATAATTTAATTCATTTAAAAAGCAAAAACTATAGAAAAGCCGACAAATAAGTTTTTTAGTCTAAAATATGCTAAGAAGATGAAGATGACATGTGACAAATGAGGACTAGGTGAAAAAGATTGTTTTATATATAATATTGATAGCAGTAAAATTTAGGTTAAATTGATAGTCAAATCAGATAAGAATGGTTAAATTTTTTTACTTTATAGTTTGTTTTCAAGAGAATAATGAGGATTTTAATAATATTTTAATTCTTGACCAACAAAATTTAAAAAAAGAAAAATTATAAATGCTTTAGAGATAAATTGATGCAAAAATTTAAAGAAAAATCTTACAGGATAAGTTGAAGCAAGAGCCATCTCCCTTAGCGCACAAATCATGCACAACGCAACACCTTGCTGTTCGCGCTAAGCACATTATCATTGCCCTTCTCGTTAAGTGTAACTGTCGTGCTTATCGCGGGGTCGAGTAAATTTTAAACTAACTAAGGTATATAAAAGGAGGAGCAAACTAAGGAGAAAGACACACCGAGATTCAAAACTCTCTATTGAAAGCATCTCAAATAAGAGAAACCCTCTATATAATCATTTCTTCTCTCCTTCTCCATCCCTCTTCTTCTTCCAACTCCTTCAATCCCTAAAGTGTAAAGCCTCTCGTGACAATGAAAAGCTAAATCTCTCATTGTTGGGAGCCTAACGGTCAAACCCTTGTGAAGTAATTCTTTCCTATTTTCTATTTAATCCAATTTCACTTTTTATTAGTCCTTTATATGCTTATTGTTATTGATTGTAGTATGATAACTCATACTCATGCATATGTTTAGGATTTAGGCATTGAAAAATGTTATTTTTTAAAGAATTATTTATTTTCTAAAGATTGTGGATAAAAATTAAGATAATTTTAGATAAAGAAAAATTATTAACATTACATCACAAATAAAATTTGATATGTTAGACCTCAACACATTCGACTTGGAGAAATACCTTTGATAGGAAGGAAGACCTACAAAATAAAAGATTCTGACCTTCAAGTAAGAATATATATCAGGAAAGAAAAACAAGTATATGCTTAGTAAGACTTGTATAAGCAAAAGAGAGAAGGAGATACATGTTTGTTGCCATGTGTGAGTGTGTGAGCAAGTAGTGTAGAGAAATTTGATGAAACTTGTATTTATATTAGTTGTGGAAGGGTGTTGGTCCTTGTTTGTAAGGGCTGTTGTAGCCTTGTAGATAATTCTCGCCTTATAGATAATGGTCGAAAACTTGGAGATAATGTTAAAGATAAATATTTGCTTACAAGTGAAAGGTAGAAGATAACGTGTCTTTATAAATAATTTAATTTTTGTCAATAGAAAAGATATTTAAATACATTTAAATATTAGTTAGGTTAGAGATAATCTCTTTTTTGGGAGGCCCGAGTTATGTGATCGCACTCTTATAGTAAGACTAACATGAAGGATGGACATGTATCTCTAGGTGTCATGTAGGTTTATGAGTTTTGGACACAATACCAATCAAAATATTAACACGCTTAAAACTAAAAATTGACACAAATAAAAAAAATAAAATGATTAATTAAACCATAGTTGATATTTACATTGGTCAATCACTCAATACCAGTTTTAAAGCCTGTCTAACCGATGCTAGATTAACAATTATTTGGATGATAACTAAGAGGGAAAGGAATCCAGCAACATGTGAAACAAGGCAAGGTATAAGCTACTAAACGACACCAAAACCAAGGAAGAAGGTGCTGAAGTATTTTCAGGCTAACGACACCATCCTCTGCTTCATCTTTTCACCACTTGGTACGGAGACACGATGTGTTTCCAGGTCCCAATATCACATCCCCCATTTCTTGTGATTCGTTGCTCTTTTTGCCATGCTTTAAAAAATATCTTTAAATAACAATTTCGTTTCTAAAAATTAAGGTTTATTTATTTTAGTCTTTTAAAGTTTTTTTTTTAATTTATTCCTGACAAAAGTTTTTGTGTGAAACTACTGTGTGATTATCACTCCTGATAATAAGTAATGATGTATATAACGGATCTCTATGTCTTTATGGTTGTAATCGGTTTGACTGACACAATTAAAAGATGAACCATAAAAATGAGTGGTTGAGTTTGATATAAGAGAATAAAGTTATAAATTTCAAATAGATGATCATAGCTTAAAATTTGTTTCTTTCCTTAAAATTGATTTTTTAAACCAAAAAAAAATTGTGACGCAAATTATTTCTCACATATTTCTCTTAAATCAAATAACACAACATATTATTTTTTTTCTATTTTATTTTTCTTTTTTCAAATGATCTCTCTTCTATTTTCATCAATCTTATTTCTCACCTATAAACCCAACATATCCTATGTCCTTTGTAATCTTACTCTTTTTATTTTTATTGACAAAATGTTCCTGTAATCTTAATTATGCTGAGAAGATTTCCACGTGTTCCTTTTAATGTTTCATTATTATTTAACAAATGAAAATAAAAAAAATTAATTAAAAAAGAAATAAAGGGGTCTAAATGGTGGGTCGCGCCGTTTTCATTTCGTCTTTGATTTTATCGTCATTTCTTAAGATTTCCTAAGATTATTTCATCACTTTCCTAATATTTCCTAATTTTACATCATTTAAATCATCTTTGAGTTAATATTTTAAAGCAATCAAATTTGACTTTGTCATTTGATGAGAAGATTATCCAAAATGACGTATCAATTTCTTATTTATTAGAACATATAAAATTGTGTTGATGGTAGAAATAGATCATGGATTTAAACCACTCGCTAATAAAAATTAATGTATTAATAATTGATATTTAGTGACAAAAAATATTATTATTTTATTTCTTATAATAGTAGTATGCATAATTCCGATCTGAAGATGGAGAGATTTTGAATATTAATTATTTTTTTATAAATAATTAAAAATAAAATATTGCATCAAGTGGACTCTTTGTGCCTATGTGGGAGGGGTTTTGGGCTTGTGATGTAATGATTTTTTATGTTCTTGTAAGTTTTGATCAATTTGGCACATCTTGGCAATTGTTTTTTATTTAATCAGCCAATAAAGATTTTATTAAATGGTACAGGTTGTACCTGAACAGAGAGTGTAAAATATTTAAATATATCACTTAAGAGAGATTTGATTGAGTGAAAGAGAATAAAAAAAATATTTTTTTTAAAAACTAAAGTAAAAAAAAAAAAGGAATGGAAATCACATTAAATAGTGAAAAAATCTTCTCATTTCTCACTTGTTTGAACACAACCAAATCATTGCTTAAGCTTGTCCCACCAACCCAATAACATTCTGGATTTTGGCAATTGTTTCCTGCATCCTAATTCGAAATGTAATTTACATTCTGGATTATATTTTAGAAAGACTAATTTGTAATGTAAAATTAAATTTTGAATTAAGCTTTTTCGGAAGGTTAAAAGGGTACTTGAAACAATTGTCCCACATCTTGTGTTAAGTGGGTTCTTATATTAATAAATTTATTTTGTTTAAAAATTTTAAATGAATATATTGTTGTAATTAAGAGTTCATAAACAAACAGAAAATTTAAGTTTTAAGAAAATTGAAATATAAAATAGATTTAAATTATAAGATTTGGAAATTTTATTTAACTATATTATTTACTCAATTAGTATTTTTATTTAAAATCTTAGGAAAATTTTAGTTTTTTAATGAAAATTTAAAATAATTAATGTTTTAATTTTCTAAAGTAAATAATTTGAAAACATTTTTTTGGTACATCATTTGAAAACAAATATTAAGATATCACAACAAATAAAACATAATATAAACTAAACTAAAATATGTGAGAATTAATGAAATAATCAGCACTGAAATAAGTGAAAATAATAATATTTTAGATTGAGATGAGATTCAAAGGAGCACAAGTTGTGCTATTGGGTTGGGAGTACAAACTTTGATCTATGAAATAATATAATCCCTCTAATATAAAAACATACATTTTTTTTAATTCAGATGAGCACAAGTTTTTGTTTTGAGAAGGGTGAAAGGAGAAAGAAAAGAAAGAGAGATTACAAGTTTGAATTCTTTAAATATTATTTATAATAAAATTAATATTTATTGATAAAAAAATAAATTATTCTTATGTAATGATTATATATTGTTTGCACATGTAGGAAAAAGAAAAATATAAAATCAAATTACTCGTAGTTTTTTTAGTCCACATTATTTATATTTTTATAATTCGTACCTACCTTTATAATGCATATATGAGAAGATAAATGCATATCATTTACATTTTTATAATTCGTACCTATCTTTATAATGCATATATGAGAAGATACATGCTTGCATTGGTCCCCTACTCTGTTATCTATGAGTCTAAACACCCTACTGTGTTATCTATGAATCTAAACAAAAAAACCAGGTCCAATACAAATTAATATTCCCACACCATTAACATGAAGTTGTACTTCCACATGAAGACACAACTTCATGAGCATCTATGAATCACAACCAAAAAAAACTCAGATTTCGATAGAAACTTTCCCTGTATACACAGTTAGTGTCCTCAAAGTGGAACGCAAGAAGTCCCCACAGACAGATACAACAGTAGGTGTACCAAACTGTGGTTTGTTGTGGAGCTTGAATTGTACCAAAATGATGATCGATCACATGCCCCATTCTTGTGATTTCTTTTGTCTCTTTGAATTCGTTTAAATTTTTTACCCATACTTTTTATCGAATGTTTCTGTTACTGAATGGTTTAGAAAGAAATTATTTTCCTCGGAATTGATTGCCTCATATTGAAAAGCTTTGATTTACCCTTTGTCAATGACACCAAGTTGTATTTCTAATTTGTACATATGATGCAATATAGGTACTGGTAACTTTTATTGGGAGCATAACTAAAAAAGCCAAGTAGTAAAACTATTATCTATCTTTATTCGCAGTTGTTTTTGTAAGTAAAACTACTCCTATCTGTCTCTTACCCTTAAAAAATAAAAGTAACTAAGAAACATAATATAAAAATTTGAGAAAATAGTTTATATGTTGGCCGTATAAAGAGTTATGTTATCATCTGATTCAATTAGAATTTGACTTAAATGATAGTTTATTGACTTTGCTTAAAAATTATTCTTATGTAATGGAGATATAAAATTAGCTTACTGGTTAGAGAATAATGAAAAAAGAAGAAAAAAAAGAAAAGTCATAAATTTAGATTGTAGCTCTATCGATATTTCTAATAAAATTAACAAACTAACCCTTTCCTTTAAAAAAATAATTCCTATATAATAATTATCATCGCTTGCACATGTAGGAAAAACAAAAATATAAAACAAATATGACGGCCACCTAACAATTTTTCTGTTTTCTTTTCACCACGTGTTTTCTTTTACATTATAAATTTTTTAGAATTTTATTGAAACAGATACGCATGATTGAAATGGTTAAATTTTATAATAAATATTTAATATTTAATTAATTAATAGTGTAAAAATATATATTTAAAATATAAAAAAAGATTGAACGCATATTATAACAATTTTTCTGTTTTCTTTTCACCACGTGTTTTCTTGTACATTATAATTTTTTTAGAACTTTATTAAAACAGATACGCATGATTGAAAAATAGATAAATTTTATAATAAATATTTAATATTTAATTAATAGTTTAAAAATATATATTTAAAATATAAAAAAATTGAACGCATATTATAAAAAAAATCTTATAACATTTTTATGATACATTCTTATTGTTACATTACTCATTTTAGTTATTTTTTATCCTCTTCCCATCTCTTTTTAATTTGTAGAAAAATTAATGTATAACTATAATTTTTTATTTAAAAAAAATTCGAAATCCGTTTTATGTCTTTCTTTAATTATTTGATTTAATTAGTCAGCCTGTTTGAGAAAACTAAAATTAGAATTCGAACTTTGATCATGTTCGAGCGAAGAGTGGGAGTGGAAATAGTAACTATCAAATAGAAAGAAAAAAATTCGAACATAGCCCATTCAAGTTGGGCTAAACCCATGAACAGAGGTATGCGCCTACATGGGCCTTTACCCGGGAAAATGCTTTTATAGCACAAAATAGAGACAAATATTATAAAAATAATACGCTAGAAGGAGGGCTTGAACCTCCGACCTTGTGGTTAACAGCCACACGCTCTAACCAACTGAGCTATTCCAGCTTACAATTCAAAGTGTCTACTTTTAGTTAGAGAAAAGATACTTCATACATAAACATAGAAAATCCTAGCTACTTTTTCCCTTCTTGATCTCCATGTAATATTTATTGGACACAGCAAATCTTTGTCTAATTGGATTCATCCAATTGCAGCTAAATAAATTTTCCTTTATTCTTCTTTTTTGGGGTCTGAATTTGTCTTCGTTCTCTGTCAGTTAAGAAAAAAAATACAATTTTATACAAATTTGCAAAATGTTTTATGGTTCATCTACTAAAGAAAAAAAAAGAACCCTCCTTTTTTTTCTGCTGTAAAAAGATACTTATAAACATATCTTAGTACAAGTATTAAAATTCATGACTTTAAATACTAAATATTTAACTTAGAAAGCTCATCATGAACCAGATTTATAGTTCACTAATTAGCTTACTTGGTAATCCTCATAAACCTTGGAGGCATGTGATAAAGAAAGTCATCATAATTGATATGTGCTGTAGCCTGTGCTTGGGTCCCTCATGTACAACTCACATCATAACCATCTCTTACATACACAATATATATAGCTAGGCATATAAAATTTTCAAATTCGTGATGATAAGTATATTCTGGGTCATATGCTTAATCGATTTTGATTATTATCACTATTCATGTTACAGGGTAAGCACACTTGATAGCCATTTATGGTTACGGATGTAGTGATCAAGCAATGCCTACAGTAAAATTTTCACCAACACACAGGAGCCAAGCCAGTGAATTAATGAAAAAGAATGTTTGATAAATCACATTAGATTTTTTAAAAAAAATTATTTAAAATAATGAAAAACCAGATACAATGCTTTCAATTTTATTTCATTTAAAACGTCCTTTCAATATAGAGGATATATAATGCAATGATCATTTATTTATTCTCTTACATTCCACTATATTAAAATATGTAAATAATAAAATGATAATTTTGCTTGATTGCGACTCATTTAATTTAACAACTTATGAATGGCCACTGGAAACAAACAAGGCTAGGGGATAGGGATTTATCATTCACTAGGTGGGTGCATGTGGGCTCACAATCTTTCTGTTCCCATCTTCTGCTCCACAATCAACATGTGCACTAGATTCTTAGCCCCCAGATAAGCCTTGCATATGCTTGTCTACGTTGGTCATGACAAGAAGTCGTCCACACATAAATTCAAATTTAAAGCATCGAGGCTAGAAATGCTCATTTTCCACACTTACTAGCTAGTTCACGAACCACTAAAATCGGTAATTTAGTGTTTACGATGACAAGGGGCTTGAGTAATTTTGTTTTATTTAGAGCACATGTATTTTGTATAAGATCACACGATAAAATTCTCTTTTTAAAAGTATTTAATATAATTATATATTTTAAATTTAAATTTTAGATGTCTGATTAAGTTAAAATAATTACACACTAGTTAATCTTTGATGAATTTGAGTGATTTAAATGAGTAGTGTAGAAATCTAAAATTATGTAACACTATTGTATAAATAAAATAAAATAACAATTCGATTAATACAAATAATATCATTAATTTAAGATTTCATCCATCATTTGATTCTATACTTAATTAGTTAACTCTTCGATTTAGTCACTGTACGTGGTTAGTTTTCGTCGGTGTAAAACTGCTAAAAAAATGGATACATACAAAGTTGACATAAGTATAGCCGTATAGGTATCAAATAATTAATTAAATCTTAGTTCATATTTACATTGGTCAATCACTGATCCAAGTGAGTCAATTATAGTTTTAAAGGCTGTCTAACTGATGCAAGATAAACAAATGTTTGGATGAGAACTAAGATGTGAAAGGAATCCAGCAACAGGTGAAACAAGGAAAGCTAGCAAGAAATGGCACCAAAACCAAGGAAAGTGCTGAATATTTTTTTTAGCTAACGACACTATCCTCTGCTTCATCACCACTTGGTGAATTAGACCCCACACACAAATACAGCGGTAGGTGAGGCTTGTGGAGCTGTGTTTGTACCAAAAATTTCACATGCCCCCATTCTTATGGTTTGTTACTCTTTTAGATTTTGTCACCATTTATTTATTTTTTTACCCTCTATTTGACATAATGTTTTTTTCTTGAATGTTTCCGTTAGTGAATGGCTTAGAAAGAAATTATTCCACGGAATTGCTTGGCTCATATTGTGTCTTTTTCCTTTCCCTTTTTACTCTAATAGTCCAGGCCAGTCAGAAAGGGCTGGTGCATGTCCTCCTCATCAATCCCATTTTGTCTAACATTGATTCGATATTGAAAGGCTTTGGTTTATCCTTTGTGATCACATGAAGTTCTATTTCTAAATTCTAATTTGTATAATGCAATATCTGTCGACCCCAAAATATATTTCCAACACTAATAACTTTATTGGGAGCAACTAAAAGTACCGAGAAGTAAAACTCAAAGGTTTTAAATTGCAATTACAGATTCATCACAATTCTTGATATGGCGAGAAATTGCAAATAAATGTGACGGATGCAATTTTGTATCAGTTGAAGAGTCCTCAAAAACCTTGACATTGCAGTCAGATTTTAAAATCTTGGTAAAACTAATGTCCATTTAGTGGCAGTTGTCTTTTTCAGTAAAACTAATTTATCTGTCGCTTGGTCTAAAAAAATAACAAACTAAGAAATATAGTATTATAAGTTTAATAACTATGTTTCTTTTTGTCAAACTAATAATTGATAATAGTATGATGGTTTTGCTAATAATAATTCAATTCAATTGATTTTCAGATTTGCCTCTATACCTTACACCGATTGTTCTTTTGTCACATACAGATGTCTATTTATTCTCTGATCCATTTTGTTAACTCCAATTAATCACCTGAATAGGACAAACTAACAGGTAATATAATCAATGAACAAATAAAATTAATTAATACACATTTAACAAAGCTTAGAAGTAATGAACTCTGAATGATAATTACCCTTTTACAGCATATGGTACTATTTACAAATGGTAACAGCCTAACAGGCACTATAGGCTCCTCAAACCAACTCATAGCCAAAGAAAAAAATTGAGAAGATAAAGAAGCATCAAGCGCGCGCACACACACCCGTCTCAAAAAGAAGAACAACATGTCAAACTCCACATGTACAGAAATGGAAAAGGATCACACAATGACAGCACAACGATCCTCTTACATCGCCGGCTGCATTATCTCCCCTTCGTGCTTGCCAATCCACAAGGAGTACGAGTACTCGCGAATCTATTACAGCCCCAGAAAGAGGGTGAGAAGGTGGAGGAACATCCTCAGAAGGTTCATGAGGGAGAGCAAGACCTTGTGTAGATCCAAGCCTATGTCCTTTCAATATGACCCTGTTAGCTACTCCCAGAACTTTGATGAGGGTTGCCATCTTGATGAACCTAGGCCAGGCTTGCAAGATGTTAGGTGGGATTCACATCATTGATTTTTTGTAACTGTGGTTATTACATGTTTAGGCTTGAATGTAAGAAGGACAATGAAATGGCCTTTTGTTTTTGACACATGGCAGGTTTTAGTTACTGCATGGTACAAACAAATTAATCCTTCTTCTAGTTTGTATATGGTGTATCTTATTCATATTTTGTCATAATACAAAAGTTCTATTCATTGAAAATTAATGGGTTTTTTGTATGTGTGTATATATATATATATATGGTGGATCTACCAGTAGTACTAGTAGTGATATAGTAATATGTCATTTATATTAGTTGCTTTACTGTGCAATCTTTTGATTGCTGCAATTCTGTTTTTGTTATTTGTAGTGCTGCTGTGTTCCATTGGTTGGATTCTCAATAGAAAAACATGAAGCAGTACTTGGTTACCTAAGATTTTATCACGTAATGCACTTCCTAGTCAGTGATGAACTAGAGCATGCCTAGTCTGGCTCATAATTAAGTAAGAACCCCCCCCCCCCCCCCCCCCCCTTCATATTTTTCTGGGTGAGAAAAAAGAATATGCTCTACAATTGAATTTTGTTTGGATTATAAAGGCAGAAGAATGCAGATTCTGGGGGTGTGCAGTTAATGCATTTCTAGCAGAGAAAGTCTCGGGAATATGATGTATGGTTGATATATTTATGACTTGTAAAAGTCACTGCACCATTAACGGGGTATATATCCTTAATTTATGTACATGTACAAAAAAAAGAACATGTTAGTGGTATCTGGAATTATTGTGTACAGAAACCTGAAACCTGCATTTTATTTCTCATTTTTTTTTTAAAGTTTTGGGAAGCATAGTTACACTTCTACTTGTTGACTCGTTCTTATTATTCTACTGCATAAAGGGACAATTATTCCGTGGAATCAGACGCTGATATGAAATTAGAATCCGATATGAAAGTACAAAGAAATCGTGCTTGCATTATGCAAGAAAAAAATGAAAAATGAAAGATAAGAAGAAGAATAGAACAGCACTACTAGAAAAAGTGTGTTCTACCACAAAATGATAAGGTTCCTCGTCTTAGTAAGTAAGGCCGCGACCACCTACTTTTTTTTTTTTCTTTTTCTGTTTTAATTTCTTTTCACCACGTGCTCTCTTTAAATTATATTTTTGTAGAATTTTGTTAAAATATATACAGATAAATATCCTATTTAGTCCCTTAATTAGTGTTATTAGACTTGATGAAAACAAAGATACTGACATAGAGAGTAGAAATAAAAATATTCAATGCATACTTATAGAGATAACAATACTAAGTTCGGAAGCAACCTATAAAAGTTTGAGGTTTATATATATTTTTGGTTTATATAATTTAACATTTTTTTAATTTTCATTCCTAAAAAAAAATTGTTTTAATTTTTATAAAATGTATTTATTTTATTTTTTGTCATTAAAGTGTTTTAGATAATATTTTTTTTTCACTTTTAAAGTATTTTTTACCATTTAAAGTGTCATCTAAAGCACTTCAAGAATAGAAAACAAAACAAACATATTTTGGATGGAGTAAAACAAAAAAAAAATCAGGAACGAAAATGAAAAAACAGGACAAAAATTATTTAAACCAAAGCTTGAGAAAAATATTGTGAAAATCTAAGGAGAAATTGAGAATTACTCAGTAGGTCATGAAGTATTAAAAAAAATTAATTGGGTCCTTAAACTTTTTTTTTTCAATTGGATCCCTAAATTTGTTTTTTTTAATCTTATTAATTTTCCTTAACAAAATTTTAAAAAAATTTGTTTTGTTTTTTTCAATTGACCCAATTAAAAATAAATATAAGTTTAAGAACCTAATTAAAAAAATAGTTGAAAGGCCTATTAAAAATTATCAAATAATTCAAACATTTAGATTAATTTAGTTAACCTTGAAATAACTAAAGAAATTTCGGAGCTCTAATTTGACAACTCCGCGAAATTCTACCAATATCAAAGATAAGGCCATAAATTTATTTGGTATTGACATGTTCCATGGTTAAAACCTTTTGCACTTGACTTTCAAAAACTTCAAAAAAGTACCCATTTTTAGTATCCAAAGAAAAGAAATTTGAGGCCATATTCCTCTAGAGGTTGTTAAAAAGAATTACCAAAAAAAGAATCAAAATATTATTAAAATAACATGTTTCACACGTGACACATTTTATGGGTCATTCCTGTCACATAATTATTAGTCATCTTAACAAAGAAGATTAATAAAGTTAACATTAAGGACTAATTTCATATCATTATGCAAAAAAAAAAAATCACAAATTTTAAAATATAAGAAGCTATAATTGATTTTAAGTGGAGCCAAAAACACATTATTTTATCCATATGTAGCACATGTATTCATTACCATGACAATTGCCCGAACCAGAACAGGAAAACTGGTCTACATTGGACTCTTTCATATATGTACTTGGACTTATTTAAAAAATGGTAAGGAAAAAGTCCTGAATACACAACTTTTCCAATAGAAGAAAATTTTATCCCTTTTAGTGAGTGAATTTCAATCCCTCACGACCTACAAATAGTTCTGGAACACTAACTTCCATAAACCAAGATATGGGTAACGTATTAATCAATCAATGGCCGACAATTATAAGGTAACCTGTTTGGTGTGGAATTTATACACTTGGATGACAGGTGTAGTTAGCAACGTTTTTTTTTGTTATCATATGTTATTATCATAAATATTTTATTATTTTTGTGAGATTTTCTTTTCCAATGATGTTTTTTTCATCTACCATAATTTGTTAGTGCTAGGAACTTATCTCACTTGGGGTTGGACCACCTGTTTCAATGATTAATTAATTAAAAGCGATAGAAAAGATACTTTGTTCCTCTCTCGCGCCTTCCTTAGATATTCTGTTCTCTTCCCTTCACTGTGCAAGTACCATCAATTAACAGCCAGCCATTTCTTCTTCTTCTTCTTCTTTAACCTTATTTACGTGAGTATTCAACACTCAACATGCCCTGTGCTTCGGTGCAGAGAGGTATTATTGTATATATATGTTCGTTCCGTTTTTATTTCTTAAACATCTCTGTTAATTACTTCCATGAAATGCTGTTGCATAGTATTTTCCGCGGTGATGATCTGATTGATATAATTCTAACACGCGCTAACTGTTGTGTGAAGCTAGAAAAGTAACAGTTGCAGTTGTATGCAACAAAATTGTATTTGCATATAATCTCACACGTACACGCTGCTCCATCAACTAAGTCACGCCTTCTTGATCAGCGTTACTAGTGTAAAAGAAAATACTAATGAACTTTTATATATAAGAGCATAGTTATTTTTCACTAGAGACAATTTTGCTCAGGAAGATCACCTATGACCGATAAAGCTCTTCTTAGAGAAAGACTTAAACTAGAGATTAGTAGTTAAGTTGGAATATTTTCATAATAACAATTGATCTACATGATTGGCGGTAAAACAATAATTGGCTTAACATGAGAGTTTTGCACCTTTTTAAAAATAAAAAAGGACTGAACAAAAACTGGTAGAATCACCTCATAGTTGCAAACGTTTAATTTGTTGTTTTTAATATTCAAGGGGTTCCCTACAGGAAGATATTGAAAATAGGTGCTTCTAGAGCTGACACGTGATTTAAATTTTTCTACATTAACCATGATTTAACTATTCCTTCAACAGAGAAGAATTTGTGTTGGATATATCTCATATAGTTTATAGTTTATGTCAAAGGAATAGTTAGTTACAGAAGGAAAATTTTATGTCCATGCTGTGTTATTCAAGATTTTTTTTTTCCATATGCAGTTTTACAAGCAGATATCATTTTACTGATTAGATTTTATATAACCAATACAATATCAGGAAGTGCATTGTTCTCTGCTGGCATTCTCTGAGTGAAGTGAGTAATATTTATCCCCAAGAACTCTTCACTTCTTTGGATGTGTATGATTATTATGCTGCAATATCATTATGACTTTCTTTTCCAAATGTAATACTAAAATATTAGACCAAATTAGACGTGACCTTCATTTTGTGGCAGTGTCCAATGTCTCACAAACTTCTTGTTCAGGCTGGCATAACTGAAGTTGGACCAATTCTTGTGGATTCCCTCCTACATGCATACCATATGAAAGTGGAATAAATGCATTTCTGCTTGTTGTGGCCATATCTGTTGTACCAAAGACCTGGGACATCAAGCTTCATTGTTAAGCAATTGTGCTTTCTTTTGTTGCACTTCATGGCCTAAGTGAATATAAGTCTATTGTTGCATAGTTGTGTTGTGTGTGTTCTTGGTGATTGAGGTTTACCTTCTTGTAAAGTTCCACATTTTCCTGGAAGATAAGGTTTCCCTGTATGTGAAAATATAAAGATCAGTCAGTGTCATAAAATGTTTTAGAGGAAAATTAGCAAAGGTTATTTCTCAGAAAGACCTTTCGGTTCAGCTCTTGGATTTCATCTTTCAGAATTTGTTCCTGCAGAATTTGATTAAACTTGTTAATTGTTTCTAGCGTTCAGTTTGTCCTTAATGAGATTAATCAAGCAAGCACATTTATTTCCATTCCTTCTCAGTGTGAATCTGAAAAGCACTTGACCTTTTTCATGCGGACACCTTGGAGACTCAGTTCCAGTTGATTCTCTAGATCTTGTAGGTTTCTGACAGTTAGACCATATAGCTGTTCTCCCATCAATTGCCTGCGTCCTCAAAATGTTAGTGGTCTTATGCATAGAACCTAATGAGATACAGAATCCATTCTCTTTATGTAGTCACCATTATTTGCTTAAAGGGAAAATATTTTTTTTTTCATTTTACTGTTTTGGAGTGTATTGCATGGTGTATTAGAGTAGTGTTTGATTGATGCGGAGCTCCATGATAGAATATTTATTCTACTGAATTGTTTACATAATGCTAGGATTGGCATGTTAATACTAGGATTCACGTGTGATGTTTTCCTTTTCTTTTTCTTTATTTAATTCAGAAAAAAAAAGTAAAGGAAGAAGAGTCATTACTTCTATCAAAACCTTCTTTATGGATGGTACCTGTTGGGACATAGTATTAATGTTTCTTGTAAGTAGTCTAAGATGGAGGTAAATGAATGCTGCTTCTGCATGGACTATTTTTCATGCTATTCTGGAAAAGGTAAAAACTACTTGTGTGAGTAATTTAGAGCAAGGCAATATTTTCTGTAAAATTTAAATATTTAAGTCTATGTTTCTTCCAAGTAGGCTATGCAAGATGATGCTTTATTTTGTAGGAAGAGTCTGTATTTTTATATCTTGGATCTTCTTGTGAACCATAAACTCACTGATACAGTACTAGAGGATTTCAATCAGCAGGTCCACACTTCTATAATTCAATCTCACTTCTATAAGTTTTACTTAATATAGAAGTGATATTCTGCTGTATGTCTTTCCTTTTACTGTTTGTCTTCACTTTTTGAAAAAATGAAATTTAGGTTTCCCTTTTATATTTGATATATTTATGTTGATATAATTGGGGGGTAACAAACACAGGTGGATACTTAATGGTATTGTATGGGATTAGCCATTGCATTGTTTTTCGGTTCCAAGGGTTCTATCAATGTAGCCGAAATATGAAACGAGTATGATAGTTGTTTAATATATAGGATGTCTTAGTTTGTAACTTTGGATTTGTTTTTGCTTCATGGTTTCTTGATCTAATTTTTAGTTTTTCTGCAAATTCAATTGGAGGATGATTTCTGTCGGCAAGAATTAGGATGCTATTTCTATAAAATATCAACAATATATCATGAACATTTTGTTGGATTGAATGAAGCATGCTATGAGCCTATGACACAGACAATCTACTATAGTACGGTAATATCTTCTTGTCTGACACTGAAGTGTTTCCCAAATAGTACCTGTTTTATTTACTTCTGTAGAATAATAAAAGAATTTGCTCAATAAATCAGAATTTAGCAGAAAGTTTGTACCGGTGGTTTTCTTGTAGATTCTGTAGTTGCTGCGTTAGAATTTCTGCCTCCCTCTGCCAAAACTAGCAATTATCAAGTAAAATGATGTAAGTAAAGAGTAACACAGAGGAAAAAGAAATGCAAAGGGATTTTTTTTTTAAAATCATTTTGACTTAGATCCTATTTGAATGTTTCAACACGACCCACAGTAGGATATGAGATCATTATGGTGTATTTAGGAGCAGATTATCATATTTATACTAATAAGTATATCCAGATGCAATTTTTTTTTTTTGTGTTTGTGTTTATATTAGAATTATAGAGTCAGTATGCTGTTTCCTTTTAGAAACAAATGAGAGCCACTACAGAGAATAGTATAGATTACTCTCTTTCATCTCTTTTCATTCCTCACACTTTCATCCATTTTCATTCATCTATACCAAACCCATTGTAAAAGTTTGATAGGTGCTGCATTTAAAGTCAAATCAAAATTCAATCCCTAAGAAATAAGGTTGTTGTCTTAAATAGAGAAAAGTAGGACAGTAATATCCACTCCAGGAAAAACATAAAATTCCTAATCTTGAATAGTTCCCCAAAATTAACAATCATAGTTAGCATAAAAAATTAAAAATCTAATTCCAACATAAAACTTTAAAAAGCCTTGTTATTCATTAACTCCCTTTAGGTCGTTGTGGTGGACCAGCAGTGACTCACTGGGGGTATTCATTTCCTTTTTCCTCTAGTTTGGAGGAAATAAAATCCTTAGCATTTGAAAGGGAGTAAGGGATGAATGTCCTTCTAAACCTTCCTCTGTTTCAGATTCTGTCTCCTATTCATCCTCACCCATCTCCTCAGCCTTCTCCTTTCATCCCAAACAGGTTCATAAGGACCATTTTAGAAAATAAATGGTTTCAATACAGAGTTAAATGCTAGCAACTTGTGTTTCCCTTTAGAAAATACATGCTTAATTTCATGTGATGAGATTTATATAATTAGTATTGAAGATAAGTAAATTCATTAGGTTGAAAACTTTGGATGCGCTATTGATATCAGTAACCAAAATATGTGGCAATAGTTCAGCATTGTGACTCAACAAAAATAAACTTTAATATTACGTTACTTATATATGCCATCTCTACTCACAAATATTGTAGATTACTGAGAATACTGTTTGGCTTAATGCTTGAATATATTCTAGCGATACTATTCAGTCAAAAGAAGCAAACTTTTTTTCTTTCTAAATAGAGTTATGTTCAAATGGTAGTAGTTTATACCATTAAAACAATAGTTTGTTTGATTTGGCTAATCAGGATTTTACAATATCAATTGTTACAAAAATAAATGTGATGTTAACCCTGATTAAAGTTGGATTTTAAGTTAGGAGAAATCATGTTTGATCCTTGCTTACATTTGTCTAACACAGGCAGTTTATATGCTGCATTCTGCTGCTATTTTGAATTTGTAAGATATGAATGACATTATAGAAATACAAACACTTTGTTGATGATTCTGGAAGACATGTTTCATGTGTGCATTCTAGCCCCAGGAATTAATTCTAGTAGACAAAAAAGGGGTTGAAAAGTCGGCTTAATTGCGGTCACTCCAACTTGCTTTAGTTGTGGCTTCTTTGGAGGCTGTCTTAATTACAGCACCCTTGCCTCAAGGGTGGTGGCTTAGTTTCATATCGATCAGAGGTATGACTTAAATAGAACTTATAAAACTTGGATAGTTCTCACCTCACAGGTTGGTTTTGTGGGATTTAGTTTAGCCTTAGACTCAAATACTAAGATGGTATTAGAGCGTATATATATATCTTAGATCTATAAGGGCCAGTTGCATTAGCCACACTTTAGGCCGGTAGTCTGTCTTAATTGTGGTTATCCCTAGCTTGTCTTAGTTGTGGTCTCTTTGGGGCTGCCTTAGTTGCAGCCTCTTAGTTGCCTCAAGGGTTGTCACTGTTCTCACTTCTCAGTTGCTGAAAGATGAGAAATTGACAAAATATATGATTATATCATCTAGGGGGGAGAGGGTTTTGATATCGCTCTTTGCCTATAAGAACAAAACCTTATACAGTTTTGTTTTAAGGTTCTGTGCAAAATTTGTCATATTGGACATAACTACGTGCTTAATGATACTATTAAATAAATACACGAGTAAGCAACACAAAAAATAATTAAACGATGATAGTTAGACTTCATGTACATTTTGCTTATAGCGGGTATTTATGGCTGATAAAAGATAAGGGACAATTCTGAAGAGTGGTTAACAGGAAGATACCTTGACTTCGGATTCTGGATTCATCTGATGGTGATGTTCTTCCTTGCATGTGTTATATCTCTCGATCAGTGATTTCATGCTGGGAACATAAAAAAGTCTTTTCATTTTTTTTGTTTTGATTTATGAAATTAAGAATTCAATTGATCAAGGAAAGCTGTATCTAGAGAAGACACAGTGAAAACACATAGCACATCATACCACCAAAAAGATATAGTATTTATGATCATTAGATTGGTTTCCTTGAGAAAATGTAAAATAATGTAATAAAGGTCGGGTACTGCCATCTAAAGACTCACTATTGAAACAACCTTATTGATAAGAGATTCATTACATTATGAAATTATTGTTTCAAATTTATAGCTCTCCATTATGCACTAATCGTGTTTCTACTTTCTAGTTTTACAAGTGCCGAATTGCTGGCTCCAATTCAATGTTCGTGTGGTTCTACTTGCATGTGGTTAATATACTTTTTTTTATCCTCTTGTTTTGCCCTTTGACAGGGTGGAAATCAAACCAACCTTACTCAAAGGCTATATTATGGATTCTGCTACATTGTGAAGGACCGGTAGTTAAACCCCTCGTGTATGAACTTGATAGCTCAATCGGTAAAGAAATGGGGCATGACTTAGAGTAGGACTTATACTGGTCCTAGCAAAGTAGTCAAGTATTCAAGATAGTTGTTTTTCAGTGATTACTCTGTGTTTGACTTCTTCACAAATAAACTATAATTTTATTTTATTTTATATATATTTTTCAAGTGACCTATTGACTTCTTCAATATATAAAATATTTGCACACTATTGATATGTTTGGTTCTTTTATCTTATTCTTTTCTTTTTTTGCTTAGATTTGGATTAACTTTTAGATTATGGCCTGTCCCTGGGGAGCTTTTCAATTTTTTGTAAGTCTACCATTAAAAAATTTCTAAGGTATGAATGTTAATTTCCATAAAGTTTATAGGTATTTATGAAAAATGAGATTTTAAAAAAAAAAAATAAAGGTTAAACTATAATTTTGGTTCTCTTTTGATTCTTTATCTGTAATTTTAATCTTTCTATTATTTTTTGTGACTTTAGTCCCAAAATTAAGAGAATCAGACAAAATTTTTAAAATTTAGAGATTAAAATCACAGAAAAAAAATAAGAGACCATGATCGGTGATAATCAGTAATTAAAAGGAATCAAAATTATAATTTAATAAAAAATAATATATATATATATATATATATATATATATATATATATCTAATATTTAATTTTAATATATTTAAATGAGTTCTTTTGGGAAAATTTATCAACTAATTGTTAATTTTACAAAAGGATATGTACTTATCCTACCTCTACAGAAAAAGGGTACAAACAAGATATGTAACATTTTGTGGCAAAAAGCACATGACGAATATTTATTATAAGTAGCATGATTAACAACCGAGTTATTGGTTTGGAAACACATTAGTTTCAAGGAACACTGGTGAACATGAAGATATCAAAGACGATAATTAACATTTTATGGAGTAAAACATTATCGATAGGTTTCAATCCTATATGCATCCCCAAGAAATATTATAGTAATTTGGCATTAATTTAATGTTTGAATAATTCAATTATTTTCTATGCTACAAAGAAAGTCAATTTATTTTTAGGTTGGCCTCGATCGTGCCAATTATTGGTGGGTATTCTAGAGGTGGTATATAGGTCTCTAACATTCAAGAAACTATAGCATATGGTGGGTTATAGATACCACAAAGTTATTTAATTAACAAAATAGAACAAGGGAATTAATTTAAAGTCTGAATAATTCTCAATTGAATCAATGAATTCTCTACTAAACAAGGAAAGTAATTTAATTATAGTCTGAATAATTCTCTATTAAATAACAGAGAATTACTCAACATCCCATCCTGCAATAATGTGTTCTTGAGCTCTCAATGCTTGTCTAAACTTCTGAAATCTTGCTTTTTATACTAAAAGCGCAGAAAATTATACCAACAACAATTTTTTATTAGTTGATAAAGTATTTTTTTTATACTAATAGTGCAGAAAAAATGAGCTCATTTAAACATACGAAATGAAATAAATTCGATTCACAAGCAACACATTATATCTTCTCTTATATATTAAGCTATATGTTTTATGGAATGCATACAAAAGAAGTATCTTTTTGCATTTTTTGAAATTATTAGTTACTTTTTTATCTTAAGTTATACTAAGGATCATTTTATTTTGGTTTGTATTGAAATTGACCCGTTTTTAAGGAGGAGTACTAACTAAAATATACTATCAATTATAGATAAAAGAAAACATTGAAGTTAGGGATTCCCTTCTTGTCTAGTTACAAATGAAATCCAGACCCAAAGGTTTGTTCATGTATGAGATGAATTCTGATTGCCAATTAAGTCATATATATATATATATATTAATGATATCATGATGAAATAACACGAGATAACAAAATTTATGTAAAATTATGTGTAATTATTATATTATCTCGTATTATTAGTTTGTGATCATGTAAATTAATTTATTTTTAGTCTAGATGTAATCTTAGGAATTTTATTTGGATAATCAATCTGTATAGCTCAATCTTAGGAGATTTTGTTATAACTCTCTTGTATATATTTATGCCTTGGCAAAGCATAAAATACAGAGCAAAATTATTTTGTCATAGAATCCTTTATGGTATCAAAGCCAACAGGTTCTGTTTGAAATTTGGTTACAATGAGTCATCATGAATAGGAGGCTCCTAAGAATGCGTCTCATAAACAAGAAGAACATAAGATGGTGAAGAAGACTTCATCACCGTATGAATTGATTTCCAACGACAATCCGGGAACTAGACGAGGAAAAGGAGGAACAATGCGTACAAATGTTGTGCACAATGATGAAACAAGTGCAGACACCAGGATCTCAGAAGGAGACAGTTCAGGTTTGACTGGGCTTACTACAGAGTAATGACAGACACTGGTAGAATTACTAAATGCTCAGAAAACAAACTCTAATGACAAGATGACAGGTGAACGTGATACCAATACTTGGATAATTGACACAAGGGCTTCCAATCACATGACTAGAAATCTAAATCATATGCATGAACTACAAGATATTCAAAGTTGTCCAATTGGACTTCCTAATGAACAACATACAACAGCGATTAAAGAAGGAAGCGTGGTGCTAGATGGAGGCTTAAAACTTACTAATGTTCTCTATGTGCCTAAATTGAATTACAATTTGATATCTGTTTCACAGATGATAGATGAATTGAAATGTGTTATTCAATTCACTGATAAGTTATGTGTTGTGCAAGACCGTATTTCGAGGGCGCTGATTGGAGCAGGTGAACAAAGGGATGGTGATAACTGCTAAATAATTGTATTTTGATAGTAGAAAATTAGTCAAATATTGGCCTGAAATTAATTATTTAGCAGTTATTTGTGATTAAAAGTTAGAAAATTAATTAAATTGAATTTTTGGTTGTAGGTGTAACAAGCAAAAAGGGCAAAAAAATTGAAGAAAAGAAGAAAATTTGAAGAAGGCCCAGTCCAATACGCGCGCTCAGCGCGCGTCACGGGCTAAGCGGGCCAGGAAGTACACTCGCTAAGCGCGGGGTGTCGCGCTAAGCGCGTCTACGAAGGCCCAAAGCCTACTTCAGCAGCTATAAATAGAAAGCCAGTCCAAGGGACAGGGGACACCACCACAGAACCCCCTCTCCTAGGGGTTTCATTTACTCCCTTTCTTTCACCCCCTTCTCATTGTAAAGCCCTCATGACTATGAGTGGCTAAACCCCCTAACTAGGGCATGGCAGGCCTAAAAAGCCAATGATGTATGGAGCATTTCAAGAATTATCAATAAAAAGAAGATTTCCTTCCAGGTTCTTTTATTTACCGTTCTTTCTTTTTACATCTTGTATCTCGGAACTTACTTTCTGTTAGGGTTTAGTCCACTCGGGAGAGGGTAAAGCCTAATTAGGGGTAAGGAATGAATACTTGAATCTGTTTTAAGGGTTAGGCCACTCGGGAGAGGGTAACGCTTAAGAGAACACTAAAAGGAGGAAATTATCGGGTTATCTTTTAGAGGGTTTTTCCTTCCAATTTCTTTTATCTGTTTTTCTTTCTTGCTTATTCTGCATCTCGGACTTTGTTTTCTGTTAGTCTTTAGGCCACTCGGGAGAGGGTAAAGCGTAATTAGGGATAAGGAATGAATGCGTGAATCGATTTTAAGGGTTATGCCACTCGGGAGAGGGTAACACTTAATAGAACAATAAAAGAAAGAAATCATTGGGTTAGCATGACTTAATGCCTCAATGCCCATACTTTAGCAAACATCCAGAATTAGTTCACTGGTATTGATAACAGACAAATCCTAAATCCATATATCTAGGCTGATTAGACTTGTCAAGTTTTAGCGATTTTAATATATAGATTGTATTCCTTATTTTTCTATTGTTGGTTTTTCTTAGAAGTAGTTATTCCTTATTTTACTATTGGGTTTTATTAGGAGTAAGTAGTTAGGCTTAGTAGATTTAGACTTTATTTGAATTTCATAGAATTAGTTATCTTTGTCGCAATTTAAATATTTTATCTTCTATTTTGATCTTTCAATCTTTTATCTTTTTCTTTTATCTTCTAATTTTATCTTTAAATATCTTATCTTTTCTTTTATCTTTAAATATCTTATCTTTTCTTTACCTTATCTTCTATCTTTCTTTATCTTTTATTTTAAATTTTTATCTCTTGCTTTTAAATTGGATTTGCATTAATCTAAGTACAAACAAAGTCTCTGTGGATTCGACACTCGGACTTCCGAGAACTTTACTACTTGTGACGATTTGGTACACTTACCAACGAGTTAACAGATGGGCTCTATTTCCTTAGAGGGGTTCGAAATGTGAGAGCTTACAAAACTGATGGTTTGCATTCCATGGACTTGTGGCACAAACGGTTGGGACATCTTTCCTTGAAGATCACCCAATTGATTCCTGAAGCTAGAAAACACAAAAGATAGAAATATAGTGAATAAAACATGTGAAGTCTATTTTAGAGCCAAACAGACTAAAGAGAAGTTTTGTTCCTTTGAGTGAACATAAAGCCAATAGTGCATTTGAATTAGTTCATTGTGATTTATGGGGACCATATAGAACTCCTTCTACTTGTGGTGCTTTTTATTTCCTAACAATAGTTGATGATTATTCACGTGTTGTATGGGTATACCTATTAGCTGATAAACAAAAAAGTATCGACAATGTTTCACAATTTTTTTGCTCTACTTGAGAGGTAGTTTCATAAGTCAAAATATTCAGAAGTGATAATGGAACGAAATTCACATGCATTAAAAGATATTTTCTTGATCATGGAATAATTTTTCAGAAATCTTGCATCGGAACACCCCAACAAAATGGGAAAGTGGAACGAAAATATAGACATATTTTGAATGTGCCTCGAGCACTGCGATTTCAAGGTAATCTTCCTATTAAGTTATAGGGAAAATGTATTTTAACTGTAGCATATTTGATTAATCGAACTTCTTCCACTGTTTTGAATGAGAAAACTCCATATGAGATGTTGTATGGGCAGCAACCTGCATATGAACATTTGAGAATATTTAGCTCCTTATGTTATGCCCATAATCAAAGAAGGAATTGTAATAAATTTGCAAGTAGGAGTAAAAAGTGTGTGTTTATTGGCTACCCATATGACAAGAAAGGGTGGAAGTTGTTTGACTTAGAAACAAAAGAGATTTTTGTCTCTCGAGATATTGAATTTGTTGAGACCAAGTATCCTTTTTCTATTGGTGTTACTACCAAAGAAGATGATGTTCCTCCTAAAAATTGGAACTGTGAAGAAATTGTTGGTGATGTGACTATGGTGTAGAAGAAACGGATCACACAAGAGGTACTGAAGAAAGTGGTGATATGACAATGAATGATAGAGGGGGTGAGCCAAATGTAGGGTTCGATGAACAAGGTGTTACTCTCCAAAATATGGACACACAAGATACAATGCTTCCATCTATATCACCAACCGATCCATTATTAGGTAAAGGACATAGAACCAAACAACCTTCTACTCGATTGCAAGATTATGTGACAAATACCACCAAAAGATTGAGCCCATCCAACTATTCACCCTCTCCAAAGGCAGATTCAGGTGCGCCCTATCCCATAACTGATTATGTGAATTATGACCATTTTTCTCTTGCACATCGTGCTTTTCTTGCATCCATTTCATAGGAAAATGAGTTTGTCACTTATACTGACACGGTGAAAGACAATCAGTGGGGAGATGCAATGAAAAGTGAGATACACGCCCTTGAGACCAATGGAACTTGGACAGTCACACAATTTCCTCTAGGAAAGAAATCACTTGGCTGCAAGTGGGTGTACAAAATAAAGCATAAAGCTGATGGAAGTGTAGAACGGTTCAAAGCACGGTTAATAATTCTTTGCAATCATCAAAAGGAAGGGATCAATTACATAGAGACTTTTACACCAGTTGTAAAAATGGTAACGGTCCGCACAGTGTTAGTCGTAACAGCCACACGAGCTTGGGAATTACATCAGATGGATGTGCACAATGTATTTTTACATGGGGACCTTGAGGAGGTTGTGTATAATGGCATGGTGTGTAAACTTAACAAGTCGTTATATGTACTCAAACAGGCGCCTCGTTGTTGGTTTACCAACTTGTCTGCTGCACTAAAACACTACGGATTTCGGCAATCTCTGTCTGATTATTCTCTTTTCGTCTTGCAAAGACCGGGGGTACATTTTGTTGTGTTAGTGTATGTTGATGACCTAATCATTTCGAGAGATAATCATGAAGCTATCACCGAATTTAAAGCCTATTTACACAATTACTTTCACATGAAAGACTTGGGGATCCTCAAATATTTCTTGGGTGTTGAAGTGGTGCGATCTTTCGCAGGCATCTTTCTTTGTCAATGCAAATATGTTTTGGACATTATAGCCAAAGCTGGACTTCTGGGAGCTAAGTCATCAAATGTGCCAATTGAACAGAATCATCATCTAACACTTGCCTTTTCCTCATCCTGATCAGTATAGGCGGTTAGTAGGTTGTCTCATTTAGCCTTGTTTTACCAGACCTGAGCTTTCATACTGTGTGCATGTGCTGTCTCAATTTATGCAGACACCTAAAGAGGCCCATTGGGAGACTGCTCTCCGTGTTGTTCGATACCTGAAAAGGAATCTAGGACAGAGTGTTTTGTTGCGTAAGGATTATGACCTGTAACTATCTGGTTGGTGTGACTTTGATTAGGCTGGATGTCTTTTAACTCGTAGGTCCCTTACCAAATGGTTTGTTCTACTTGGATCTTCTCCAATTTCATGGAAAACTAAAAAACAATAAATAGTATCTCGCTCTTCTGCTGAGGCTGAGTATTGATCCATGGCAGTTATAACAGGAGAATTGAAATTGTTAAAATGTCTTTTCCATAGTCTTGGTATCTTTCATTCTTGGCCTATGCAACTTCATTTTGACAGTCAAGCAGCACTTCATATTGTCAAGAACCCAATTTTTTCATGAGCACACCAAGCACATCGAAGTGGATTGCCACTTCATTCGTGACGAGTATCTCACTCGCAATATTGCACCTACTTATGTTCTTACACATGCACAATTAGCTAATATTTTTACTAAGGCTCTTGGTCCCACTCAATTCACCTCTTTGTCGTGCAAGTTGGGGATATGTAATTTACATGCTCCAACTTGAGGGAGGGGGGGGGGGTGACAATGATATAATGATGAGATAACAAAAGATAACAGAATCTGTGTAAAATTATGTGTAATTATTATATTATCTCGTGTTATTAACCTGTGATCATGTAAATCTATTTGTTTTTAGTTTAGACGTAATCTTATGAGTTTTATTTGAAGAATCAATCTGTATAACTCAATCTTAAGAGATTTTACTGTAACTCTCTTGTATATATTTATGCCTTAGCAAAGTATGAATTACAGAACAAAATTATTCTGTCATAGAATCCTCTCTCTCTCTATATATATAGTATTCTTGCTTAATTAAGGTTTAAAGTTTTTTGGTAAAAGTTTTAAATTTCGAATAATAAAAAAAAATATAATAATGCATGTTCAGTTTAGTTTATTAAAAAAAAGTTTTCTTAAACTTTCAGTGAGGTTTCAAAAAACTAATAGCTTTTCCCCCTTAGTATTATGATTCTATGTTTTTTTTAGCTTTTTGTTTTCAAACGTGGATATATTTCATTAATATTTAACACTTTTACATCATTACATTTTGATACATTTATTAATACTTTATTCGAAATATGCTAATAAAGTTGGGATATATTAAATATAACTAACTAAAAATACTTGGTAACGGTTTGAACACAAGGAAAGGTGTCAAAAGAAAAATAATTAATGATGTTTAAAACAATTTTAAAAGCTTAAATATAGAGAATTGGTGATATAAATTTCTCCCTGCTGATAGAAAAAATGGGAAATGATTTGGTCTAAAAACTATGATAATTAGTTTCAATCAAAATTGAAGTGAAATGCAACCAATAATATTAACCTGATGATATATGATCTCCCTAACTAAAATTATTGTTTGAGCATTTAACGTTATGCTTTTTTATAATTAATTAACACGTTGCCTAAATAAGAAACATTGTTTAACTATTTTTATTAATAAAAAATGAACTTTCAAGGCCAAAAAAAGCGAAAAACAAGGGCACTTAATTTAAGCCCTTATTTTAATTAACCACATCCTTATCATTGAAGTGAATTTTTAAGTAAAGCCATTAAATCTATTTAACATTATAGAGCTTGAAAATTTAAAATAAACAACCCATTTAAGTATTTACATTATAGATGTTCTTAGTGGTCTAAACTAATATTTACTACTAAATTTTGTCATTAAAAGAAATTATTTTCTATCAAAATATTTTATAAAAAACACAAAATTTACTAAACCGTACTTGCTTTTTAAAAAAAATACTAAACCATACTTAATATTAAATTATAATCAGAAATGTCTTATGAAGAAATGATGCATTTTCAAATTTTATAAATTTACAAATTTATTCAACCTAAAAAATTCTGAATTTTTTTAACATTTCTATATATTCTTCCTTAAATCATTCCTTTAGACCTTTATGAGGAGCAGATAATCCACACGCAACACACACAATAATATTTAAATTTTCTTCAATGTTTGCTTGCATTCCTTTATACCTTTACGAGAAGCAGATAATTCACACACACACACACACAAAAGAAACAATTTTCAATTTTCTGCAAAGTTTCTTTAAAGGTTTTTTTTTATTGGATAAAATCGTTTGTACTTTCAATTTATTTTTAATAAAAACAAAACACAATTCAAACCTCCATTTTCTGTGTTTAATATTTATCTGCTATTTTCAAATGTTTAGCTCGACATTTATAATTTATCACATAAAGAAGCTCAATTTGTGTTTTTTCTAATATGAAATATTTTTAAGCCACTAATATGTAATAATAATAAGTATTACAAAGAAGAAAAAAACTAAAGAATATGTACAATCCACTTATACTATTTTTTTTTTCAGTTTGTTTGTGTTTTTAAAAGAATAAATATACCACCTTTTTTTCAATTGAAAAATATATGTTCAAATATTTTAAGATAATTTGATATTTTTTTAAAAAAAACTGAAATTAGAAAAAGGAAAACAGTTTCAATATTTTTTTAAGTAGAAAAGGCATTTTAGAAGAGAGAAAATTGTTATAAAAGGTTTTTTAAAATTTAAAATTTTATCCAACAAAACGAGTCCTTATTCTCCATGACGTTGTAGACTTTGGTTAAAAACCGGAGGGTTCAATGCATCTACTAGCATAATGTTCCTGTTTGAAACTCCAAGCAGAATGGGGGTTTATATTGATTATCATGATCTAATTAATACTAAGAAGCAATACAAGATTGAAAAGCACTCATTCCAACTTGGAAAAAAAAAATATAAAAAACAAGAATAATATAATGACAATCAAACCTATATACCGAATCAAAATTGCTTAGAAAGCTAGGTTTTAATTATATGATAATTAAGGTTGTCTACATCAAAACTAGTGGTGACAACACTTTATCCGATGCATGCATTTGCCAATGATAATGATCCTAAATGGAACTTGAATATTTGCTTTTGGGAAGGGACATACTCTAGCTAGCGATCAGTGTGCTGCTTGTACCTAACACATCAACATCCTGAATGATATTTGACATCGACTAATTAAAGGCATGATATCAGCTAAAATCATTTACATTGATAATGCCTAAAGTTATAGAAATATTAATGGAATCATTCATACCTTTATATATGTAACCTTCTAAAATTAGCAAAACTAGGTTGACAGGCATCAAAGATAATACGTTGAGATTTGGTGGCAGCACTACTGGCCAATGATTTGGTGGATAATACGTTTAGATTTCTTTTTCCTTTAATGGACATAAAAGTTCCACTTTAAATTTCTATTTTTCCACCTTAATATTTGCTGAAACTGCCTGTATATCATTATCTTAAACTCTTAAACCATATATCCATTGTCATATACAGAATTTCCCAATGTTTTGCTGAGTAAACCGTTGGATTGGTTATTTAATTACGACTCAAGAATATATAAATGTTCAATATAATATATATAGGTCATGCTAGACTAAGAAATTATTTCATATTAACCAATATAATATTATAGTTCTCTCTTCTCAGGGGCTCTCTGCCTTTGGATGAGAACACAGGAAGATTAGGCTCAGAGATATGATGGTGTACATATCCATTCATAAGCTTTTAAGGATAAGTTTAATGATACATAGTTGATCCTAAAAATATTATCAAAAACTAACAGCTGTTCTTTTTCATCATAGTTCAGCATAGTGCACACATTTATTCTGTTTCCAAGATGATACTCTCCCGGTATCCTACAAATTCTGACAGGTTAAATCCTGATTCATCAGCTTTATTACTATCTATTGTCAGAAACTTGAGAAAAGTGTTGCTAATAATTCATATGACTGGGCTGAAAAATATGAATATGCATGCTATTTTTTTTTATTATTAACAATAATCATAATCATTCACTGGCTTCAAAGTTTAATCACACTTAATACTCATCATTCTTTTCAGATAATATATTATGTGGGATCAAATCTAAGTGATCCTTTCTGACAAACTCATGTATAGTAATTATGCAAACATATAATTATCTAATTACTATAATTAATTACATGATTTCACATAGAAGATTCTCTTAGTATCGATCACATGCCTTGAACGTGATCTCTTTGAACTTGTAGCCATGCATATTTGTTGCATCATATTTTTCAAGAGTGAAATTTCTATGTAAGGTTAAGAATTAAAATACATGGGAATTTCAGTCAAATAGAGACGAAGAAAATTAAGGTTCAGATGACAGATAAACATACATGTTCGGACAAGATCTGTTCACATCATGAGCATATTTATATATCAGACTGTTATGGGACGTGTATATATATATATAAGCACATAAATATTCATGATATTATAGCAATTAATTAAAAATGATGATGATCAAACCTGGTGCTGGCATATTCATAAAGCTTTCCCGTGCTGGAGAATATGACAAGGCCAACTTGTGCGTCGCAGAGGATTGCTAGCTCTTTGGCTTTCTTGATCAATCCCTTTCTCCTCTTTGAGAAAGTCACTTGCCGGCTAGTGGAATTGTCGATCCTTTCAATCACAATCTTCCCCCTTCCCATATTCTTCCCCACTTCACACTAATTAGGGTTTCTGAAGTAATTAATCACATATATGCGTAAATAGAAAAGTGAATATATATATATATAATACACAAAGTTCAGTAAAGTTAATTATTTCTTACTTGGGTTTTTGGACGGTATTCAAGATGGTGCAAGAATAGTACTGTGGCGCTGCCTTTCCATTTATTTTTTGGGTGGCAAGTTGGGAGAGTTTTATAAGCAGAAAAAAGTTATGGTTGCTGAGTGAAAGTAGTATAAGCCGCTTGTGGTGGCAGTGGCCAGTGGGGCAGATTACTATGCGGGTTTGAATTAAAAAATTGGATCACTGATATAACCTGTGACTACAGTTTTGTATACTTTCTACAGTGAAGTATTCAAGGATAAATTGTATTACTTCAATAGTTTTGAGAATTTTTATGGCGCCGTCAGCCGTATAGGCCTCTGACACGTTAAAGGGTACATATATACTAAGTTACTAACCAGTTAATGGGATCTTTGTGATGTTTCGAATAAAAGCACGTTTAGATTTTTTTAAATAAAGTTTAAATTTTGTGGATGAAAAAATATATATTTTAGAAGAGAATGCATTGCAAATTATTATTTCAACTTTGAATTGAAATGTGTCAAAAATTAATATTACTAGTTATATAAACTTGCGAGTTGTGCAGACATAAATCCTTTTATTACAATTAGTAAATTAAATTAAAAATAATAATAAAGAGATAGTTATGATGCAAGATTTTTTATGACAAGAAAATTATAGAAGTGTGTTGTATATATCACTTGGTTTGACGTTGTTGGACAATGATGATTTGATGTTATTGAAGATGAGAGTTCTTTAATTCAGGAACAATATATTAAATAAAGGTATGTCAAACTCTAAATATGTAGAAAATAATTCAAACGACTTATGTTTTGGTTTAATTTTTTTAATTTGCTGACTTTTTTATTCGATAGTAAATTTGAGAGTCTATCGAATTTGTATCATGTGTAGTCTGTGTCTACTAAAAAAAAAGTTTACATACGAGTCAACTCACAGAATATAAGAGACTCATAAATTCGTAAGAGTTAACGAGTTAACTAAAAATTAAAGTCTAACAATCATGCATGTCCCCCAACTTAATCAAAAGATCCCAAACCGAAGCACGAGTGGTAGGAACAAATGAGGCATATATACTATTGAGTAGACTTGTTATGGAGGTCGACTTTTCTTATTTAGCCTGAGTTGAGACACCCGAACAACTTTGATGAATAAAGACCACTCTAAGAGTACCAATTTCAATAGCCACAATTGATACATGCACCTAACCCAGAATTACCAGAATAGAAGTAACACATGAACTTAAGCTATCAAATATCCAATTGCATCTAACCATGTGACCTCACACATAATACTTAACAAACCCAATGATTTTTCTTGCTAAGTCTGCATATACATATGATGACCTCTCTTAGGTACATCAACTTGGCTCATTCCTTACTAGCTCAAACACTTTTTGACTTGATTATCGAAGTCTATGTAGTTGTCATGATCACTACTATGATCTTCAATTAATTGTGGAACACTCGAATATCATGTGAGTCACAACTGTTATAGAAGTAATATTCATTTTAACTCTTAATTCAACTTTGCTTAATTAAAATAACATTTATGACTTGGGGAATTGTTATGGAGGTAATATTTATTTTAACTCTTAAATAAGTAATTCTTAATTAAAATAATATTAACTTGAGAGTAACTATTATGAAGGTTATATTAACTTTCCTTATTTATCCCAAGTTGAAACATTCAAATGACTTCAACGAATAAAAATTTCCTTAAGAGTACTGAGTTCAACAACTATAACCCATATCTACACTTAATGTTGCCAAACTCGCGATTTTACGTGAACTCGTAAGATTTTATTTAATATAAAAAATATATCAATATCCCTGCATATAAATCATAACTAAATATTTCAACCTAATTAAAATAAATCAAAATAATAAACTTTAACAATAATTCAATAAACTAACATAGTTCACACCCAATCAAATATAAATTCATATAACACAAAACATAAGTTCTTAAAATAAAAGCATTTAAAAAATATAGAAATAATTCAAATGTACATCAATTCTTTAATTAAATCATATCCAGTATTACCATTGTCACTATTATCTTTATCTCCATCATCTTCAAGTTCTTCCGAATTTGATCTGATTCTACCGAATTTACTCCGAATCTGTCAGAAAATGATCTTGTGTGCGATTTAGCTCTTTAGGGGCACACAGACTCATAAAATTGTACGATTTTTCGATTTAAAACTAGAGTTTAATAACCATGTCTACACCTAACATGAAATTATTGAAATAGATGTAACACATGAACTTAAGCAATCAAATACCCAAGCACATCTAACCATGTGATCACCTCACAAATGATACTTAACGAACCCAACAACTTCTTCCGCCAAATGCACCTAAATATATGACCCCTCTTAAGTGTACAAACAACTTGACTCATTCCTTATTTTTTCAAACATTTTTTGACTTGATTGCCAAAGTCTATATAGTTGCCACCACTATGATCTTTAATTGTGGAGCATTATAAACCACCATGCGAATCACCAGAATCTTTCTTCTCGTGAACATCACACAACAGGACACATCTCACACTCTGTATTTGCAAAGAGAGAAATTAGTTTATCACACTAGATTGGTCATTCCATTAGTTTATCGTACTAACTTGGTCAACTTGATGACATGTTAGGTCAATTAAGAATAATGATACACAAATAATCTTTTATTTTAAACATCCTATTAACACTTATTTTTTTCTTCTTTCTTCCTATCACATCATAAATGGTATGTCATAACTATCATTTTTTCTTTTTTTTTTTCTCTCTAGGTGTTGATAGCACATTGAGTGTCTATCAAACATTTTCCACCAATCAAAATTGATACCATTAGTAAAAACTAACGAAAAGATCAATTTAAGTACTAAAAGGAGTCTTAAACTCAAAGAATCAAGTTAAATCCTAAAACATAAATAATTAAAAAACTAAAATTATAATTTAACCTAACTTATATAAGAAAGTCTTCTTAGTTCTTAGGCAGGAATATGCAGTAGCAGAACTAGTAGTATAATAATAAAAAAAAAACTGCCAGTTCAAGTGACTGAGCGAACTAACACACACATACGAAACAGTTCATAGAACATTATTCGCCAATCGAGGGAAGCCTTCGCACGCGAGTGTCGAGCTCAGACCAAGGGTGAGCAAAATCGTACCATTGTTTGCGCGACCCGTAAATGGTTGAGTCACAAGCTGGGACATCCCCACGCGCTACTATACTTAGAAACATACTTCATGGTTTTTAGGTCCCTAGTAACTTTAAAACGGTTCAAAAATACTCGATTTGGCTACAGTATAGTACAATTTGTAGTGCTTAAAGTGACCAGGTAAAGTGCAAATGGTCTTAAAGCTTGGTCTTTGTCTCCAAATATATCCATCTTTCGATATATAGATATGTTGAACCCACGTGAACAGTGAACACGATTTCATTCACCAATAAGATTCGATCTGGCCGGATTTTTTAAGATGGCATCGATTAATTAAAGTAACGTGTACTACGGGATCGATTAGCGCAAGTTGAGTGCTCTTATTAAGGAATTTAGCCAAGTGTCAATGATCAGCTATGTGTACGGAATCCAATTAGCAAGATAGTAGACTTTAACTCCATGTTTAAAAATTATTCCAGCTTTGGAAAATGCTGCTTTTACTGGTCATCGTGCCAATTTGTAAGTACTTCTTTTTGTGAAGAAATTAGCGGCATGTAATCAGTGAAGCACATGAAACTTAATCTTTATAAGTGCGTCTTGTTAACTTGTATTTTTAGGATAGTAGTTAAAAAATTAAAAAAATATATATTTATTATAAAAATTACAGTATAATATAAAAAATTATAGATAATATAATTTTACATATTTTAATAAAAATATTTCTTCTTAGTTTTAATTTCTTAATTAATACTCTAAGTACACATGTTAATGTTAGCATTTTTATCTTTGTAAGTATACTTCTGACCCTCGTCAAATTTGTGGCACTCAGAGAACGACGACATCAATTTTTTCTCGTAAGTTGCATATGAATATTTTATGTCCCTTCTCCTGTCCAATTATGATTCTCATTTGTGAGCCATATCTATCATCAATTTACGTGTACTGTTCATCAACATGATTCTCAAAAGTAGCCATTTGTAGAAGTGAACCACGAAGATGAAGGCATCTGTGTTTCCTTTCAAAAACCTAGCTAGCTAGCATTCATGTTGAATGTTGTTTGTTCACTAATTCTCTGCCTTTCATTGCAATCCAAAAGCTAGCAAAAGACGTGCGCAAGAAACTATGCCACACCCACAACCTAAATATATGATTGTGATGGCTAAAGATATTTACATGAAGTGGGTTAAAAAGGATTTACTAGCTAGCAGACCAGCTTGACAACTAGTTATGTTTTTAGTTTTACTTGTCTATGGGAGTCGATATATTTGACTTTCATCAAAACAAAACTCTTTCAATTTTAGGTTTGTTTAATTTAAGAGTTATAAAGTTCACTTTGGTTGAAAAGAAAATGAAAGAGGAAGAAATTTGATTTTGAATCTCTTTCACTAATAAAATCTAACAACTAATATTGATCCATAAAAAAAGTTATACTTTTAACTTCAAATGTAAATTAAACAAAAAAGAATGAATACTAAGCCATCACTATGATGATAGTGTACACTAACATGTTCGTCACTAATAATTTAAAAATGTGTTACTAAGGCAATTTTGTGACTGTATTTCAATTTATTACAGCCGTCATTAATTCATCACCATAGAAATAATATTTTCTATGACGAAAGCATTTATCACTGTATAATAATTTAAAAAATCAACTCCAAGAGAATTTTGTGACCATCACTGGTATAAAAAAGCGCTTTTCACATTGTCATTCTACAATTGTTTACTGAAAATTAATTTAATAGGTAAGATAGTGTGATACAACATAGTTTTGTTCCTCTAGAACCCTTTAACTCTGAAAAATACAACATTTCCAACTCACGATTTTAGAGTGAGAAAAAAGGATTTTTCTTTATGTTTTTTAGCATGGAATGATTGGATGAAGACCGAAAGCCAGTGCTTTTGTTTTCCTAATCATCATTTTCTTTATAGGAAGACCATCTTATTTTGGAATGTACTTTCCAGAAAACATTTAAATTTTAACATTTCAGAATGTAAAAACAAAATATTGGTCTAAAGAGTACGTTCCGAAATATGTCTCTCTTCATGATGACAGGGATACCGAATCATCTTGGCCATGTTTTTCTTTTAAGGAAATCTTGGTCATGTTTAAGGAGTTAGATGTGGTGTTTATATCAAATAATTATTCGGCGAACATGCACAAGCATTGTTCAGGCCCAACAATAGTTACACTTACAAGAGGAAAAAAAAATGAGGATCGAGATATAGGCACAACAGTGGGTGTAGTTTTAAGCATTTGTGGAAGGAGATGCAATAGCAGTTGGCATCCATAAGGGAGGAGATGATGAATTTGTTCCTCTCTATGAAATTGCTTATCTTCTTTGATGTTTTATTAAACTATTTGATACTCTACAAATGTTTATAAATACTATATGTGTGTGTCAATGTGTGCCCTGTTCTAGTTGGATGGTGGTTTTAGAATGGACGTATCAAGGATCTAAAGTCTGTTACTCGTTTGAAATCTCTGAATGTCGACCAAGGTTTCGAAACTACTAAAATTCCCAGCATGAATGGGTGGGAATAAAGGGATACTATAGTAAAATGCATTAGTATTATGCACAAGTCGGTAATAACCCCACCAAAGTGATAAGATGTATTAAATGCATACCTAATTCAATGACACTGCTAGTATTTTTAAGAGATATAAGTGGTTGGATTCTTGGATCAAGGCCCCATAGTATTCTCAATAGAAATAATATTATGTACTGATGCATTATAAGGGTGATTTTACTCCAACCATGCTACGTCCATACCCTAAGCTCTTGGTACTGAGATGTTAATTGACTTCGATCAATATCTGCATCTGGGTGATGAACTGCTTTGGACTTCGATCAACATCAAAAAGGGGGTTGGAAATATAAAAAATTTAAGGGAAAAAGATAAGTGACCATTTTGGTCCTGCTTCTGTTAACTTCCCTTTGCTTTTCCTTTGGTGATCAATTGATTAATTAGAATTTTGAGGGATTGAAGAACAAACTTGGCAACTTCCCTTTGCTTTTCCTTTTGTATAATCACGGGCAAAAGACATTGTGAACTGTATTAATATGGCTCCACTACAGAATCTGACCTTAGTTGAATAGAATCATTAGGGCTCCACCACAGTATATAGTAATATATCTTATTATTCAGCAACATTACTTCAATTTGTTGTATACCTTATCTTTGGACTTGGATCCTTTTTTTTTTTATCATAAAGGGGAAAAGGGCTTTAAATAATGAAAAAATAGGTCCAATCACAAAAGTCATCACCAGGAACATATATTGGGTATGTGATTTTCCACTAAATGGATAATTAACGGGCTGGACTACTTATAAATAATTGAAATTAATGGGTCTTATAAGGGCTAACAAGGACCCCATTTTTGTCCACCAGTTTGCTCAAAAACTTAATTAATTTATGAATGAAACTTGAAAAAAAGAAAAAAAAAACTACGAATGAAAGAGTTAATTTTATCTGTTGATAACAGGATAGAAGTCGATAAAGATTTTGTTTAATTGTTTTAGTTTATTTTTATATTATAAATTTTACGTCTCACTTTCAAATAAGAGTATATACTATTTTCTTCCTTATGATGCTACATTGTTAATTTTTTTCTGTTATGGTATATATAATTTTCTATTTGTAATTTCATTCCTTATATATAAACAATACTAATTACTTAGATTTATTTAATTTTAATTATTTATTTAAATTTGGATACACTATATCAAATTAAAGATAACATTTTAACTAAACCATGCTTTATTTTTATAATAATCCTGATCATTGGATTTCACTTTTATATTTTAAAATTTAATACATATTCATTAAATAATTTGTTTTTATTGAAATAAATAATTTATTTTCATAGTTTTTCATTAATTCTGAAAATCTCATCTCTTTAGTTTTTTTTCTCATTCAATAAGATAAAATATTTATTATTCTCTTTAATTTGTTTATATATTTTTTAAAATTTAAAAATAGTGGTAAAGTAGATGAACAATTTTCTCGTTATTTACAATGCCACTTAAATTAACTGCATCTTATTCATTTAAAATATCGTCGTTTGTTAATCTCTAAAAGAAAGGCATACATTATTTGAAAGAAACTCAACCACTCGTAATTAAGGACAAAAAATGATGTCCAAAATATCTAGTCGAACTTATTTTGAGCAGAGGGGATCTTTTTTTATCAAAAAGAAAATTGGTGTATTTACAATCTACTGATTTGTGCAGCTAATTAGCTGTTGTCACGAAACAGTAGACAGCAGACCAGGGCCTGATTACTAATAGCCGGCTGGATTTTCTAAAAATAACTGGAACTAATGGGTTTATCTTATATAAATGGGCTAATGATGATTAATGACCCATTTCTTCCACATGTATAGTGAAAAAATCAACCAATTCATGCATTATATTTTATTAGTTATTTAGTTCATAACAAGGTATAGTAACTCGTTTAATTGGCCGCATAATTATAATTTAAAGCTGACCACTATAGTCTAGCTAATGAGCTGTATCTCATTCATTGAAAATAAAATGTCATACATTGTTTTAAACAAACCAAATCTCTCAATTTCAACGACAAAAAGAGATGTCCAATAACATATAGACAGACATATATATTTCGGACTAAACTTGGTCCTTTATTTTTCATAGGAAATCTTCCTCGCTCTTTTCGCCTACGTTTGACGAAGCTCAAACTATGTAATTTCCCTGCCTACTTTGGCCAAATGCATTGTTTAATTATTTTCCAAAACATCCTTCAAAACCCAAAGGCCTATAAATAGCTACATTCTTCCCACGTTCTAAGCATCATCATTCACAACAACAACAACAACACAATGGCCAACCATGCAGCTCAAAACCCTATATCTGTTTTCCTTATGACCTTCCTCTTGCTAATTACCAGCTCCAAATCAGACTCATTTTCTTTCAACTTCCCAAGTTTTGAGCCTGGTGTTAGAAACATACTAGTCGGTGATGATGCCAAGACAACAGGTGGAGTGCTACAACTCACCAAAAAGGACCAAAGCGGAAACCCTACTCAACACAGCGTTGGCCTCTCAGCATACTTTGGACCACTTCATCTCTCCGACCGAAGAACCGGTAGAGTCGCGGACTTCGCCACCGAGTTTTCCTTCGTCGTGAACACAAAGGGTGCGCCACTCCACGGCGACGGCTTCACCTTCTTTCTTGCATCAATCGATTATGAATTCCCGGACAAGTCAAGTGGTGGCTTCCTCGGACTCTTCAACAAAAAAACAGCCTTCAACACTTCCCTAAACCAAGTGGTTGCTGTTGAGTTTGATAGCTTTGCAAATGAATGGGACCCTAATTTTCCGGAGTCTGATTCTCCTCACATAGGAATTGACATCAACTCCATTAGGTCTGTGGCAACTGCGCCATGGCCACTTGATATTCAACCACAAGGATCAATAGGAAAGGCACAAATAAGCTATCAATCTTCCTCCAAAATATTGAGTGTGTCGGTGGATTATCCAAATAGTCCTGTCAAATTAAAACCCACTGTGTTATCGTATCCCGTTAACTTAGGGGCTGTTCTGTCAGAATGGGTCCTAATCGGTTTCTCTGGAGCCACCGGTGACTTGGTTGAAACGCATGACATTCTTTCATGGTCTTTCAATTCCTTCTTGTAGAGCACATGCGGGAGAAGAGAAAAGAATAAATTGCATGCATGTTGAGAGAATGATCGATGCTCCTTTATAGTTTGATGGGTGTTGTTACTGATGTGATGTTTTCTATTTCGGGTTTCCATAAAAGGAATTGGATTAAAATTTGAATAAAGATTATCTTCCACTCATTTTTTCCACCTTCCAAAAAAGGGATTAACTATAAAAATATGGTTAATTTTATTTCACTAGTTAAATATATATACATATTTTTATAAGGTTATTGAGAGATATGCAGTGATTAACTTGCTTTTACACGCACTAATGGAAAAAAACCCAAATAGCCACTGAATCTAGCGACGAAACAATTTAATCCCAAAATATGTTTAGTGACTGATTTAGACACCGAAAACAAATATGTCCATAATTAGGAGATAGCGACGTTAGTTGCGATAAAACTATAGGCACACAAGGATCAGTAGTTAATACAATCACAAAGTGACACAACTTTTTATGCATTTCCAACGACGGATTATAATATACTATGCGACTGAATTCCTATCCGTCAATAAACTTGTAACCAGCACTACGGAACACATTGCTTGTGGCAGTTCTAGCTGCCAGGCCCCCTTTCTTTTTGAACTGTTTGCTACCATATTTAAAGCTTAAAGCCTTCCCATTTTTATAGGAAACTCTCTGCAGGAACAAAATTATGTCAAAAGTGAGAATATATAACAATTGTGTTTGGAGCAAAAAAACAAATTAATCAAGATTGTTCACACTTTCATCCAATTACAAATTGGTATATGAATTTTATTGACTTCTATAATACAACAACAACACATTATTATCCTAATATACGATATATGTTAGAATTGCTTCCACAAGGGACAAAAAATCCACAAAAATTGGGCACCAAAAGCGCCACCAAGCTTATGACCAACTCCATCACCCACCTCGGCCACAAGCAATACCTTGACCCGTAGAACCGTCTCTCCATCACCTCATTCACCAGGTTCATCCCAGACCCCAACTGAACCAACACACTAATCACCCGAGGCCCCAAATTAGTGGTAATAATATCCTTAGTTTCTTCCCCCAAAAGCTAAGTACCTTAAACCCCCAAATAAATCAAACAACACTGAAATCGAACTCATCCCCAAACCCAAAACCCTACCGAACCTCTGCTTATCCTTCACCTTAGTTTCCAAAGGTAAAACCATTCCAATTCCTTCAAAAGCATACACTGCCACACCTATGTCATAGAAAAACACCGACAAACCCCCAAATACTTTCAAATGGGGCTTGTTCTTAACAAAAACAAAAACATCCAAGAAATTTTAGGAGTGAAACCTAAAAGAAGTGGTGTGGTATTGTTGTTGGAGAGGAAAGCGAGGGTAGTGGAAATGAAGATGAGGTAGTTGACTTAGAAGCCGGACTGGGAGAGGACGATCATGACGTCGACAGCAATGTGGCCCATTGAGCCGCAAATGATGAAGCCGAGGTCGTCAAAGGAGGAGATTTTAGAGAAGTCGGTGAAGGAGTTAAGCTTGCGACACGTGAGGTTTGGAGTCGCAAGGTTTGGAAATAAGGGTTCAAAGATGAGATGAGAGTGACACTGGATAAAAGTGAGCACAAGAAGAGGGTGGAACATTTAATATGGGAAAACCAATGTCCATTTTTATGAAAACCAACATTAACATCAAAACATAACATCACTTTTTGAAAAATTGATGTTAACATTAAAACATAATATCAATCTTTGAAAAATCGATGTTAACGAACTCATGTAATTTACAAATATGTTACCGCGCTTTTATTAACATTGACTTTTTTTTATCAAAATTGATGTTAAAGAGACGATGTTAAAATTATTCTTTCTAGTTGTGTCATGTCATAGCATCCATTGTTGAAGAAATAGTTTGGTTGCATTTATTTTGCTGATGTAGACATCACTTTTTCTAGCCCAACTCTATGATAACATAATTGTTGTGCAAATCAATTATCCACAAATGAATAAAACACATTGAGATTGATTGACATTTCGCTCAACATCACTTTTAGTAGTGACATTTGCTCAACATCACATCATATCATTAATCTTATCAACTATTTATTTTTTCTCTCTTTCTACCTCTCTTAAGGTATATACACCTAAAGGGTGCCCAAGAAACATTTTTACTTTCAGCACCTTATCTTACACTTTTTCTTCTTTGCAAATTGCTTACTTGTTTATTAAAAGCACATTTCACTCAATGCATTCATTTCTTGACTAACAAACTTTTGATGTTTCCTATTGATACATGCATCATGAATTTGAGAAAGAATGTTAGATTACATAATTTTTAGAAACTTTCGTGAATTTAATTTATCCTTTTTGCTTATAAACAAATTGAATTGACTTGTGCAATATCAAACCTAGTTAGTAGTTACTATTATTCTCAATCCCCTCTTCTTAATACTCCTAACACCGAAAAGACAAAAAAAATAGATAGGCAAAAACAGATATTGATGTAACATGAACGGAAAGTATTGATATTAGTAGCGGCCATGCAAAAATGCAAACAAGTATTATTCATAATTTCAAACCAACCCTTATTTGGCAAACCGGAGACAGAAACATCACAACAGTAACAACTAGCTAACAACATCCATCAAACCATAAAAGAGACTTTCAATCATTCTATCAACATGCACTTTATTCTCTTCTCTTCTCCCACATGTGCTGCATGCTCTACAAGAAGGAATTGAAAGACCATGAAAGAATGTCATGCGTCTCAACCAAGTCACCGGTAGAAGCAGTGAAACCGAATAGGACCCATTCAGGCAGAACAGCCCCTAAGTTAACAGGATACGATAAAACAGTGGCATTCAGATTCACAGGACTATTTGGATAAGCCACGGAGACACTCAATATTTTGGAGGAAGATTGATAGCTTATGCGTGCCTTTCCTATTGACCCTTGTGGTTGAATATCAAGTGGCCATGGCGCAGTTGCCACGGACCTAATGGAATTGATGTCAATTCCTATGTGAGGAGAATCAGACTGTGGAAAGTTAGGGTCCCATTCGTTTGCAAAACTATCAAACTCAACAGCAACAACTTGGTTTAAAGAAGTGTTGAAGGCTGTTTTTTTGTTGAAGAGTCCGAAGAAGCCACCACTTGAGTTGTCTGGGAAATCAAAGTCGAGTGATGCAAGATAGAAGGTGAAGCCGTCGCCGTGGAGTGGTGCACCCTTTGTGTTCACGACGAAGGAGAACTCGGTGGCGAAGTTTGCGACTCTCCCGGTTTTTGCGTCGGAGAGATGAAGTGCTGCATAGAATGCAGAGAGGCCAACGCTGTGTTGGGTTGGGTTGCCGCTTTTGTCCTTTTTGGTGAGTTGTAGCACTCCACCTGTTGTCTTGGCACTACCATCGAGTAGTATGTTTAAAGCACCTGGCTCAAAACGTGGTATGTTAAAGGAAAATAAGTCTGATTTGGCGCTGGTGATTAGCAAGAGGAAGGTCGTAAGGAAAACAGATAAAGGGTTTTGAGCTGCATGGTTGGCCATTATGTTGTTGTTGTGAATGATGATGCTTAGAACGAGGGAAGAATGTAGCTATTTATAGGCCCTTGAGTTTTGAAGGATGTTTTAGGAAAATAATTAAACAGCATACATTTGGCCAAACTAGGGAAATTACATAGTTTGGCCTGTCAAGCATAGGCGAAAAGAGCGAGGAAGATTTCCTATGAAAAATAAATAATCAAGGTTAATTAATTAGTCCGAGATATGTTTGTCATGATGTTTTTGGACATCTCTTTTTGTCCTTGAATTAATTATTGGAGAGATTTGGTTTGTTTCAAACAATTAATGTATGCCAAAAAGTAATGTTACTAGCTATATAAAAAAAACCCTTCTCAAATAAACTCTATAATAGAGAGAGAGAAAAATAGAGAAAAAAATAAAAATGTAAAATAAAATGAATGAACATAGAAAGAAAGAAAAAAATTACTTAAAAACTTCATAGTTGAAATAATATTAGTCTAAAAAATTACTAATTTATCTAGTCTTCTATTAGAGATGAAATTTTGCTTTCGCGCACGGATTTTTTTGGTTAATAAGGAGTACATCCATATACTTTTGAGTTGAAATAATATTACTTAAATAATTTATGAATGATTTTTGCCAACCCGTAAAATATCGTGTAAACGGCTTCGTCCTTAAAGAGTCGTGACAAATGTCTATCCCATTCTGGTGTGGACTGTGTGGAAAGAGGAGAGTAACCAATAAAAAGAGAAAAGATAAAAAAAGAAGATATAATTGATGAATGTGATGAAATCATGAAAAAAAAAAGAGATAAAAAAAGGTTATTGTGTGTTTATAATTTTTCAATTTTAAATATAAGATCACAAAGGGGCCTTGAATATAGTACAACGATTTAACACGATAATTTTTCTGATCCCATTTACATCCTTCATCCATGCATCGGTAGCATAGGATTTGCATATTGTATCAAAATATATGATGGAATGTACTGTACGGGTATAATAATATAACGTAACTAGTTTACAGATGGCAAAAAATTTCTAAGTTGAAAGATACAAGTTAAATATAACCACATAAACAAGGTGTTACAAATATAATATATGTTTGACACTATATATACTTATGACTTCTATTTTGTTTTTGTTGTAATGGCCAATGATGACTAGCTTTCATGCATTTTGCAAATATATTTCTCACCAATACCCAGAGTATATTCTAATATATTCAAATCTTTATTTTATAACCTGATCATTTTCAGTGCAGAGAGATATCCAAAGTTTTGCTGACCATCATGTTTTGGACTTGTATATTCAAACTTTTGTAGAATTCCTTTGGATTTTCCACCATAATTAGTTGGCAAACGGCAACAATAATTAATTAAACTTACCATATTATGCGAGCTGCATGCCGTATTATTCGGCAATTCTATTCTAATTTGTTTTCTTAGCTGGCCAAAGAGACCTATATATAACCTCAGTTCTCACATTACTTCCTGCATCTATCATCACACAATGGCTTTCTCCAACTCAAAACCTAACCTCCTTCAATCTCTAAGTCCCCTTATAAAATTCCTCATCCCTTTCCTCTTGCTACAACATAGTGTCAATTCACAACAACCCCCATCCCCAATGTCAGCATACGAAACCGTTGGCTTCGGCTTCGGTTTTTTCGACAAAGATGACCCAAACGTATTTTTGTTGGGCAATGCCTCAGTATCTGGTGGGGCACTAAGGCTAACCAACACCGACCAACTTGGCAAACCGGTCCCACACAGTGTTGGAAGAGCATTGCATGTCACACCGATACACCTCTGGAACAAAAACAACGGAGAACTCGCTGACTTCAGCTCTGGCTTCTCCTTTGTCGTGAACCCTAAGGGTTCAACCCTTCGTGGTGATGGCTTTGCCTTCTTTCTTGCACCAGCCAACCTTAACTTCCCCAAAAATTCAAGTGGAGGGTATCTTGGACTTTTCAACCCGGAAACTGCACTGGACCCTTCCAAAAACCAAATAGTGGCTATTGAGTTTGATAGTTTCACCAATGATTGGGACCCCAATTCACCAAACCAGTCTCCTCATGTTGGAATTGATGTTGACTCTATTAAGTCAGTGGCAACTGTGCCATGGCCTAGTGAACTTGAACCTGATAACGCTGTAGCACATGCGAGCCTGAACTATAACTCCGAGTCCAAGAGCTTGAGTGTGTTTGTGGGTTACCCTGACAATAGGAATGCCACTGTCTCTACTATTGTTGATTTGAGGAATGTTTTGCCCGAATGGATCAGAGTTGGTTTCTCTGCCTCCACTGGTGACTTGGTTGAAACACATGACATTCTTAACTGGTCTTTCGAAGCAGCCTTGTAGATAGATCCAGCAGCTTTCGGGATTGAAGGAGATTATATCCATCGCTTGCTTTTAATAAAATCAAAAGGTTTCGTCCCTTTGTGGATTGTGTCAAAGTTATAATTGTATGGTTGTTGGTCACTTGGTTGAGTGGTTTCTTCATTAATAATATATCCTCCTTATATTTATATTAAACCATTGGCATTATTCAATTCTTAAGTCAAGAGGTTTTATCTTTCATTCTAGAGTACTAGTTTTGCTTTCTCATACGAATGCAACTGCCCAATAAGAAACACAATCCATGCCATCCGCTGAGCTGCTAAGAAAAAGGAAACACAATTGATAATCAAATAAAGTATTGACTTGATGGTTGTTGGATTCAATTGGAATCCATCACTCACCAACAGAGAGAAGAAGGTTGAGAAGAATTGAGAGGAACTGAATCTTTATTGATGAATGAATTGATTATCGTTACAGCTCATTTTCTGAAGTATATATTCTATGACTCCAGGTGTAATTCTGTTACACCTATAACAAACTCAAAACAGAAAACCTATAACAAACTCAAAACAGAAAAATAGTATATAAACTGAAATGCATTATATCAATTAATATCTATCTGTGATGCTATCAGGTGCTACTAGCACCATGTGACTTTATTTGAATTACCCAAAAATACAACACTTCCCCTTAATTCAAATCTTCAAAACAAATGACTCCAATCTCTTCCCTTAGCTTTATGAATCTGTCTGGTTTAACAGCCTTGGTTAGCAGGTCTGCTAACTGATCTTCAGTGGGACAGTAAATCAATTTCAGAACTCCATTATTCACTTGTTCTCTGATGAAATGAAACCTTGTTTCGATGTGCTTGCTACGCCCATGTGAGACTGGGTTTTTAGCAAGACTAATTGCTGATTTATTATCTATCAGTAATGACAGTGGCATCTGTACTTCACATTTCAACTCATCAAGCAGTGATTTCAACCAAATTGCTTGACAAGCAGCAAAGGAACCAGATATATACTCTGCCTCACAGCTTGAGAGAGCAGTAACTGGTTGTTTCTTTGAGCTCCAAGACACAGCAGCTTCACCAAATTTGAACAAGTAACCAGATGTGCTTCTCCTATCTGTCCTGTCCCCACACCAATCCGCATCTGAGTAACCAATCAATTTCATCTCAGCACCATCAACACTACTTGGAAACATCACACCATACTGCATAGTTCCCTTCACATACCTTAGAACCCTCTTGGCAGCCAAGAAATGAGATTTCTTTGGCCTATTCATGAATTTACTCAGCACGCCTACGGCATAACAGATATCTGGTCTGCTATTGCAGAGGTATCTCAGTGAGCCTACCAACTGTTTGTAACCAGTTGGATCAACACCTTCTTCCTCAGGCTTGTCTTCAAGCTTCTGGTTTGTTTCTGCCGGTGTGATTGCAACATTGCAATCCTCCATCCCAAATCTCTTCAGAATTTCACCAGCATATTTCCTTTGATGCATGACAATCCCATATTCAGTCCACAAGAATTCTAACCCAAGGAAATATGACAATTTCCCTAAGTTAGTCATTTCAAATTCACTCATCATGAGTGAAGTGAAATTATCAATCTATGTTGTATGATTACCAGTCACTAGTAAATCATCAACGTATAGGCACACCATTAACACCTTGTTATCCTCCTTCAACATGACATAAACTCCATGTTCTACCACACACCTTTTGAAGCCAAGTTGAGCAAGATATGCATCAATTCTCCTATTCCATGCTCTTGGTGCTTGTTTGAGCCCATAGAGCGCCTTGTTCAACTTGTATACCATTTCCTCCTTGCCTTCTAACTCAAAGCCAGGAGGTTGAGTCACAAACACAGTTTCTTCTAGTGCCCCATTCAAAAATGCAGATTTTACATCAAGATGTGTCAAACTCCACCCCTTATTGCTTGCTAGAGAGACAATCACTCTCACAGTTTCGTGCCTTGCAACTGGTGCAAAGATCTCTGTATAATCAACTCCTTGTTTCTGCAAGAAACCTCTAGCCACAAGCCTAGCCTTGTGCTTCACAATTCTGCCCTCAGGATCCAATTTCAACTTGAATACCCATTTTACACTTATTGGTTTCTTGTTCTTAGGCAATTGAACAAGATCCCAAGTATGGTTCCTTTCAATTGATCTCAACTCATCTTCCATTGCTGCTCTCCACTCACTAATCTTCAATGCTTCAGTGAAGTTGACTGGCTCTGCATCTGCTAAGAGAGCGAAGTGAATCAAGTCACCTTCGTCAGTCACAGCACTATCTGGCAGCACCTCACAATCTTGCAGTCTCCTTGGTAATTGTTTCTGCCTCTGTGGTCTCACTGCTGGAGTAGCGGGCACATCGTGTACTACATCACCAGGCACATCATCATTAGGTGCTACAACACCATTCACACCATCATTATTCACTTCTGCAGCACTGTGATCATCACTCTCACTGTCACTGCATATATCGATTTCTGGTGCAGCCTTGAATTTCACTTCCCCTATCTCCCAGTCCCATGACTCATCTTCTTTGATCAAGAGATCTCTACTAATACACGTCTTCTTCAACTTGGGATTGTACAACTTGTAACCACCAGTTGAGTGGTATCCAATCAATACCATGACTTCACTCTTGTCTTGCAACTTAGTTCTCTTAACGTCTGGTATATGATTGTAACACAAAGATCCAAACACCCTTAGATGACTCACTGAGGGCTTCTTGCCACTCCATACCTCCATAGGTACCTTCAACTTCAAGCTCTTTGTAGGACACCTATTGAGAATGTAAGCTGATGTTGTTACAGCTTCACCCCAAAACTCATGAGGCATGTTCTTTTGTTTCAACATGCTCCTTGCCATATCAAGCAAGGTCCTATTCCTTCTTTCAGCAAGTCCATTGTGTTGTGGTGTGTATGGGGGAGTGACCTCATGGACAACACCTTGAGCTTCACAAAATTCCTCAAATGCTTTTGAGGTGTATTCACCTCCACCATCTGTTCTCAATATTTTTAATTTCTGGCCACTCTGTGTTTCTGCCACAGCTTTGAATTTCTTGAACACCTCTAATGCTTCACTCTTCTGCTTGATGACATACAGCCATATCATTCTAGTAAACTCATCAATGAAAGTAATAAAGTATTTATTACCTCCAAGTGTTGGCACTTCAATAGGACCACAAATGTCAGAACTCACTGCATGTAGTGGAGAGCTTGCTCTCATAGGTGACTGATCAGCAAATGGCAATCTGGTTTGCTTGCCTTTCAAGCACACATCACAGGTCTTGTCACACACACCAATCTTTGGCATACCTGTCACTAGCTCCTTCTCACTCAACTGAGTTAGACTCTTGAAATTCAAGTGTCCAAATCTCCTATGCCATAGCCAGCTCTGTGATTCAGTCACTGTACTCAATACTTTCACACCAGAATCTTTTACATTGCATTTAAAAGTCCTGTTCCTGCTCAGTTTTGACTTCAAAACCAGTTTATCAGAATTATCAAACAGCTGCAGCACTGCATCTCTCATAGTTACTGAGTAACCTTTCTCCAATAATTGGCCTACACTCATCAAATTACTCTTCATGCCAGGCACATACCACACATTTTCAATCAAGACAGTTCCACCATCCTTCAATTTTACCAGCACATCTCCCATTCCTTCAGCAACCAAGTACTCATCATCAGCACACCTGATTCTACTTTCTTTGCTGGAATCATAGTTAATCAACCACTGCCTATTCCCAGTTAGATGGTTAGAACAACCTGTGTCCAAATACCACCAATCTACTACTACGCCTTCATCATTGGTTGTCACCATTAACATAACAGGTTCTGTATCAGAACTATCTTGAGCAAGATTAGCTTGCTCTGTACCTTTCTCTGGTTTCTTCCACTTACCAGCACCAGACCAACATTCATCAGCAAAGTGACCAAATCTGTCACAATTATAACACTGTATTTTCCTTTTATCAAAGTTCTTTTTCTTATTAAGCTTTGAGTTATAACCTCCTTTATTTGATGATTCTGCCTTATCAGCCAGTGATTTTCCTTTATCCTTATCACTACTATTGGGATTCTGTTTAGCCTTCTTATCTAACCACTGTTTCTTCTTAATTTCACGCCACTTTTCCTTAGATGCTGCTTGCAAAGCCTGATCTGTTTCTTTTCCATTTCCTCTTTCAATTACTCTTAATTCAAGTGCTTCTAAACTACCTTGCAATTCATCAATCTTCATTGTACTAGTGTCCTTAGACTGTTCTATAGCAACAACTATATAATCAAATTGAGCAGTTAAGGAACGCAGTACCTTTTCAACAATCATCTGCTCAGAAATTGTCTCACCACAGGTCTTCATTTCGTTCGTAACAGTAATTATGCGAGACACATAATCAGCTACCTTCTCATTGTGCTTCATATTCAGGTTCTCATACTGTTTCCTCAGTGATTGAAGCTTGACTTTCTTCACAGTTGCATCACCACCATAGCAACGCACAAGCGTGTCCCAAGCAGCTTTCGCCGTCGTCGATTCCGCAATCTTCTCAAAGATCTTTGCATCAACACACTGGTGAATGTAGAACAAGGCTTTCTGATCCTTCTTCTTCTTTTCGCGATGCAAATTCCTCTGCGCTTCCGTCGCATTTTCCGCCAAATCCGGAACTCCGTCATTCACAAATTCGAGCACATCTTGTGCTTCGAACAACACACGCATCTGTATTGACCAACGACTCCAGTTCTTACCATCAAACACTGGTAAGTGAGTGTTAAATCCACCGTTTCCATTCATCTTCTCACTCTGTTCTTCACTCAAATGAACCTCACAATTCTCTCGTGTTTCCCTGACCCTAGAAAATCAATTGTGATTTTCTTCAATTTCAATCTTTAATTACATTCATCAGCAAAGTGACCAAATCTGTCACAATTATAACACTGTATTTTCCTTTTATCAAAGTTCTTTTTCTTATTAAGCTTTGAGTTATAACCTCCTTTATTTGATGATTCTGCCTTATCAGCCAGTGATTTTCCTTTATCCTTATCACTACTATTGGGATTCTGTTTAGCCTTCTTATCTAACCACTGTTTCTTCTTAATTTCACGCCACTTTTCCTTAGATGCTGCTTGCAAAGCCTGATCTGTTTCTTTTCCATTTCCTCTTTCAATTACTCTTAATTCAAGTGCTTCTAAACTACCTTGCAATTCATCAATCTTCATTGTACTAGTGTCCTTAGACTGTTCTATAGCAACAACTATATAATCAAATTGAGCAGTTAAGGAACGCAGTACCTTTTCAACAATCATCTGCTCAGAAATTGTCTCACCACAGGTCTTCATTTCGTTCGTAACAGTAATTATGCGAGACACATAATCAGCTACCTTCTCATTGTGCTTCATATTCAGGTTCTCATACTGTTTCCTCAGTGATTGAAGCTTGACTTTCTTCACAGTTGCATCACCACCATAGCAACGCACAAGCGTGTCCCAAGCAGCTTTCGCCGTCGTCGATTCCGCAATCTTCTCAAAGATCTTTGCATCAACACACTGGTGAATGTAGAACAAGGCTTTCTGATCCTTCTTCTTCTTTTCGCGATGCAAATTCCTCTGCGCTTCCGTCGCATTTTCCGCCAAATCCGGAACTCCGTCATTCACAAATTCGAGCACATCTTGTGCTTCGAACAACACACGCATCTGTATTGACCAACGACTCCAGTTCTTACCATCAAACACTGGTAAGTGAGTGTTAAATCCACCGTTTCCATTCATCTTCTCACTCTGTTCTTCACTCAAATGAACCTCACAATTCTCTCGTGTTTCCCTGACCCTAGAAAATCAATTGTGATTTTCTTCAATTTCAATCTTTAATTCAATGCGAATTTCCGATTTGAATCACACGCACCTCACGCAGCTCTCGTGTTTCCCAGAATCTCACTAGCTCTGATACCAATTTGTTGGATTCAATTGGAATCCATCACTCACCAACAGAGAGAAGAAGGTTGAGAAGAATTGAGAGGAACTGAATCTTTATTGATGAATGAATTGATTACCGTTACAGCTCATTTTCTGAAGTATATATTCTATGACTCCAGGTGTAATTCTGTTACACCTATAACAAACTCAAAACAGAAAACCTATAACAAACTCAAAACAGAAAAATAGTATATAAACTGAAATGCATTATATCAATTAATATCTATCTGTGATGCTATCAGGTGCTACTAGCACCATGTGACTTTATTTGAATTACCCAAAAATACAACAATGGTCACCTTTCTATTCTAAACACTTTATTAATGCATGTCATTTTTTATCAGGTTTATATCATTTAAACTTAAATATATTTTTTTATCCCTTATATATATCTGAATTTTACATTTGTTTCATAAATTTTTTCTTTGCGATAAGTTTCTAGTATTTGAAAAAACTTTGTATGTGGTTTCTACCATTAAAAAGGATCCATTAGCTGCTGATATGTTCATTAACTCTACTGTCAACAAGTTACCTGTGATGTCTCGTCGGATTAAATATGACACATAAGCTGATCATATGTCGTCTAACATGATGATATCATATTAAAATTAAATTAAAAACAAAAAATAGAAGATTAGGATTCCTTATAAATGAAAACGTTGTCGTTTGAGAATGGAAAGACGATTGTGCCTTCTTCCCCTAAAGCTGATTATCGGGATAGAGAAGAAGAGTCCAGCGGTCTAAGATTCACGATGGTTCACCTCCATATATTGTTCGGTTGGCTTCATTGAGGGTGTTTATGCAAGTTGAATGTCCTCTAGTCTAGAAAAGAGAATGACATCCATGCATATGAGAGCTTCTTCTTTGTTATTCGGGTCCCTATGTGTTCATTGTTGGTGCAATAAGCTGGCAATTCAACTAACATCTCGAACCAAAAATCATCCAAATAAGATATTTGGGCGAAGTGAGGAGTGGAGTGTAAGAAATTTTTATTTTTGACATAACTGGTTTATGTTGTGTTTTGATTTCTATTGTGTTATATTTCAAGATTTTTAATGATTGTTGTATAATGTGCAAGAAGATAAAATGTGTAAATTTTGGGTTTGGGATGACGATTTGTCAAAATATTTAAACCAAGGTTCTGAAAATACTGTGGAGGTTAATCCTTATCTTTCACAAGTAGGGGAGCTAAAGTAGAAGATTATAGCAACTGAGCAAAAACTTGTATCACATGAGAAAAGAATTCGTCTTTATGATAAACAAGTGCAAGAATTGAAGAAAATGTTTGCAAAAGAAGAGGCTTAATTTCAAGGATATGCCAATGGTGTTGAAGAACTATGAAAAAAATAACAAAGCAATTGCATTAGCTTGTGGCTCCAACTATTCTTCAAAAAATTGTGACTTTCATTGCTTGTTGGAGAATAAAGAATGCCTTGAATCATTTCTTCTTGTTTATTTTAAACTAGTTATTTTGAGCTATAGTAAGAGTAAAAATGTTATCATTTTAAAGTTCTAGAAGTCTTCTTTTTTTCTCTCGTGAAAATAGGGACAAAAATGATGAGGGTAAAAGGGCATTGGTCTAGTTATGGATTTTTTTAAGAAGATAGTAGATCCAACATAAAGTAAGATTTAAAACAAAAATTGAGAAAGATCGACTTTTTATGTTAAAAAAAAAGAATGGTATATGAGATTTTTTTGTTAACATGTGTAACCTTCTTACTTTAAGAAATTAATAACAAATGTTGGTAGATATAAAATTTAAGTTTTAATTATTTTATTTTTTGGTCGACTTTGTATAATAGGATTGTTTTAGAGATAGTTAATTAATATATCTATGTCATATATAACCAAATGCAACTAGTATCATTAACATAATTGATATATGTTTGGTATGTATAAAGATTAAGTTTTAGTTATATAGCTAATTGTGTCATTATCGTTAACATAGATATCCAAAGAATGATTGAACTTCTTACTGCTTATTCTAGCATATATATATGGCCTTGACATTCTAGCAGACACGTGCATGAATATCCAAAGAATGATTGAATGTGAAATGGAATGACAGATCGTCCACGGCGCTCGGGTTGTCGACCACGGCGGCAGAGATGAACGGGTTTAATAGTGACGCCTTCCCATTTAATGTTTTATAAAACTTATTTTAAATTCATTGTTTTGCATAATAAAAGTGATAGTGATATTACATTGCCAAGTGATAGTAGTAGTGATTATTATGTATATCGCAAAATCAATTCAAATTTATTGTTTGATACAATTAATACAATAGTGATATAAATTAAATTAATTAATTTGTGTCTATTTTTTTATGCTTTAAATTAAATGTATTTAATTGTGATTGAAGAGCGATTCTTTGATAATTTTCTGTAATATTGCAGTGGACAAAGTTCTCTGCATAATATCATCACTCCTTTATGCATTTCTTTGTGATACTGTTGTTATGTTGTTATTTTCTAACGAGTATAATTGTGATTATTATTTATTTCTATTACGGTGGACAAAATGGAAGCCTTAAAATAGTGTGCAAGGTACATTTGGTAATGGGTGCACTCTTGGCATAAATTCAAGAAATTATACAGTAAATGATGTGAATAGTTATATCACAAATGCATTTGAAAAAAATAAAAATATAAAGGATTTTAAGATGATTTTTTTAGAAAATCGTCTTAAAATACTTTATATTTTTAATTTAAAAAAAAAACATTCTAAAATGGTTCTTAGAGAACCGTTTTAAAAAGTGTATTCTTTTAAAACGATTCTTAATTAAGAATCAACTTAAAAAGGTATCATTATTTTTAGTTAAGAACCATCTTAGAATAATATTTTTTTTTAATATGATTGTTTATTGAACCGTTGTAAAAAAATTTAAACTTTTTATGACATCTTCTACCGTTAATAACTGACGTAAAATATCTATTTTAACTAACTAGAAAACCCTTTTTATAGTAATGAATTAACCTTAAGATCTAATTAGTTCGTCCTGTTCATCGTAGTCCGGGTATGCAATACTTAACTTTTTAAGAGCAAAGTGCACAAGACAAAAATTTAAAAAACTCAACAAAAGTTTAGTGTCTAAACTTAAAAAGAAGACGGGCAGTTAATTAGATTGATTCCAATATGAATAGGCATAAAATATTCATGGAATTGAAGAAAAAATTTATTGCTTCAAAATATTCAGGTACATAATTTTTATTTATTATTGTTGTAGTATATTTTAAATACAAAATAAATCATTTTATGTTGTTGCAAGTGTTATCAACATTCCTTTTATTCCGTTGTATTATTGTGAACACAATCTAATTAATATAAATGATTTTATTGCAAAATTTTAAATATCTTATTGTATTTAACATTAACTAAGTAAATTTAAGGATGATAACGAAAGGTTTGATTTTCTTCGATTAACTAAGTAATTAAATTCAGAAAATATATTAACATGTTCCTAAAAAAATATTATCCTGATTTTATACCAAAAAAAAATCACAAGGTGGGAGAGGTGTATGAATATGTGAGAGGAGAATATTAATTAACCTGATTTCATGGAAAAATATAACGGTTTTCGACTTTATATCGGTGTAAGAAAAAAATTATATTTACAGAAGAAACAGTTATTATTATTTTTTATGCATTAACAAACAAACCAATCATAACTTTATACTAAATTAGTTAATATTTGAATGAAATTGTTGACCATAGTTAAATATTCAGTATTGGTTGAATAATGACTTAGTTGCAATGTTCCGGAAGGCATATATACTTACGTGTAGGAGTCTCAATGTTCCGGAAAGCATATCAACATCTTCTTCCCTTCTAAGCCCTACGTGCACCATAAGTCCTCCTAAGAGGCACAGGTCCGTATAGCGTTTTCCGATCTCCTTTTCTTCTTTTTCTTCCTGTAATTTAGATGACAATAATATGCACATAATTAGTTAGGTGGCCACTTTTTAATTATTCAACATATATTGTACAGGTGTGATTCTTACTTAGATGTTCTCATTACCATTAAAATCTTGTGTCTTTTTTTAATATTTAAAATTTATCTCTTATTAATTAAAGGCTGAGATTTCACATGAGAGAAGTGTCACATGAGAAGATTTTGTTCCAAATAAATTTAATTCATATATTTAAAATACACAAATTCAATTAAAGACTGCTTTTAAAGTTTTGTTTAAATTAATATATATATATATATATTCCAGTACAATATACCGAAGTACTCTTAATTCTTTCAAAATGCTAAATTCAGTGTTACTCCTAAGTAAGAATCTTGTATACCCTTCCTAAGTACTCATTAATTCTTTTAAAGCCTGTCTTTCAAATGATACAAGCTTTTGGAAAATTCATCCTCATAATCCTCTCTTGAAAGACAACTATACCCTTCACATAGACCTTATGAGTCCAACGTTCAGGGCAACACTTGCTGTCTTGTGAAATTATGAAAATTGAGGAGCAGCGCCAGAAAACGAAATTAGAAACTTAGAAAGCTGTCGGAGTATTATACATAACCAAAATTATTTTTTATGAAGGATATTTGTGCTCCACACAAAAAATTAAAACCAAATATTTTTCAAAATGGAATATATAAAAGAGAAAGATGTTTGCGCACCATTGGTGTAAAAGGCTTTACACAAACAACCAATCACAATTTGCCATATCATACAATAGTTCTTTAATTAAATCAAATAATAAATAATTTTAAAAAGAAAACAAAACAAGAATCAAGAAACAATTAAAATAATCACACATAGCTCTAAAAATCCCCCCATTGCATTATTATAGAAATCATATAAAAGAGAATGTACACCAACAACAAAGAAAATAAAAGAATAAAGAAGCAATTGACAAAGTACGAGATGAAATTATTGTTCAAATCTATAATGAATGCAATATTGGTGTGCAAGGCCGAACAACAATGGAAAGTGCATGTAAATGACCGTCGGTGCGATGCTGCAACAACACCACAATGAGTGAGTCATGAAAACAAGAGGGTGCTTGAACAAAATTGTGGGTGCTGCAACAACACCAAGGTGAGAGAATCATGAAGATAAGACATGTTGAGAATAGAAATGTGGGTGTGATGGTTATGTAGAGAGTGAGTCTTCGTGAATGCGAAAAAAAATGTGTGATTATTTTGATTGTTTTCTTATTCTTGCTTTGTTTCCTTTTTAAAATTATTTATTGTTTGATTTAATTAAAGAATTATTGTAATGTAACAAACTGTGGTTAATGTGATTAATTAATTACTTGTGTAAAGCCTTTTACATACGGTGCATAGACATCTTTCTCTATATAAAATATATTTATACTATATACATACAAAAATAATCTTAAAAAGGAATTTTTCATGTGGCTTCCTCATAAGCCTTACACAATAAATTCATTTAATTTAAATTAAATTAAATATGGAAAACTACACATATAATATGTTTTATTTCTTTTTTATTGATGGAATAATTGTGAAATTATAGTAATTTGGTTTTGAAATAATAACACCTCTATTGATAATATTTTTTATTTTTTTAATTCATAAAAATATATTACCTTAAACATTTATAATTGTATTATATTTCTATTTCTATTGTAATTTTGTCATGATTATTATTATAAATTGTACAACCTATAAAAAAATTCATAATCTATAAATATAATTATAACGATTCTTAATAATTGATTGATAGAAATCATATTTTTAATAATTGTCTACTTTTTTAAATAATTTATAACACTTTCACTAAAAATGATGTCACAGTATCAATTTATCTATCTATATTATATTCATATAAAAATAATCTTAAAATGAAATTTACACATGGCTTGCTCGTAAGCTCTATACAACAAATTCATTTAAAATAAATATGAATTGAAAAACTGCAAATAGAATATATTTCATTTTTTTGAATTAATGGTCATTTATTTCAATTCAAATATCTGATTGTTAGGTGATCTGTTCAATATAATATTACCACAAAATTAATGATTTGTAGATTTTTTTTGCTGAATTAATTTGTACATCATTATATATAAATTCACTGATAATTTATGTTATGAATATTTTTTTTTTCAAAAATTTAATTAATTAATAAAATTATAATAATTTGGTTTTGAAATAATAATAATAATAATACTTATATTGATAATATTTTTTGTTTTTTTAATTCATAAAAATATATTACCCTAAATATTTATAATTGTATTATATTTGTATTTATATTGTAATTTTGTCATGATTCCTATTATAATTCATACTACCTATAAAAAAAATTCATAATCTATAAATATAATTATAACGATTTTTAATAATTGATTGATAAAAATCATATTTTTAATAGTTGTCTACCTTTTTTTAAAAAAAAATTATAACACTTTCACTAAGATTAATGTCACAATATCAATTTGTAAGTATATCAATCAATTAAATTGATGTCACAATTAAAATAATTAAATTCTGGTGCAATAGTTTCTTCTATACACACTATTTCTTCCTTTTTGCTTTTAAATTTACATTGCAAACAAAATTCATATCATAAGCTCTTCCTCTCCCATTTTCACACTTCTTCTTTCTCTTCTTTTTCACCCTTTTCCCCAACTCTATTAATTCATTCTCCTTTGGTCCTCTCTGTATTCCACTCTCTCGGTGACACTAAAATCTTTCTCTCAATTAATTCATATTTTTTTATAATAATATATTCAGTTATGATTCACTTTATTTAACCTATACATTGCAGCTCTGGGTAACAGCATACACATGAGTTAAGAGATAGAAAGATGACAATATCATGCATTGAAGAGAAAGGGATGTGGATTTGTCCAAGACGCTTCTATCTCTATACAAGATCGATGGATGATAAAGACATAGGTATTTTAGATTTACTAATTTATTTCTATAATTTATAAATTGTTCTTTTTTTGCCACTCTTTTTGTTATCGAATAGAAAAATGGCAGATACATATTTTCTTTATTTCTTTTAATAATTTTGTTATTCAAATTTAGCATAAACAACAATGAAACTGTGAGAAACTTTTCTTAATTAATTGGCTATGCAACTAAACATTGCTTACATTTTTTCTTCTTCATATTTATTCAATGCTTTTCACTGCCATTTTATACTAAGTTTTTATGGTTTCATAGCAAATTATAGAAAACTCTCACTTTAGATTGATTGAAACATTTCAAAATAATTATTTAAATTACTTTCTTATCTAACACGTAGTTATAATTTTTTTATTTTTTTCATGTATTATATTTTAAAAATCATATTCCGTTATGTATTTAATTTACTATATATCTATAATGGATATTTAGTAATTAAAAGTATTATAATTTACAATTTATGATGAAATAAATAAAAAAGAGTTTTATTATAGATAGTTTCTACAATATAAAACTAATATAATATTTATATATTTAAAATACTTTATAACAATATTATAAATACTATTTACCCGTGCACGGATCACCCACTCTTGTTAAATACATGATTAAATAAGAATCCGATTTGAATTTGATATATAAGAGAAAACTATTCTTATTTATAATTTCTGAAAAAAAAGTCCAAATATAATTAAGAACCACAACTGTTAACATTTTAAGAAATAAAATATAATTTATGTTTATCCGTCCCTGTATGAAATACTTAACCAGTGATATTAAATTTAAATTTTCAGTATGCAACTATTTTAAATATTTATAGAGAATTTTTTTTCCATTTATAATAATTTAATTCAACTTAGTAATAAAAATTAATTTTATTCAACTCAACCAAAATTATTTTTTTATGAAGGATATCTGTACTCCATACAAAAAATTGAAAGAAAATATTTTTCAAAGTGAGATATATAAAGTTAAATACATAATTAAATAAGAATCCGATTTGAATTTGATATATAAGAGAAAATTATTCTTATTTCTTATTTCTGAAAAAAGAATCCAAATATAATAACCGTCCCTGTATGGAATAATTTAAAGAAATAAAATATTATTTATGTTTAAGAGTCTCTGTATTTAATACTTAACAAATGATATGAAATTTGAATTTTTGATACGCAACTATGTTATGTTAAATATTTACAGATAATTTTTTTCCGTTTATTATAATTTAATTCAAGTTAGTAATAAAAAAATAATTTAATTCAACTCACTAATAAAAAAATAATTTAATTCAACTCAACCAAATTGTTTTTTTATGAAGGATATTTGTGTTCCATACAAAAAGTTGAAGCAAAAATATTTTTCAAGGTGGGATATATAAAAATGAAGGCTAAAACCCTTTTTATTTTAATTCACAATTTTAGTCTATTTATTTTTTAATAGAGATATTTTATCCCCGCTTTAAAGAAATTCATAAAAAATTAAGTTTGTTAACAATTAAATAATGAAAAAATATTTATCACGTGGATATAAATTTTAATTTGTGAGAGAAGCTTACTTCTTTTATATTTTCGTGATGAAAAAATATAATAAATTATTTTTTCTAATAAACTAGTTATATATATATCCAAACTCAATGAATAGATCCTTAAATGATATCACAAACTTTGAATTTCAATTTTCATATATAGCAAAGAGCTTTTTTTCAACTTAAATAAATTATTTCTCAAAAAGGACACGTATAATAAAAAAATACACGAATTCGTAGTAATATTTGAAATAAAAACATTATATTCTTACTGAAATTTAATTTTAGGTTTAACTGTATTTTTTACTTCTAATTTTTAAATTTTTGATAAATTTTATCTCCAAAAATTAATTTCACATTTTATCCTAAACTTTAAAGAAACTTGTGGCTTTTATTCTCTATCATTTTATTTCTAATATAACTGTATTTTTTACCCCAATTTTTATTCTTTGGCAAATTTTACCTTCAATTTTTGTGCTTAGTAATGAAAAAGTGATTGAGATAAAATTTGCTAAGTTTTTAAAAGTTGGGTGTAAAATTTGTTAAATTAGAAAATTAGAGATAAAATTTGCAAAAAGAATTAAAACGTTAAGAGTAAAAAGATGCAATTAAACCTTAATTTTATTCTTATCTATCAGTTAGTCAAATTGAAAAGAATAATAATTTTCTCTCTTAATTTTATTATTTGTTAACTATGCGCAATCGTTAACATTTTTTTTTTACTGATTTTATTGCCTGTGATTCAGTGCCAGCGTTGTAGTCTTGTAGACTTGTAGTAGTCGCTAGTGCTTATTGCGAAGAAGAAAATAGAATTACGTCCGCGAAGAAATCAGAGGATAATTAATTTAGTTGCATATATAAATCAGGTACGTCGTAGCTCAGTTATCTCTTACTATGTATTTATTTATCTTTTATAAATCTTGCTATGTGGAGTACTTTGTTTCTGTATTTCATGTGTGTATAATTAAATATTTTGGACTAAATTCATACCATATTTATCAAAGAGATGTAACTGTTGGTTAAATCAAATGCATAAATTATTATTAATGTTTTGATACTTTTCTCACATCTGCGGATTAAAAAAATACCATATCTCACACCTTCTAGCTGAATTAAAATTTTGAGTCATTTCCTTTTATTTGGGCAAAAGGAATGACTTTTAGTCCGTGGTCAATCCATTACCGTGCTGTCTGCAGAGGATTTTTTTTTTTTATAAAAATTAAAATGGTACATTTTGCTTTTTGAGTTATTTAAAAAAGATTTTACTTGTATAAATTGACTTTCTCAGTCAATTTCTGACAACTTTTACACATTTATAACATGGTTGAAAATGCTACAATTTTTTTGTCAGGAAAAGGCCGTTAGAAATTGGTTTTTCAAAACTTTACATCATGTAGGTAATTTTTTTTAAAAAAAGGTATTATACTTTAATACTTTTAAAAGCAAAATATTCCAGTTTATATACATTAAAAATAATGAATTACACAAAACTCTTGTTCATTTTTAAAACCTACAAAAATTCCTAAATGTTTATCAAATATAATATTACATGGTGTCCCCTCAGTAATTAGCATTGTTGACTCAAAGAAAATAAGAGTGTTAAATGAGAATAATACAACAGAAATAACACAAAGAGATAAATGACTTTTTTAAGTTTTACCAATTTTATTAATACTTGTCACTTAACACATTGACAGAAGGGGAGGGGGAATAATTGGTGAAAACAGAGGAGTGCCTTGTGTAACTTTTTCAAAGTTTAAGAAAAATTTGTATAATTTAGTAAAAAAGAATAGCCTCACAAGAGATAACAATGCTATCTTATGGAATAAATTAAACCTAGACTAATGTATATTCTTCTAACTAAATTCTTCCAAAAATCCTTCTACTAGCTTTAATAATAAATATTAAATAAAAAGTAAATACATTAATGTCTTAAAAATATAAAACATATTTATTACTTACTAGGGTAATAGGAGAATTTGTAGGAGAATGATACATAAGGATATAGAATTATTCATAAATTTAAGAAAATATTTTAGCAAATGAAGACCCACCCACAGAGACTTAGCCTTAAGAAGTGCACTGTCTAGCACTTTGTAAATGAGTCCGCTATGTTCCAAGTCCATTTACCATTGCCTAGCTAATTCTTAAAAAAAAAGTCAAAAGATTTTGACGGGTGCTAATTGTTAAGTGCCGATGCTTTTCCATGCCTTATCACTTGTCCTCTATCTCTTCTACTATGATTCCTTGACTCTTTCTAACTAACAAAACATGTCACTTTATACTATAGCATGAATTGTATCCATTTCCTGTTTCGTATGTAATTGTTTACATTTTAAAAATCAATTCTTGTTTAATATATTTTTTAAGTTAGAACTAGTAATATATAAAAATTAATAGTCTTATTTTATATTATCTATGTACCCGCAATTTATCTAAAATTAAGCTAATATGCGAATTCAATTTAATTTTAAACAACACCTTTAGAAAAAAATTAAAACTAATCATCAATATATTATTGTAAAATGTATATAACTAATTTTGATTGTTATAGTTTGCCAAACGCTTTCTTATATGCCAAAGAAGCCAAGATATATCGAAAAGGAAATAGCATTATAGGCTGGTGTCCCACTTTGATCTTTTGGTCAATAGTCATCTTCCTAGAGAGTATTTAATACAACCTCCTAGGTACACAAGGTGAAGAAATATATATATATATATATATATATATATATATATATATATATATATATATATATATATATATATATATATATAGGGTACTGTAGAGTATTAACTAACATGAAGGTTGATATACTGGCTACTATGAACTATCGTATGGGAAGGCTTGGGTTCGCAATAATTTAGATTCGCTTTTGTCCAATATAGGTTCTGATGATTTTGAAACTGGGGCAGGTTCAACTTTGTAGGCTTTTCTTACCTATAATTCACGTAGGGGATAGAAAATTTAAAACCAAATAGATTTTTCTAATTATATAGGTCTTCTTACGTTTGCCATACCCTAATACGATATCGTGTAGTACTTGAGAAGAATAAGAAGTAGGTCATTTAATTCTAATAATGACTACATGTGGATTATTTTCTAACACTAAGAATTAGGTATGCACCAAACGCTTCTATTTGACTTGTTGGAATATAATTAGCTAGTCTAGAAGTTTTTCGGTGTTTAATTATATCAATTGACAAATTGTTACCATTCCACTAATTTGATTGTACGTACGCCGTCCTTTTTGTATAACGACACGAAATCCCTTAACAAAAACATATATTCACAATCAATGAAAACAAAAATTTAGTCAATTTTGTTAACTGAATAATAGCTGTTGTCAAGTGTTTATCGATATTTAAAAAGGTTGTTACTAGGACTTAAATATAGGCATCTATTTTCATCAAATACATATATGCTTGAATTTTGCAAATTTGACCAATGATTTTAATTATTATAATAAGCTCGAGTTTTTAGTGTCAAGAATGAAGACATGTCTTATCATACTTTTTTTATGATGTGTCTTTTGACGACTCTCTTCACACTCTTTTCTTATATATTTAAATATATATTTTTACATTTTAAAGTTTTATTAAATTAGAAAATACCAGAACAAATACTTGTTAATTTTTTCAAAATGCTAAATTCAATGTTATCCTCCTAATTCATTCGACCATATGATACAACCTTTTGTCAAATTCATCCTCATCATTCTTTCTTTAAAGATATCTATACCCTTCACGTGGACTTTAGCCCAACGTTGAAAGTAACAACAACAAAGAAACGTAGAAAGCAGTACGTGGAATAAGTGACAACATCAAAGAGAAGCTAAAGCTGTTCATTGAGCAGTACTTCTATACATATATAAGGTCATTCACTTCCCGCACCTTTCTTTGAAGGTGCTTATTAATGTTCCAAATAAAAAGAAAAAAATAACTAGGTATCATCAACTGTTCATCTCCTACGTACACGTATATGGTTTTCTGTAACTCTATTAGGGGTCTTTCTGGGAAAGACATTGGTGAATGTCAAGGTTTGTAATTTGTACGTGTCCTTTAGAAATTATACATTAGGTTAATTTATCTTTTTTGTTATGTATATGTGAAAGCGCTCTTCAGTTTTTATCACTAACAGCAGTATCAGAGTTCATTCTGGCATATTCTTCTCTTCACCTGAAATGAAGCTTCAATTACTCTTCAAGTTATTTGCAGGTTCTTATTGGTAAAAGATGAAGGTGGAAAGTGTTTCAATATTCCAGTGGTGGTTTAGAGTGGCTGTGCAGCTCAGCTTAATCTTGCTCGGTGCCTGTTATAGGTTTTTTTTCCTCTCTCTAGATTGCTTCTCTGCTTAGTTACATACCAATGTTGCTTTTGTTCTATGCTTATCTTTGTGTGACTCGATCTGAATTAAAGAAGTGAGATCATGAGATGAGAAAATGCATTAATTCAGAAGGAAGACATCCTATATAAAAATTAAATTACTAGTAGTTACTACAAGTAAATAATGATTTTAGAAGATTCCATATAACAAAAGAGTCATGTTTTTTTTTCTCTTGTCTCGTTCATAGATGAGAACTTTAGGTTGTGTTTGGTTTGTATTTTTATTTTTTGTTTTTATTTTTTGAAAATTATTTTTATTTTCAAAATATTAGAATTTTGAAAATATATTTGGTTTGATTTCTTGTTGTTTGCTTTCAAGAAATAAAAACACTAAAAATGCATTTTCAAAAGAAAATATATTTTTAAATTTGCTTAAAATTATATTTCTTGATACCGCGTTTTCATTCTATCCAAAATGAGGTTTCTAATTTTAACTGAAAATGAGATTGTATTGTTTTCAATTTTTGGTTTGTTTGAGAAAATATTTTTACTGAAAATGTTTTAAAAAATCCAACAAAACACATTTTTATCATCATTTTCTATTTTCATTAAAAATAAAAAAAGAGAACAGCAAATCAAACACCCCTTATAATTTCATATCCTTCATTTATCTATTTATATATATGGTTCCGGTGGTATGCTACTTTTCACTTGCATCCTTTACTTTATGGTTGTAAAAAGAGATGTTGCAAGCTAGTTGTGGCAATGAAAAGAGTTTATTTCTTTCCACGTCTTTGACTCTCTCATGTGTCTCATTTATGTTTTCATAATATTTAGTCTTGGACTTTTTCACCCGCACCATGCATTCTTTGATTGTCTCAAATGTTTCATTTATGTTTTCACAATATTTAGTCTAGACATAGATGGCCTGTATTTAATGACGCAAAATTTGATGAAAATGCAATTAACTCCAACATTTCTTAATTAATTAGTCTCTGCAATGGCATTACTCGAATCGAGGATGCACCAAATAGTATTGGCTGAAGGTCTACTTCAGTAACAACCGAATCTCCCTTTCAAAACACGACAATAATTTAAATACACCTAAAATTGGAGCTTGCTGTTTACATTTTTATTTTATTTCAAGTCACTTTTACATTTTACGTGTTAACTTTACGGTTTAAATCTGCATATAAAAATAAAATTATATTCATAGATTTTTCTTACTGCAATATTCATAGAATTATATTACTTCTCTTTTATCCCATTTTTCTTTTCATTTTTGCTGACTTTTATATTACATTATTCATCATATCTTTTTATTTTTTTTCTCTCTTTTTTCTATATATATATAAATATATATATATATATATATATATATATATATATATATAATATACACACCTATCATTTTTCATATAAAATAGATCGATGACGGCATTTAATTAAATGTTTTTCCTGTGACTCTGTCTCTCTCGTTTTCGACAGTGTGAGAACTTATTAGCTAATTTTGGTCATATAAATGTACAGTCTAGTAAGAATCCGATTTAAATAAAAAATAATTTAATTATTTGTATTATTGTATATAATTAAGATTAATTATTTTTACCTTTTACAGTACTCCATAGACACTCCATAACTGTGTACATACACAGTAACACATATGTGTGGGGACAGGGGTGGTTTTACATTAATTATGATGAGCAAAGATAGATGGACGTAAATCATTTTTCAAAATTGAACCATAAAACTTTTAAGGTGCAAACTGTCTAATACTTAGTAACTGTCCTTGACATTAATCTCACGTCTATCTTTCAATATTATATTTTTTAATTTGAATATGTTGATAATGTATGAAAAAGTTATTGGTTTTTGTAATAATTATTTTTAAAATTATATATATATATATAGATAATTTAATACACCTAAAGTTTAAAGGCTAAATACTTCTTTATCTTCCTATTCCTGTCTCATTTTGTATTTAAATCAAATGATGAAGGCAATTGTATTTGATTCCAATTCCAATAGCTAGGTCCCCTAAAAATGAACCCTATGGTAGAATTGAATATCAAATTATATTATTAATATTATATACATCTTTTATATTGATTTTTATATAATTTTTTACATTTATTTTTCTATATATATATATATATATATATATTACATCTCTCTTATTTTATACTTTTTATTTCTTATAAAAAATTGTATATAAATATTGCACAATATTTATTCATTCAGTCTCAAGCTGTAGTATCCTATTGTCCATTTGTTCTATTTTTTTTTAATAAATACTGTGAAATGACAACGCCACACCTTGAACTTATTTTATTTTATTTTTAACTCTCTTTAATTTTATGCAATGCTTCCACTTGCAGAAGCGTTTCGACGTCTCCTCCCCCAGTCAAGCTGAATACCGAAAATCCTCACCAGGTGATACCAGTTAATTTTTTTTAGAAAACAATAATTCGTTTAAAATATTGAAAAAATAAACATAAAATTGAATTTTTGGTCCTCTGATTGTCTTTAATTTAAATTTTAATTTTCTTTTAAATTCATTCACGAATTTAATCATCTAATAACATTCGATGTGATTCAAAGTTTAGATGTCACGTGTTTCTGATTGGACGATAACGATCACATTTTTCTGATTGGATACTAACAATAATAATATATTTCCATTCTCAAAGAATTAAACTTTTTAATGTCAAGGACTAAAATCAAAATTAGAGACGACTAAAGAAATAAAAATATAATTTTGTCAAAAATAAAATAAATTACCATTAAGTTACACTTATACTAAGTCTCGACTTGATTTTCAGGTGGTGATTGACAACGGCATCATTTCTCTCAATTTGTCAAATCCCGAGGGCGATATCATTGGAATATATAATGGAATTAAAAATGTACTTGAGGCAAAAAATAAAGAAGACGATAGAGGGTATATATACCCATCCCCTACTTCTGATTAAATAAATTACATTTAGGTTAGGATTATCTTCAAAGTTATCCAGTATAGCTTGGCATAAAAATTGGATCCACATATGTCCCGCTTTGATTGATATAAATATAAAATCTGCCTTCATATTTATAGGTACTTGGACGTTGTTTGGAATGAACCAGGAAAACATGGCATGTTTCAGAGGTATATATATTTTAGAAACTATCAATTTACGCTTATTTTTTCTTTTATCACCTTTTCATTCTCTTTTGTTTATTTTTATGGAAAATATTGAACCTACCCTACTTTTAAGGTGTATGGGTGGAAAGATGGGAGATAAAGAAAAAAAAAACTGTTAGAGAAAAAAATGATAAATTATGTAATGGAAAATAGAGAGATAATAAAAAAAGGGTAGAAGTAACGCAAGTTTATGCAATTCAAATTTACGATTTAAACTGTACTGCAGAATCCGTGGGACAGATTTCTCAGTCATTGCAGCAAACGAGAATATAGTGGAGATTTCATTTTTAAGAACATGGACAGCTTCCATGAAAGGCTCAAGTGTCCCCATGAACATAGACAAAAGGTGGATTCCAAACCTTAATTTTTCATACAGTTTGAAAACAAATACAGAATCAGCTCACCGACATTAATTGTTTGACATAATTTTTTTGGCGCAGGTATATATTGCGAAGAGGTGATTATGGGTTTTATTCATACGCAATATTTAATCGACCTTCAGGATTACCTGCAGTGGAGATTGATCAAATTAGGATTGTTTTCAAACTCGACGAAACCAGGTAAGTGGAAAAATGTCACCATGAGAAAAGTCAATGAAAAAAAATATTTTCCTTTGATTTTTGAAAAACTGTTAGTACTTTTCATTGACTGTGGATGGAAAATTTCAAATTTTTAAAGAACTAAATATGAAATGGCTTGAAGAAAAGTATCCCAACAAATAAAGTATTAGTAAACAGGTAGGTTAATATAAATAGATTAGTTTGAGAATACATATATGATATATGATACATCCTTGTAAAGTACAATTCAGTTTTAAAAGTGGAAGAATAAAACAAGTATGCTTATAAGTAATAAACAACCAATAATATCCAGGTTCCACTACATGGCCATATCCGATACTAGGCAAAGGAACATGCCATCTGTGAGAGATAGAGCATCGGGTCAACCCCTGGCGTATCCTGAAGCTGTTCTCTTAACCAATTCATCTGAGCAACAATTTAAGGGAGAGGTAACTCTTTTATGCCTGTTGTTTGAATTGACATTGTTTTTTTTTGTTATTTTTGTTGTTTATAATGTTTATGGCATTGACTTGTTTGTTGTTGTGTTGGGTTTAGGTGGATGACAAATACCAATACTCGAGTGAGAACAAAGATAACACTGTTCATGGGTGGATTACCCAGGATGGTTTAGCACCCGTGGGCTTCTGGTTGATAACACCCAGTAATGAGTTCCGCCACGCTGGGCCCGTTAAGCAAGACCTCACCTCTCATGTTGGCCCAACTACTCTTTCCGTAAGTTCAACCTGTGGGCTACTGCTTCTTGCACTTTTCAGTTGCTTCCTGCACTCCCTTTTTGCTTTCGGAATGATCAATCTGAAATGTAAAATTACATTCCAGAATGCACTCTCTTTATTTATTTACAGAATAACCAAACCAAAAGGTCAAGAAAACATTCCACAAAGAGTGCAGGAAGCAACAGCTCAATCTGTGACCTCAAAGCATGAATAAGTCTTGATAAGTGTTGTCTGTTAAATTATAATCCCTCTGTTTAAAATTGAACAAGTATAGACAATTGTAATACTACTATGTTAAACTTGTATCAATATCTTAATATTGTCATTTTCACCACAAAATACCCCTAAAAAAAAGAAAAACTAAAATAGAGTGCACTCAAAAGTAATGCCTCCTTAAGAATTTCTTCTCATCACCCAACACAAATTTATAACTTCAGAACATATGCCTAAAACAAAATTTAGAATTTAGTTAGTTACAGTTAGAATGTCAGTTGTCATTCACAATCACAGAACCAAATAAGTGAAAATTAAAGTACCTGGTCCCTGTTTTTTTTCTTTTGTTGTTGTTCTTTATTTTTGTTTTCTTCTTGTTTAGATGTTTGTGAGTACTCATTATGCTGGCAAGGAGGTAACCATGGCATTTGGTGAAGGGGAGACATATAAAAAGGTTTTTGGTCCAGTTTTTGTCTACCTTAACTCTGTTCCAAACAAATCCCAGTTTCGGTCTCTCTGGTCAGATGCTGTAGAGCAGGTATATACTTATTATTACCCTTAACTATAGTCACCTGTGATAATTTATTATACATTATTTGAGTTAAGTGATTATGTTATGACACAATATATTATTGTTCTTTGGAAAATTAGTTATCCAATGAAGTCAGAAGATGGCCTTATGATTTCGTTGGATCAAAAGATTTCCTTCCACCCAATCAACGGGGAACAGTGACAGGACGACTACTAGTCCAAGATGGGTATATGCCTATGCTTTATTTACCTTCATTTTATTCTTTGATTGCATAGTGTCAACTTAAATAAAAACAAGTTAATAAATTCATTGCTTTACCTTTTTCATCAGGGGAAAGAGAGATCAACCTGCTAACAATGCTTATGTTGGTTTAGCTTTGCCTGGAGATACAGGATCATGGCAAAAAGAAAGCAAGGTACATTTGGTGTAGGAGCCAATTAGATTTAATTTCTTGAACTTTGAAGGGCTAGTGATACATTCAGCTAAAAAGGGTCTGAAATTTGAATTATATGTGTCACTCACAGGGTTACCAATTCTGGATTCAAGCTGACAAAGCTGGACACTTCTTGATTAAAAATATTGTACCCGGGGATTACAACTTGTATGCATGGGTTCCTGGTTTTATTGGAGATTATAGATATAAAACTAAAATTACCATCGAGCGGGGTAAAATATCTTCGTCTCTCGTGTATGTTAAATATTAATATTTATGTGCTTTTATCCAACAACTTCAGCTTTTTGAGTAATTGATTCATGACATCGAATTAGAACTCTGACTACGCAATCATGATTAGTTCCATTTTTATTGGAATCATACCAGGATGTTATAGTACTAGATACTACAAACCCATGCATTGTTAAATGTATAATCATAAATTATTTAAACGTGAACTATTTGTGAGCTTCTGCACTGATAAAAATTTGAACTTTTTAGAAAGTTAGTTAATAGCTTGCTTCATTAGACAATGACTTGTATGTAATGTACTTGTAGGGGGCAATATCAACTTGAATTCACTTGTTTATAATCCTCCAAGAAATGGTCCTACTCTATGGGAAATTGGGATCCCTGATCGCTCAGCTGCGGAATTCTATATGCCAGACCCTAACCCCAAGTTGGTGAACAGATTATTCCAGAACGATAAGCAAGACAAGTTAGCCCAAAACCCATTTTCAACAATTAATGTTTTCTTCTATTAATATGCTCTTTTTTTCCATTTTCTCAAACTATTTCTACTATGACAGGTTTAGGCAATACGGCTTGTGGGAACGTTACACTGAGTTATATCCAAACCATGATCTCGTTTACACTGTTGGTGTATCTGACTATCACAATGATTGGTTTTATGCTCAAGTCACCAGGTATTGTTTTTTGTCAATATATAGAATTTGTTATAGTTGTCAAGCATTGTTGGTTTTCTCCTCTAAACTGCACTAATGTGTATGCAGGAGCACACCAGAAAAATCATACATGCCAACCACATGGCAAATTCAATTCCAACTTAAAAATATCATAATGCCAGGAAATTACACATTCCAAGTGGCCTTGGCATCTACCACTAATGCTAGATTGGAGGTACACCAATTCATTTCTTCCATAATTGATCTTTTTTTTTTTTTTTTTTGTTTCAGTTATGCGTATGAGTGAATGACTATGGAAGCTAACAAATTTTTTATATGGGGATGATCAGGTTAGGTTCAATGACCTGAATGCAAAGCTTCCCCACTTCTCAACAGGGCTAAAAGGCGATGACAATGCCATAGCAAGACATGGAATTCATGGATTGTATAGGTTGCATACTATAGCTGTAGGTAGCAATCATTTGGTGAATGGAAAGAACACCATCTATTTGACACAGTCAAAAGGCATAAGTCCTTTCATGGGAGTTATGTATGACTATGTCCGCTTAGAAAGTCCTCCAATTAAAAGTACTTGACTGTGCCGAGAACTTGTAGAGGAGGAAGATATATAAATAATAAGCGTGACTCTGTGCATAAGTATTCTCTCATCGTGCAATTTGCATACAAGCAAGCATTGCAGAATTTTTGCTAGAAAGTAGAAATTATGATGAAAGTATAAAGCCAGTATAAAAATATTTTTTATTGGTTTATTTTAACTTTAATTTGTAATACTGTTGAGGGCTGGAGGCTTGTAATTTGGTGACGGATAATTAAAAGAATAAGTATTGTAGGTACTGATATTGTATGAGAATTTTAAATTGTATGTACTACTGTGGAGTGTGGAGTGGAGGGCTGGAGGCTTCTAATTTGGTGACAAATAATTATATAAGTATTGTAAATATTGATATTATTAAATAATTTTAAATTAACATTTATCTATAATTTTTTTTATACGTAAAAATTGAATATAATATTAGGAATTTATAACACATACACCTACTCTACCAATTAAGTTAAATCCTCAGTATATTTAATTGTAAATTAAATGTCCAATACTATGTTTTATAGTTAACCATAATTACCTTAAATACCTACTATGATTTTTTGTTGTTTGTCGGTCTAAAATTTTGTATTTCAATTGTCCATAAAAACTAAACTCTAATTATAAATGTACTATTTTAAAATTATTGACTTAAAAGTTAAAACGGTTTTCTGCCACTAACTTTACTTGTTTTTTACATTTTTTTATTGATTTATTTCACAATGTCAGGGGAGTTAATTTGTGTTGGTTATGAGAAGGAAATTGGGCGGTGGTGGGGTTTTAATGTACATGTTCTGTAACAAGTTTCTCCATTGAGGCACATATTGTGCTTATTTAATTTGGAATATAATAAAATCTATTTCTTACTCTTGATTTTTAGAATTGTCTGAATCAATGACCTTCTTAGTTCCCATCAAACGGCTAGTCCCATCCAATTATAAAAACTACGATTATTACCTTTGAAGATAAAAATAATATTATAAAAATAAAAATGGAATTTTGAAGACTTTCATGTTCAATGATTGACTATTAAGAAATATTGGCTACTACTTTTTTGAATAAAAAATATTTCAATAATTTACATCTAGAATTAATGTTCAATGGATTTAAATTAGTGAGTGTAATTTTTAAGAAAATATTTTCCATTCTGCATTACTAAATTATATATTAAAAGAATGTAACATACACAACTACTTTGTCTTTATTTTTTCAGCAGGATACCAACTAATTATTTTGGATGTAATACGGGATTCAAATTTAATTCCTTATGAAATTATCTTACGACAATTATTATCATACGGATCAAGAACGTTAGTACCAAGTAATTATTGAAGAAAAATACACAGAGTAAGAGTGTGGATTAAATTTTAAGATCATTCAGTAATCCATTAAAAATTAAATTGATGCCACGTTTTCTTCTTTGTTCTCCCTTTAACAACAAAAATGAAAAGAAAAAAAAAAACTTTCATTTTGTTATTTCATGACACGCTGGCTTAACTAAAAAATGTTTAATAGAAGATATTTCTTGACAATCAAAATAATTAAAAACATTAAACATCTTCAAAATCTCACACATGCAATGTCACTCTTTAAATTAATGTGTGTATATATATATATATATATATATATATATATTACAAAACGATTTTCATCCCAAAGAGATTATAACCAAGGTTTGCACGCCCCACATTTAATTACTTATTATATCGAGGAGTAGTGTATCTAAATCCTCCAAGCAAAAACTCATTAATTACGACAAACACAAGTCACTTTTAGAAACATTTAGTCTCTAAGTCTGAAGCCCGAAGGCATATTTCTGTATTCAAGGGCTTGCCTTTAAGATGTTTCCAATGTCAATTATAAATCGATATTTCACATCTGTTTTGGCCAGACGCTCTATTGCAGTGTTGACATAATCTATTGGAATAACCACAATATCAGGTTTAACAACATGCTTAGCAGTAAAATCAATCATTTCTTGCGTCTCCTTTCATCCCTAGATAATATGAATCATTTTTTATGATAAAAATATAATAAAAATAACTTTAAAAATATTTATTTAATAGTTATTTATACTTAATTGTTAAGAATTGATGTTTTTCTTATTCGTGGTTTGCAGATATGAAAATGAGGAATTAAAAGCCAAAAAAGATACAGAAAATAGCAAAAATATGTAAAAAGAAGGCTAAGCCCAAGACGCGTTCAACACACAGCGCAACGCGTGCTCAGCGCGAATACAGACACCCACACAGCGTGCTCAACGCGAAAACACGTACTAGCGCTAAGCGTGAATACAGGCACCTACGTTAAGCGAGCAACACAGGCTTAGCATGAGTACGCAGACTCAAGTCCACCCCAACAACTATAAAAAGAGGGTCAAGTCAAGGAGAAAATACACATAGAGTCTCAGCGCACTCTAATTCACACCTAAAGCCTGAGAACTTTTCCTTAGGAAATTATTTCTTTTCTTCCATTATTTTCTATTCCCTTTTTCCATTCATTCTCCTCCATTAGTTTTTATACCTCTTTTGAAGTGTAAGGTTCATTATGACTATGAGAGGCTAAACCCTTATTTAGGGTCTGACAGGCCTAAAAAGTCAAAAAATATATTGTATGTTTCATATCTATCAATGTAAACATGTTTTTTGTTTTTTATTATCTTTTCTTACTTTAATTTCATGTATCATTTATCATTGCTTCATCTTTAGGGGTTAGGTGCTTGTGGTTAGCGTGCTATATTCTGTTGGACATTTTAGTGTAATTGATCTCTTTATTATGTTAAAATAAGAGTGCATGTTTGTTTTAATGTAATAACGAGATGTTCGGTTTAGGCAAAGGTTGGAAGTTACATGGAAGTTACTAAAACTTCCATCAACGGTTGGAAGTTACATGGAAGTTACTAAAACTTCCATCAACGGCAATTTTTAAAAATAAATAACTTCCATCAACCGCCAAAAATCACCTGTTCTTTGATTATAAATAATCATCCTGGTTCAGAAAGCATAACATGTGAAAAACATACAAGACCAAAACAAAACTCTTGAATTAAAATCTTCTGATTTTATCCGATTGAACAATTTTGGTTGAACCCCGAAATTTGATTCAATCTGAAAGTGTTTATACACGACTTCAGATTTATCCAGGATTATCTCGATTTTTAAATTAACCAACATATTCTACCCAAATAATATTTTTTTTTCAAATAAATTCTCTGTCGATCATTTGGATCATCAAAACAATGACCAGATTAATGCATTAAGAATACAAAATCTTGCAAGCAATAATTACAAGGAAGATTTTCCTTTTTACAACACATTGTAGGTTAATTTGTAGGTTTGAGGCCTCATTCATTTTTTGGCATTAGATAAATATAGAAACCTCTACGACTGTGAGTATTCTTTGAATTGTGAGGTCTTTTCTACCTTATATTGGGACATAATCTCTCTCCCAAAATTTAATCGTACGTATACAAAGAAAGATAAATATAAATTAATATTTTGCTGCTAAAAATAAGTTGTTGACAAGTTAGATTAGTTCAAATTTAAGAAAAAATTAAATTTAAACTCGTTGAATTTAATTAGTTCAATCAAATTGATCCAATTTGATGAACACCCATATCAAATAAGATTTCAAGTTTACATTTTGTAGATAAAAAATATTATTAAAAAGAAAAATTTATTAAAAATAATCAGTTAAATTCTCTAAAAGAGTTCATTATTTGATCAAACACCTTCTTAGTATAGTTTGTGAATGAGTTTGAATGCCTATAGCTCTCCAATTTCACTTCCTTATGTTTTTTTTACTTTAATTTCAAAATGTTTCTTGGACATTCAACAAACTTATTTGACACTTATAGGAGAGAAATATAAGTACGACACTAGATACTAAGGAAAGAAAGATAAAAATAAATTACGTGTGTTAATATATAAGATGTATAAAATTGCCAGATGTTAAAATGTCACAACTCTTTTACTTTCGATTAGCCTGTATACTTAGTAGCAGCCTGTTGGTAAGTAACGAAGACCTTCGAGAAAGCCAGGAAGTTGAAGTTGATCTACAAGCTACAACCACCTATTGGAGGAAGCCATATCGGCCAATAAGAAAAACACGCGTTTCACCGGTTCATTCATTAACAAAATCATTTTAATCTCTTTCAACCTTATGAGTGATTAATTTCTAAGATGATAAATGTCCATGTGTCAAACTTGTTGCTCTGGGATTGAAAAAAAATTCAAACCCTTCAGCGCTGAATTCCTTTTAGTGACTTCACTGCGTGCGTGAGCTACCATAATTGCATCTCTTAATATTCTTGCTCAATAAAATATCCATACATTTATATATAGTTTTGTATTATAAAAAATTTACCCACAAAAAAAATTGTATTAAAACTTTACCATATATATATATCCTCAACAGCTCAATTGGTTCTTCATCACAAGTTGGCATTCCTTCTCATTCTTAAAAAAAACCCTCATTATTCCATCAAAACTAGCTACAACAACATGTCGAACGTGTTAGCAGGAGAAGAAAGCGAAAAAGTTGTTACCTATGGGTGGGCAGCTAGAGACACCTCGGGAATTCTCTCCCCATTCCACTTTATCAGAAGGTAATATATCTTTATCGATCGAAATTGCATGCGCTTCAATAAATAAAACCATGCATCTCACCAGCATTGAATTTTTGTTTTCTTGAACAAATTAAACAGGGCAAATGGTGATAATGATATCACACTCGACATACTCTATTCTGGGATTTGCCACACCGATCTCCACATGGTGAAGAACGACTTTAGAATATCCATCTATCCAATGGTTCCTGGGTATTATTACCTTATTTTGCCTTGAGATCCACATGATTTTTAGCTTCTCAATATTCCTTTCTTTAAACATGACCATCTTCCTTTTAAGGATAAAATAAGCATTTTTTATAGTTGATGAAAATAATAAGAATTCATATTAATTATATATATATATAAAATAAAAGTCATGAATGTGTTGAAATATTTATTGTTATTTTTTTAATCAATAAATAATATTACTTGTTTTACACTTTTGGAAGTGTCATATATCCTAATTGTTGGACACTTTTCTAGAAAGATCTCTTTCAATCAATTTCTACTTTTTAAATAATTCTTCTTAAACTATTTTTTCTTGCGTAAAAATACGTAATGAAATCTGGTGTGAAACTATCAAGAGCTCTATTAATTTCATTTCTCTAGTTCTTAACAACATTATTGTGCTAATAAATTTCTTACACTTTTTTTAACAAGTATCCTTTTTTAATACAAAAACTACCCACAAAATGTTCTAAATGCAGGAATTGGGCCAGTTATTTTACTTTACGGACTTAATATTTTCATGTCATTAGTGAGTGTGAACTTTGAACCACGCCTAAATGATTTTCATTTCTATTGAATTGGAAATACGTTTAGGCATGAGATTGTGGGTAAGGTGACAAAGGTTGGTAGAAGAGTCACAAAATTCAGTGTTGGTGACATTGCTGGTGTGGGTGGCTCTGTGGGTTCGTGTGGCTCATGTTCGGACTGCAGCAACGGCTTCTATGTATATTGTCCAAAAATGATTTTAACCTACAGTGCACACTATTATGATGGAACAATAACCCAAGGTGGATACTCAAATAACATAGTGGTTGATCAGAACTTTGTCGTGCTAATCCCAAAATCTCTTCCATTAGATGGTGCAGCCCCGTTGCTATGTGCTGGAATCACAGTATACAGCCCAATGAAATATTATGGGCTTGCTCAGCCTGGGTTGCACTTGGGTGTGGTGGGCCTGGGAGGCCTAGGTCATGTGGCTGTCAAGTTTGCTAAGGCTTTTGGTATGCATGTCACTGTGATAAGTACATCTCCCAGCAAGAAAGAGGAAGCATTGGAAAAGCTTGGTGCTGATGAATTCTTGGTTAGTCTGGACCAGCAACAATTGCAGGTAATTTAACAAAGCAATCAACTCAATCGGTTTTTTCTATCAGCAGGAATCAAACTCAGATATCAGAAAATTTACAGTAATTCATACACACGACTCAACCAACTGAATTAGATTTCCTTTCCTTGATCTTCACTTCAATGTTCAATCTATTAATTTTATCACATAATAACGAAACAAAAATAATAATCAGGTACATCCGGACATGTACAACTGCTAACTATGCAATTTTTATGGTTGGTGATTAGGATGCCAGGGGCACAATGGATGCCATTATTGACACAGTTTCAGCTAATCACTCTATCCAACCACTAATTGCTTTATTGAAAACAAGTGGAAAGTTGATTTTGGTAGGTGGACCACCCTCGCCTCTTGAGGTATTAGCTATGCCTTTGCTTTTGGGTAAGTTTCTTGTTAATTATAGTTAAGGCACTTCAATATAGTGGGGGGAAATCAGTAACACTGAAAATGTTCTTCTTTTTTTTACATACAGGGAGAAAGATCATTGCTGGTAGTGCAGGAGGTGGGAGAGAAGAGATTCAAGAGATGATGGATTTTGCAGCAAAGCACAATATCACAGCAGATGTGGAAGTCATTCCAATGGATTACGTGAACACTGCCTTTGAGAGACTGGAAAAAAATGATGTTAAATATCGCTTTGTCATTGATGTGGCAAATACAATAAGCTGCATGTCCAATTAGAGAACCACAGATATGAAAGTGGTAGCCGAATATTAATTGAAGGTTGTGGTAACTTCAATTCTAGTTGTATCACCTGATCACTCGATTCTTCTTTTTCACATTCCACATATTCCATATTGGCTATCCGACTTATTTTACGGTATTTCAATAAAGTATGAATAAATTTTGTAAATATCATGTTGAATCTTTCATTTGTTTGATTTTATAAAATTTATCATAAAACCAATATCTTTAAAAAAATAAAAAAATAAAATAAATATATAAGTCTGATTTTTTCATTACACGTAAAGATATCTAAGAGCAAGAACAAATCTTGACTTAAAAATTAAAAATTAATTTATTTTTTTCTAAAAAAAACTTGTTTTCTTTTTTTTAGATAAACAAAAATGTAACAAACATAATTCATGTTCTTAAGGGAAGATAATAATTTAAAAAATTTACTTTATTTTTAATACTCTCGATTAAAGGTTGTTGTCTTCATGACAGGTATCTGGAGTGTTAATTAACACTTTTTCCATGCGTAAACGACTTCTGAATTTTTTTTATTTTCTCAAATCGTAGATCATTTTTTATCTTTGTGGTTTTCCCAACTTTTTTTCTTTAATAAACATTGGTAGCGACTCCTCATGTTTTTTTTTTAGAATATTTTGTTGTCCCGTTATGGCCACGTTGCGACAATAAAAATTTCAATATACAAATTTCCTTTATCTATTAGGAGTTTAACGCTGGTGATGTTAAATTATTTTGAATTGTCATTTAATTATAAATAATTATTGGTATCTCTTTTAGAGTAATTATTATAAAAATTAATTAATTTATTATACATGATGATTTATAATTGGATAAAAGTGTAAAACTATTTTACATTATTATTATATAACATTTTATTTTTGTTTTTCTCTCAAAAAATATTTTTTTTAGAATTTAATAATCATATATTGACAATATAAATTAAAATAATTTTATATTATTATTCAATCATAAATCATCATTAATATTTATTTTAAAATAATTATTATAAAAATTAATAAACTTATCATACTTAATAATTTGTAATTAAATACCAATATCAATATATTTTACATTGACGGTATATATATTACCTTTTTTTATCTTTTCCTTGCGGATAAGTTTGTGCAAAAAAATATGCAATTATTTTCTGCGGATAAATTTTCACAGGAAAATCATGTGGATCGATTATTTTTTTGCAGAAATATCTAGAAGAAATTAGCCATTTTCTAGTAGTGTTAAAATCAATCTAAACCCACTCGGAAAACATTTTTCAGGGAATTATTGTTGAGATTAACGTAATATTATTGTTGGTGTATGACACTTCTTCGTTGATGCATCAATTGATTAACGTAATAGTCGCGTTATTGATATTAATGCATTTTTAAGTTGGAATAGACTGAAATAGTATTATTGTTGGAACAGACGCTATATGTAGCTGCATCTGATCTTGGTCATGGCTTATCAAAAAGGAGTCAACTCCAAGATTTTGTATTGCTTCCTTCTTTTTGTTGGGTGAAGTACTTATTAGTTATTACTGTGACCTTAGCCCCAAAAGCTTTGGCAAACTTGACAGCCATATGACCCTAGTCCACCAAGACCAACCACACCAACATGTATTGCAGGCTTGTCTAGGGCAAAATATCTGAGAGGGCTATACGCAGTGATGCCAGCACAAAGGAGAGGTGCAGCAGCATCAAGTGGTAAGCCATCAGGAATGCGAACCACAAAGTGTTCGTCTGCAACCATTGAGTCAGAGAAGCCTCCATATGTGGTGGTGCCATCTTTATGCTTGGCACCAAATGTGAACGTGTATTTTGGACAATAAATCTCAAGATTGTCATCACAGTTTTGGCAGCTGCGGCATGAATCAACCATGCCTCCCACACCCACCTTGTCCCCAACTTTGAACTTTTCTACTTGGTTTCCCACCTCTGTCACTACACCAACTATCTCATGCCTGCACCATTTTATACACTAGTTAGAATCAAATTGAATTTGTCCCTTGATATTGCACTTTTATGTGTGATAAACAAGATCTAGTAGCCTTGTTACCCGTCATTGACATGTTCGTTTAGTTACACATTGAGAATTTTCTAACAAACGAAATGTCATTTAATCACAGAATTAAAAGCATTGGTGTTAAAGTATAATATTCTATACAACAGTACTGTATATACCCGGGTACCACTGGATAGGTGCAAAAGGCCCATTCGTTCTTCACCATGTGGAGGTCCGAGTCACATATCCCACAGTACAAAACTTTGAATCTCACATCTTTTTCACCAGTTTTCCTGAAAAAAATTACGATGAAGAATTATTTTTTTTCACTAAGCGAATAAAGTTATAACTAAAAAAGTGGTGTAACAAATAAGAGAAAAGATATATTTAGTGATGAGATGAACCTTATGGAGAAATTGAAAGGGGAGAGAAGACCCAAAGTATCCCTAGCTGCCCATCCGAATGTCTTCCTAGCAAGGTTATCAAATTCGAGAGTTTACATAGAATCGTGAAAATTTCATAGACTCGATTTGTAGACTCAACTCATAAATTCGTAAGAGTCTACCTCATATAAAAATAATAACAAAATATTAATAAATAACATACTAATTAAATATTTTAACAATTTAATAAAACAAAACAGTAAATCATAAAGTTCAAAATATTTAAATAACCAAGTCTAGTAATTATACATCACTACTAGACAATAATTTATAGAGATTATAATAATGGTAGATCATTCTCCTCTAGAGTTTGATGTTATTAGAGAATAAGGGTTTGATATTATTAAAGGTAAGAATTTTGTATTTGAGAATAACACACTAAATAAAAATATGTTGAATGCTAAACAGACAAAGAACAATAAAAAATAACTTATATTTTGATCTAATTTTTTTAACTTGCTAACTCGTTGATTCGGTAGTGAATTCTGATAAACTTCAGAATTCACCTAGTTTACTTAGAATTTATAGAATTTATTAAAAAAAATTTACTCAAGAGTTAACTCGTAAAGAACAAGTAAACTCGTAAATTCATAAAAATTAACGAATTAACTCCAGAGTTTGATAATGATGCTTCCTAGGATGCTGATAAGTTTCAGATTGTGTTGCCATTTAAATCAATTAGAAAAGAAATCCAATATTAAGGACTAATTAAGGAAGAAATTAAGCAGCAGCAAGGTGAAGCGATTTATAAATCTCATATATGTAGTGACTTAGTGAGGCTTACATTGCTATCTTTGATAACGTCGTCCACGACTGAGGTGACGATGTTCCATTGGTATTTTATTATATATCTTCATTTTACAAATTTTATTTGGGTCTTATATTTCTTTTGAAAAATATTTGATTTCTGTTATTTTAATGAGTACTCAAGTTCAATTTATTTGTTAATTTGACATTTTGTGTTCAATAATTATTTTAATAAGTATAGATTATTTTTTATAAATAAAACTGTAAATAATTTTAAGTATATTTGTGTAATCATTTAGCACTCCAAAATTATTGTGCAAGCTAAGATCCACCTCTTGCCATTCATACTAATTTTACCCAACTAGTTTTATACTTTTATGTGGTCACCTATAAAAATAATCGTGGCTCGCCAGCCTCAACTAAATAAACAGAAGCTAGACAGATCTAGAAATGCAAACGCTAGATTTATTGGGAAACGAGGCTCTAAACTAGCAATTAGCAGGACAGACGAGTGAAATTAATATTTGGACATTAATTTTTTAGTACCATCTATTTTTTTATAAAAAAACAAAAAAAAAAAACGAAGGTGACAGACAACACTGGGCAGTCTAAAGTGTAGAAAATTATTTAAATATTTTTAAATCTTATAATCTAATAGTTAACAAACAAAGTTACACTAACAAAAAAAAAGGCACAGGTTAAGGGTGAAAGTTGTAATTTCTTACCAAGGAGAAAGAGAAGTAGCTAGTGGATGAGCTGCACTAGAAATTCCATCTTATTATGCATCTAATATGAAATTTTGCTGGCCATTTGAGGGATATTATCAATGCCACGTAGCATTTGAAACATTTTTATTATTGCTCAAAGATAAGACGTTACAAAAATACATAACACAGACTGAAGAAGGAAACTATAGTTGAGAAAAAGTAGGCTAAAAGCTATCACTTATTTCACTTAGTATCTTTCACACAGAAATGTGAATCGCGAAAACTTAATTTTAGCGTGTTTCCGGTGTCAATGACAAATCTATATTTAACATCTGCTTTGAGCAGACGCTTTTTCAAAGCAGATGCTCCATTGCTGTATTAACATAATCAACAGGAATAACCTCAATGTCAGGTTTTACATAGTGTTCCGCAGCAAAGTCAATCATCTCTTGGGTCTCCTTCATCCCTCCAATGCTAATCATATGCTAAATTAATTACCCATAATTAAAGGAATGACGGACGAGGCTTTATTTACACGGATGAGTCATGAGCAATTAATAGGTGGATTTGATACCACATTTTAATCCAAAATTTTAAAACTCAAGTATAACAATCGTGCTTTCTCGGTTTTTCATTTTAATAAATAAATAAATAAAATTAATTAGGTCATAAGTTCCCTCACTATATAAATTAACTTTTAATCTAGAGTAACTTTTACACAAAAATAATTTTTGTTTCTTTTTTTTTTCTGTCGCACTTGATACAGCAATCGGAGGAGGAGCTCTAGAGAGCACTAAAAACATTATAATTACTAATGGATAACGCTTGAACGACTATATCAAAGTAAGGAATGAGTTACTTACCCTTGAAGATTAGAAAAAGAAATGTATAAGAATTCTTAGAGGATTAATTCTTGTTTATGTTGGTTTTTTTTTTCTTTTTTTTGTAAAATTAAATTCTATTTTTTTAAATTGTTTCGCTTGTCATTGTAATCGAATTTCACTCGTGCAAAATTTGTTTTTTTATATGTTTCCAGCTTTGAATTTTACGTGAATCATTTACATGTTTCAAGTTTTGATTTCAAATTTTGAATTGTATAATATATATATATGATCCCCTAACGTGAATGGCCAATTTTTTTTTTTTATGAATGATTCTTATGGCCTGGACTTTTTGAGTTTGGCATTAAGCAGCATCGCACCCCTGTGTCCTTTGGTTATAATAATTAACTATGTGTGAAGATGGATATAAGAGTTGCTTTTGAAATGTATAATGGTCTAAAAAGAATTGCAGCGGATAAAGAAAAAAAATTGATACGTTAAGGTGCAGTATGTATGTTTAATATGTTAATGATTTTTTTTAATATTAAATTGATAAACGGATTGTAACAGGTAAACATTTCTATCAAGGTGTAATAATACATGTTAATAATTGGAAATATTAATTTGTAAACGGCTGTGCAGCAAAGATAATAACAGAGATAGTATCAATACAGTTTCCGCTTTTATTTTACATACATTATATATATATATATATATATATATATATATATATATATATATATATATATATATATATATATATATATAGTTGGTATTTCATGTAATTATATTGTGATGTGTTATATATATTACATGTAAATATATTTATACATTTAAAGTTAGATATATTTCATTGATTATAATTCATACGTACCTATTAGTTGTGACATTTATGATTTTTATTTTTTTTATTCGTTATTTATGAGGGTAGAGGGTGTCACATCAAATTTATAAATTTTCTCTTCACTTATATGATATTCAACTTTTTCACTTTTACTCAATATGAGACTTCATCTCACACTTTACTACAGCAATGTCAATAATACCATCTGATAACTGTTAAATAATTGCAAATTAATAGTAGTTAAATAGTTAAATTTTGGCTTAAAATTAATTATTTCAAAGTTATTTATAATTAAAAGTTGAGAAAGTAATTAAATTGAATTTCTGGTTGCAGATACGAAAAATGAGGTTACATTAAGCAAAAAGGGCAACAGAAATGAAGAGAAAGCAAGAGTTATGAAGCAGGCCCAGCCCAACACTGGCGCTAAGCGTGCGTCAGGCGCAACTATGAAGACCCAGAAGCCCACTTCAGCAACTATAGATAGAAAGTCAGAGAATCATCATCTCGACTCACATCACTTTTCTCAGCACTCTAAGCCCCTGATCTCTCCCTTCTTTCTTTATATTCTTCATTTTTATTATCCCATTCTTTCTTCCCCATTCTTTCTTTCACCCCTAATTGTAAGTCCTAAATGGCCATGAGTGATTAATCCCCTAGTTAGGGCCCTGACCGTGCTGAGTAAATTCATGAATAGGCCAAAGAAATCTCATTTCTTGGCTGCCAAGAGGGTTCTAAGGTATGTGAAGGGAACTATGCAGTATGGTGTGATGTTTCCAAGTAGTGTTGATGGTGCTGAGATGAAATTGATTGGTTACTCAGATGCTGATTGGTGTGGGGACAGGACAGATAGGAGAAGCACATCTGGTTACTTGTTCAAATTTGGTGGAGCTGCTGTGTCTTGGAGCTCAAAGAAACAACCAGTTACTGCTCTCTCAAGCTGTGAGGCAGAGTATATATCTGGTTCCTTTGCTGCTTGTCAAGCAATTTGGTTGAAATCACTGCTTGATGAGTTGAAATGTGAAGTACAGATGCCACTGTCATTACTGATAGATAATAAATCAGCAATTAGTCTTGCTAAAAACCCAGTCTCACATGGGCGTAGCAAGCACATCGAAACAAGGTTTCATTTCATCAGAGAACAAGTGAATAATGGAGTTCTGAAATTGATTTACTGTCCCACTGAAGATCAGTTAGCAGACCTGCTAACCAAGGCTGTTAAACCAGACAGATTCATAAAGCTAAGGGAAGAGATTGGAGTCATTTGTTTTGAAGATTTGAATTAAGGGGAAGTGTTGTATTTTGGGTAATTCAAATAAAGTCACATGGTGCTAGTAGCACCTGATAGCATCACAGATAGATATTAATTGATATAGTGCATTTCAGTTTATATACTATTTTTCTGTTTTGAGTTTGTTATAGGTGTAACAGAATTACACCTGGAGTCATAGAATATATACTTCAGAAAATGAGCTGTAACTGTAATCAATTCATTCATCAATAAAGATTCAGTTCCTCTCAATTCTTCTCAACCTTCTTCTCTCTGTTGGTGAGTGATGGATTCCAATTGAATCCAACAAATTTGTATTTTGGGTAATTCAAATAAAGTCACATGGTGCTAGTAGCACCTGATCCAGGTTTTTCTGTTCTAATTCTTTTCTTGTTATCTTGCATTTGTTCTTAAATTTCTTTTGGAGTTTATTCGCTCGGGAGAGGGTATTTCCTAATAAGGAAAGATTTAATGCATGCATTAATTTTACGGCTTATACACTAGGGAGAGGGTAACACCTAATAGAACATCCTAAGAAAAGAATCCTTGGGTTAGCATTGCTAGGCATAGAATGATAACTCAGTGTTCATGCATTTAGCAACATCTAGAACTTAACCTTAATGCATTTTAATTATTGAATCTTCACAAAGGCATTTGAGAGATAGATAGTTAAAATAGGCTTGTCAACGTGAGGCATTAGGGGCAAGTAAAATTAACAGGATGTGGCTAGAACTAATACCAGTGCATTGGTAATAAATATCATATTTACATGCATCGTAGGCCAATTGGGTTTGTCCGGTCTTGACATCTTTATTAATTGTCTTTCCTTTTAAACTATTTGATTTGGTAATCGCCACTTATTTCTGCACTTATTCCTGTTTTTATTTTACTCTTACTTACAAATTGAGAAATATTCGATAAAGTGTAATAAAATCCCTGCGAAAACGATAATAGGACTTCTGATACTTGAGCGATTTGGTGCACTTGTCAAAGTCTCAACACCATCCAAAGTGCCCATTGCAGCCTGAAAAATTATCAACATATATTAGTTAATTGAGAAAGATGTATGTACTTTCACAATATTCCAAGTGCATGGCATTGGTAATTTTTTTTATAACCACCGTAATTATGGCTGCATTAACAAATATTTACCTGCATCTGATCTTGGTCACGGCTTATTAGAAAAGAGTCAGCTCCAAGATGTTGTATTGCTTCTTTCTTTTTGTTGGGTGAAGTACTTATTACTGTGACCTTAGCACCAAAAGCTTTGGCAAATTTGACAGCCATGTGACCTAGTCCACCAAGACCAACCACACCCACATGTAGACCAGGCTTGTCTAGTGCAAAATATCTGAGGGCTATACACTGTGATGCCAGCACAAAGAAGAGGTGCAGCAGCATCAAGTGCTAAGCCATCAGGAATGCGAATCACAAAGTGTTCTTCTGCAACCATTGAGTCAGAGTAGCCTCCATATGTGATGGTTCCATCTCTATGCTTGGCTCCATATGTGAGCGTATATTGAGGACAATAATTCTCAAGATTTTCAGAACAGTTTTGGCAGGTGCGGCAGGAATCAACCAAGCATCCCACACCAACTTTGTCCCCAACTTTGAACTTTTCTACTTTGCTTCCCACCTCTATCACTACACCAACTAACTCATGTCTGCACCATTAATTATTTCTTACATTATTAGCATCAGACTCAATTTGTTCCTTCGTATTACAGTTCAGTCTATTTTTGATAAACAAGGGTAGCCTTGTGAACAACCTAGGACTATAACCAAGAGTATCATTAAATAATAAATAGAGTTATAGAGAAATAGAGTAAGCATTGGTTTTAAAGTATAATTACTATATATACCCGGGGACTAGTGGATAGGTGGAAAAGCCCCATTCGTTCTTCACCATGTGGAGGTCAGAGTGGCATATCCCACAATACAACACTTTGAATGCCACGTCCTTTTCACCAGTTTCGCTGAAAAAAGTTTACGAAGCATGCAGAACTGGATTAAATATTAATTAAGTAGCAAGCAGCTTTGTTCTTAACATTTTTTAATGTAATCATCGTTGCTTGCTATCTCCAGTATATTGTTCTAGCTAATTTCTAGCTAAAGCGTATTGAAGATAATGGATCTCTGTTAATTAATAAAAAAACGCAAAATTAATTTGAAAGATTAGACAAATCGTTTTATGACAATGTTGTTCGTATTTTCATGAAGTAGTGGAACGAGAGAGAGAGAGAAAAAGTTGTAACAAAATATGTGGGAAAATGTATTGAGGGAATTACCTTCTGGAGAAATTGAAAGGGGAGAGAAGACCAGAAGGATCCCTAGCTGCCCAACCAAATGCCTTCTTAGGATGCTCAATTTCAGCTTGTGATGCCATTTCAATAAGAAAGAGAAGAGAAGATCGAGGTGTGTTTCTTTTGGGTACCAATGAATATTTATGGAGGAGTGAGGAAGCAGTGGCGAGAAGTGCCATGGTAGGGCTACATTGACGTCTTTGTTAAATTACCAGGTGATGACGTTTTTGCATGCTTCACTAACTAGGAAACAAAGTCAAAGTGAAACTGTGAAAGTGGAAAGCACGATGGGTCTTTCTGATTTGCCAACCAAGTCATCTTAAAGAAATAATAATAATAAAGGATTTTATTCTAGTTTTCACAAGATGAACAATATAGGGGAGATTGAGGGGTACACCTGTGGACCACGAGTCACCACATAAGGAAGCCTGACACCACACTCTAACCCAAAACCTTAAGATTCAGGTTTATGGGTCTTCTCCTCACTTATATGGTGTTCAATCTTTCCACTTCTACCCGATGTGGGACTTCACCTCAGTAACCCAACATATAAAGGTAACAAAATTTTATAATATATTTTTTAATTTTTTTAATAATTCTTTCTATTACATCACTTACTATTTTTTTTCTTTTATTTCTCTTTTACACGTTGTTGTAAAGAAATAGTTTTCGATTGAACAGCAATACTATTGAGCTATCTATTAAATAAAATTGAGATATTGGGAGGTTAAAAAATGAAATGAAATAAATTCTTGCACTTTAATCAAAAGTGCACATTTTAATATAATTTATTTGCTGAAACTAATTCCAACACACATTTTAATTACATTAATAAATTATATCAAAACCAATTATACCTATCTTTACTATAAATTGACCAATAAATGAATAATTATTTTCCAGTGTCATATGTTAGTATTTTTTTATATAAATCATAGCTGGATTAGTATGAACGGTAAATTAATTTTCGGCCTATTTAACGTAATTTCAGAACTTAAATTTAAGATCATTAATTAATCTATAATAATTTTATAATAATTGATTTACCTGTGATAATTTTGTTTTATGTCAACTCTGATTTCACATTAATAAAAAGTTTTTGTTTTGCTTTTAAAAATAAGACGATGATTATGTCTTGTAAAAAAGAAAACTAATGATACATAAATACTTTACTATTTTAAACATCCTTTAACACTTTTTGTTTCTCTCTATTTCACTCTTTTAATCATTTCATAAATTCTAATTGCTTCTGCGTAAACATACATAACGGACGTTGTTTTAAACACACACTCTTTATACACGTGTTTTTTGGATCAATGATTTTCCTAGTCTTCGTTAGTTAACTCATTTTCCTAGTCTAACTGTAACATACATAATGGACGGTGGATATTCATGAGTTAAGATAGTCGTTAATGAGCATTATTTTGCTATCAAAATGCCAATAGGTGGTGTTGTCCCACTTCTGTTAAACCTTTATATAAAAACAAATGGAGTCATCATAATTTACAACAATTAATTAGATAAATCATCGTATTTTACTATACTTAATTACTGTGATGACCTAATTTGTTAAAGTACTTTTTTGTATTTATTATTATTATTATATATTATTTTATTTTAGTTTTAAAAATTTTCATAACAAAGAAAAAAAAATCATAAGAAAAAGGAAACAGAGAAGAAAAAATGTTTTACAATATTCATACTTACACTACTCAAAGGTCCAATATTTAATTAGTCAACATTTGACCCATTTGATCCACCCATTTTACATGTAACAGTCGAGTCATTTTTCTTTACCCTAAATCATTAACCCGATACAATACCCACATATTATTAAAAAAAATGTCTTCCCACTGTCTACTAGAAATTGATATTTTGTGATAAAAATAAATTTAATTAAATTCAACGTCTATCCCAATACAAATTTTTTTCTTCAAGACGAATTAATAAAAAAATCACAAACACGTGGAAATGTGGCAGACCAAAACTGAGTTTTCGACCCAAAAAAACATGTCATGTGTCATCCGCTTATCCCTAATGTTGTTGAGAAATTGTTTTGTGCACCCAACATTTTTAATGGGATATTCAGTATAACATGTGAAATTTCATTTTTATCGTTTTGTAAAATTGATATGTATTGATACATATGAGACTTACGAATTATCAATTCGTATTGGATTACGGATTGTCAATCCGTAAGTGGTCCATAGGATTTTTTTTATTTTTAAAAAAAAATATGTTTTACGAATTAATTTAAAATTGATGGTTCAAGCAAAAATTAAACATGTGACTTTTATGATAGTAGCGCGATATTCTAACCAATTGAACTAATAGATTAATTATATTATAAAATAATTAATGTCGTTATATATAACACTAAAATTTATAATATATATTTAATGCACATATAAATTTACATAATAATTTTTTTGATAATTATTTTTTATCTAATAATTAATTTGTTTACATATAAAAATTATAAATAAAAATTATAGCTTTAATAAAAATTTAGATATGTAAAAAAGTACATTATTAACATAAATCTACTAATGTATTTTTTGACCTTATTATAATTAAGTTTGATCTAATAATGTATTTTTTTACATATATAAACATTTAAATACATCATTCAATTAAATACCAAATTTTTTTATTTTTCAATCACTTTAATAAACATCTAAATACATAATTCAATTAAATACCAAATTTTTTTAATTACCAATTGTTGTAATAAATATCTAAATACATAATTCAATTAAATACCATATTTGTTTAATTTTTAATTACTGTAATAAACATTCAAATACATCATTCAATTAAATACCAAATTTTTTAACTATTAATTACTTTAATAAACATCTAAATACAACATTCAGTTAAATATCAATTTTTTTTAATTATCAAATTTTCTAAATAAATTAAATGTATAAAAAAATTCTAAATAAATTATAATTTTTAAAAAAATTCAAAACTTACGGATTGACAATTTGTATGATTCATACAGATTGACAATCTATATGTTTTGAAAAAAAAATACGCACTTTTTCTTCTTTGACAACGATAAACCACTGAACTTCACCGTATATCACCGGCGACAACAAACGCTCACAAAAGGATGCTAATGGAAGCAAGTTACACTAAGGGAGTGCGGTTTTACGAAGAAGAAAAAAAGGGTTGCAGAAATAAAAAAGTTAATCTATTATTTATAACCAAAAATACCCATAAGGATATTTTCAGTTTTGAAAATTACTGGATGTACCAACAAAAATGCTGGGTGCCCCAAGGAACTCGCATGTTGTTGTCAATTGAAAGTCTAATGGGAGTTGCTAGGTGCAACCAGCATTATTGCTGGTGCACCCAGCATTTTTTTAAAATATCAAAACTATCTCTGCGCTTTTTTCGCATTTGTGATGGGTATATGTGAGGGTGGTCCGTAAATTGTACGGATCAAGTTGATCCGTAAGGTTGATACAGATCAAGTTGATCCGTAAGGCTTCTACCGATCAAGTTGATCTGTATTGTTCTGTAAAAGACTTACGGATCAAGTTGATTCGTAAAAGGCTTACGGATCAACTTGATCCGTAAGCCTTTTACGGAAAATATAGATCAACTTGATCCGTAAGTCTTTTACGGATCAAGTTGATCCATAAAAGACTTATGAATCAAGTTGATCTGTAAACTTTTTACGGATCAATTTAAATGACTTACGGATTAAGGGTATTTTTGTCATTTCAGCTTAAGGGCTGGGTGCACCTAGCAACACCCAAGTCTGATTACAAAGGTGTCATTGGCCCACGTCACATTCAATCAATTTTCAAAAAGGGTAAGAAGCCCATGCGTTGCACTACCGCATGGGCCAGTGCTCCGCGAACCGAATCTGTTGCTAACTTTCAATCCTAATTCTTGCGAATGATTGGTGCCAAAATGGATGCGGGTGGAACATCAAAAGATGAGATATATAGTGGGATAAAATAAACACTTTACAAACAAATTTAATTTATTTTTAACAAAATTTATCATTATAAACACGATATACACTTAAATTTTTTTTAAAAAATGGCTAAAGAATAGGTTTAAAAAAAGTTAATTTATTTATTGTGTATATATGTAATTTAAACTTTACATAACGTATTAATTGTATATAATAATGTAGTATGCTTATTTCATATATATAAAATATAATAATTTCATCATAGGTCATACTTATTATTTTAACAAGAAAACATTTATTTAATGACCTTCTTGTACTGTAGGTTTTAAAGTTGAGTTTATAAAGAAAAAAGTTTGCACAATCCATTATCACACTCGCAAAGGAGAGCTAAATAGGTGGGTTTGTCATGGCTCAAGTTCACCTGTGTGAGAGTTTTATCTTTTGTTAGTCACCTTAAAAGATATCGAGTTGATACATAAATGCTTAAAAGAAAATTATTCTAGATATTGTGAGAATTATTAGTACGAAGCATTTATTATCGAAGTAATAATAATTGATCTTGGTCAAAAAATTATAAATGCATTCAAATAATTATTATTTTTAATATGATTTATTTGATTTTCAAGGTTAGAATTCAAATCCAAATTATTTGATTTAACAACACAAAACATGACTTTCATTTGATTTTTATTCGAATTGAAACCTTTTATACCGACAGTTCATCTTTTAGTCGTTTGGTGAGAACCAATTTATTGACGGCCTTTTCTTGGCAGCCGATTTTTTTTTATGGAATAGAGTGTTTTGGCCATTATCAACGACCTTTGATTATTAATAATGACGGAAGTTTTTTTTTTTTTTGGTAGGGATAACTCTATTGGGAGAAAACACTTAATAATTGATAGCTGATGCAGGGAGAATACCCGTAGTTTTTAAGAAAAAAATAGAAACTTTTTGCGTCAACTGTACGTTATGGAAACTGGTGCAGCATAGTTTTGTTAATTAGCTAGTGTCTTTCAATTGAGGTTTGTCGTGTTAGGAAGTGTTTCAGTTTAGATTTAAGTTGAGGATCTTTTATTTCACAGAAATGATGAGAAAAAATTTCTTACAAGTATATTTGCAAATGATAAAGAGGGATCAAAATTTTTACCTCGCGGTTTTCCTTTTTGCTGAAAATGATAAAATCAAATTAATTCTATATACTTATTTAAGTAAGATTTTTGTTGTTTACTTAGAGCATATTTGCATTGGATAAATTTCTCAACACTTATGAAAAAAGAAAATAAGAAAAATAATAATAATCTTTTACAAAAATTAAAATTAACTTATTCATAATCTAGAAATTATTTCATATTAGTTTCTCTAAGCTCATTTTTAACTTATGCTTGAATTAATTTAAATTTATGGAGAGAAGTTTCTTTTATTTTTCCTTTTTTATAAGTATTTATAGATAAGTTTATTCAAGCATACCTTTAATGATTCGTATATACATATATTTTTAGTGCTTTCTTTAATAAAATTTAACATAAAAATTCATTTTTTGTAATTATTTAATTTGTTAAAAGAGACTTAAATTTTTTAAATATAATTATTTTTTATCAGGATCAAATGCAGTTTTTATCCACATACTTTTAATTGGTTGATTTTATTCCTTGATTTTTTTTTCATATGTTAAAATTGGGTGCCTCTAGCTATTAGCCTCACATGTACTAAATAGTAATGAAATTTTCCGATATCAATAATCTTTTACTTAATCGATAGCCTAATGTGTAGGTACCTGATAATTTGAAAACAACATTTGACATATTAGAGTATTTTATTTAGAAACAATAATAGATTCGATGTCAGAGTTTATGTGAGTATTTTCAACTCCCAAGCTTGCACACATCGTATTTTTCCATGATTAGAAAAGTTTCATAAAGAATTGAATTCTTTTTATACTTATGTCATCCTGTCAATTTTAATTAAGCAATATGGTTGGGATATCTCTCTAATTCAGGATCTAATTTTAACATGATATGATCAAATTTAAGAACTAAAATCACTCAATTAAAATATGGGAATTAAAATTACACAAAATGTGAAAATAAAGAAACTCAAATTGTATTTAAACTTTTTTTTCTACTAATATTACTATTAAATAATATGTTTTAACTATGCCTTTAAAAAAAGTATGTTTTAACTATATATTACCAAAAAAACATAAAAAAACAAAAAAAAAGGTGTATCCAAACAAACCTACTATCAGTAAGTATACTTTATACTTTAATCTGGTCGATAAAAAAAAATTAAGTATACTTTAATCGTCAAAGATCCCAAATAAACCTCAAACATTCAACAATATAAATTAGAGAAAAATCAAGGCTAGGTAATAAGCTAGCTTATTTTCTAATATTAATTATGTAAAGAGAAGAATGAGGCATGCATGACATGAAGTACAGGACTTCAAATGTATCTAAGTACTCGTGCATGTGTGTCCAAAACAGTATCAATGCATGTATCATAAATAATGAAGATAGTGATGGACAAGGTGAGCAGGGTAGGGTAGGGTAGAATGGTGGCATGCATGAGCATATGAAAGGTAATTAAGCAGCAACAGCAAGTATGAAGAGGGTTTGGATATGGGAGAAACTATTCAGTAATAGGGACATAGATACATAGTAGTAGCTCTGAAGCTAGCACGCTCATCGGTTTTCACAGTGATTAATTGTATATATTTTCATTTATTAAGATATGAGTATAATATAAGAATCAAAGACGGCTTCGTATTCAGGCAGCACCAGTATCTATCGTCAGTTGACAGTGGAGCTTGCTGCAGTGCAGATAATAATATTGTTGGTGCCTCTGTATACGTAGCTGTCTACAATATTAACAATAACCATACATGACATCAAAGAGAAGTTAAAGGACCCAGCTTATGTATTTTACCTTTTTTCTTATATTATAGTAATATTTTCTCTTATGACATTCAGATTCAGTCAACCCCGTGTTTCGTATCAGAAGTGAAAGCGATTGTTCATTTGACGAACCTTAATATTTGGGGTAGGGAAAAGTATGCTTCTGGATTTTGTCGTTAACATTAATTTTCCATCGATATAATAAATGAAGTACGAATCAATGGTATCGTATTGCTAGTACGAGTACCCTTTATTATATTTACTACTCTTACTTTTCTTTTTTCCTTTATCCATTTATTCATATTTGTAATGTTAAAAAGAAACACAAATATTAATTAGTGTTTTTAACACCTTCATTAAGAAATTAAAAAAAATCTCGTATCTGGATTAAAAATAGATGATTTTTATTCACTTAAATACAAAGTGTTGAATCGCTAATCACTATAAAAAAAATCTCATTATTATGGTTGTTCAATTTCTTAGACGATCAATAGTATAAGAGGTGTAGCATTCTTCAGAATTGATATCTTAACAGTTTACATTTTATGACACGTCATCCAATGATATTTCACTCAATTTTTTGGTTAGTTAGAATTCTTCACTGGTGATCAAAACTCTTCCACAAGCTAGGTCATGGAGGGTGTCATTTACTCTACCCAACTCTCGTAATAATTAAAATTTTCATTTCTTATCATTATATTAAAAACATACTTCATAACTTTGTTAACTGTTAATCTGTTACCCTGTGGCAACACAGTTTCAAAAATGCTTATATGACAACGTCAAATTAGTCCTCTTTCTAAAACAAGAATGTTAATATTTTTTATCAGTTATTCTTATCCTCGTTATATCACAGTATACTTTTTCTACAATGATTCAATGAATACTTATTATACAATTTTTAATAAAATACTATTTCTTAATTTTAATTAATTTTAGTTATAAATCTTCATACACGGCAGTAACTTAAAAACATCTTTCTTTCTGAGATAAACTGATGAGTTTTTTTATATTATTGTAATGATAAAATTTAAAATTAATTATAATTTCAAATGTTAATTCTTAATTATTATATTGTACATTCCTTTTGAAAGTGCCCTCTCAATAATTTAGTGGAGCCCAAATCCCACTTAAAAAGAAAAGAAAAACTTTGAAACAAGAGTATGCAATATATATTTGTAATTTAGTCTTCCCTGCTTTACGTATGCTCTCCCTATGAGCTACTTACCACCTCTAATTAAACTTATTATTTGTATTTTGTTTTTTTCGCAGCATATTCAAATAACTGAAAATTATGTATACCAAAAAAAGACTGAAAAATATGAATTAATGCTGAAGGAGTAGACGATAAAAGTAGTTAGCTAGATTATACGAGAGGATATATAGCTCGTGAGACTTAACGTTTTGGAGGAAACCTTGTTCCTAGTCCTATGCACGTAATAATGTATGTATGGGTTATGGTTTTTGGTTTGGTGGTCTCACGGGAATCCAGCCACCCCTCTCACGTGTCTCTCTCTGTCTGTTTTTTCAGCGTGCATAGAGCTAGTAATCCTACTACGGCGTGCACGTTTCTTCACAACCATACAACACAAGAATTGGTCGGTGGTTTGGTTCCATCTCTAACTTGCTGCTACCTACCTAGCTGCATGTGTGATCAATCACACTTGTTGTCACAACACAACAATGACAAGTGATTGTTGTTTCTATATTTACCATCTTTAATGCCAAGACTCAAAACTATGCATGCTATTATTAGAAATCATACTGAGACAGTGTTAATATAATAAATACTATATGTACACATGTATTTCAAAGTTATTATAGTAGTATTAATTTTTACTTTATAAATGATCCATTAATATTAATAATTTGCAAAAGGGTATTTGGCTTTGGGAATAGCCGGCAATATCAGAGAGCTGTGTCCTTGCATGGCTTAGTAATCTCAAAGTAAATCTTCTTTTTTTGTATTGCACGTTATGCTTTAGATTTCCTGGTTCCCAGAAAGGTATTCCATTCTATCAACTAAGCTACAAAAAGACAAGCAGGGTAAATGGTTGATCACGACCGTTAAAGTCCTGTTACAGATTGGTATCTTTGCAGTTATGAGGGTTTTCACAATCGTACTTCCTTCCATATGTCAGACTCAAATATAGAAACAGACGTCAAGCAGACTGGATATTGAATTGAATTGAAATCAGTTCCTCTCTGCTTCTTCTCTTTCTTTTCTTTTTTAATGGTTGTGTAGCAAAAGAAACTAAGGTGTATGTGTTTGTGTATAGTCTATTCTATTGGTACTTGTATCATGATTTTCATTTCCTACTTTAAAATTTTAAAAAAATAAAAAAAATAACATAATCTGAGTTCAATAAATTAAATTTAATCATTTTTCATTAATTACCGTTGGTTCGAATATTCAACTTAATCTTCTTAAATAAGATCTTTAATTTAAGTCTAGTAAATAAAAAAAATATAATTATAAAAAAAGAATATCATTAAAGATAATTAATTAAATTATTTAACTAAAATTAATTAACAACAAAATTTGTGAATAACATAATAAAAAACAATTTAATCACCTTTTTACTTGTAACCGAACAAACTTTTCAAGGGGATGTACTACTTTTACTCATTCTGCTTTTCAATTAAGTGGCATAAAAGGATAGAGGCGGGCCAGATGCACATATATCATTGATAATGGAGCAGTGCTATATGCTGCTGGCCAAAAATAGACCACAAGTTCACTGTAATTAACTACAAGCTAATGATGTTAATCTACTTAGATAAGCTAGATTAGAGGAATAGCTAGCTATTAGCTATAAAAATATGCATATATATTACACGTGTGAGAGCTTTTATTGGGGATTCTTCATGGAAAAGTAAGAGAGGTGCAGTTAACTTTGGTTCAAAAGGGACGTTTCAAAGAAAGAAATAGACAAGCTGTTGGCAGTGCACAGAGAGCATCCAGTGCTGTTGTACTGCTGTTGTTATGTTTCCGTTTACTGACTCGGCTCTCTCTTCTCTTCCTCCTCCTACTTTCCATCCTCTCTACTCCTACTGCCCCTATCACTTGTTTGGACTAGTTGGTTCCAATTGTAGCTTATACATATGCATATTCTATTCTTATATATTACTACTCTGGAGGTCATGTACCATCTTAATTATTAAATCCCTGACTTTTCATATTCTTCATTTATGTCTAGCCTCATATTTTTATGTGTTGGTTGCCTAGCTTCCATTATTTATTTTTTCACTTAACTGCTGTGATGAAAGAAACAACACTGGATTTGCCGGCTCGAGGGGTGGTTAATGCTATGCTCTAACAATAACCGGAGGGTTTTATTAATTACTTAAGAAATATATTGGTTACTTATACTTAGATTGTTAAGAGATTGAAATATATGCCTTGAACTTAATTATTCCTATAGATCATGTTATTGATGCACCTGCTTTTTTGGTACATTTATACGTGCTGGTTACGTAATCAGTTGCAAGAGCATTTAATTTTGGAAGAGTAAAGTCAACATAATTTTGGTCCACTTAAAATGTTTTGTGGCTAGGAATTTTACAATAGTAGACAAGCACAAGTGTCAAAATCCACGTATATATAACTTAAAAGAGGAAAAAAAAGACCTGCATGTATGACGAAAAAGTTTGTTAAACATGTCCCAGCTGAGAAGGGAAAGTTACGTTTTCTTACTACGCAATACAAAGTAATTACATTTGGATTGGACATTAATTTGCTCTGCATATACATGATTAAAAACTTGATTACCCATTTTGTCATTCCTCAAACCCCAATACACGTTACCATCATTATTTAATAACCATATTAAAAGGACTTGGTTCTCAGTCTAATAGTTTTGTTGTAGTATGTAGTGGATCACTCGAACTGACACAACTGTTTTGGATCATCTTCCCCTTTCCTTCACCCCTTTTCTCTTTCTCTCTAGTATATATATCTTAAACTACCAACTATTTATTCTAGTGACATCTGTGCCCTTTCTCTCTCTCTCTCTACCATACAACTATGTGTATAGAGACAGTTTTCTTTATTCCATTAGATCTGAAAAAGACCACTTACCCAACCTCATACATCATTTTACTAATTCCCAATCACCCTCTTTGATGAGGATCACAGGTTCCTATCAAAGACACAAGACCCTTCCTTCCTTCCACTTCGATCTCTTCCTCATGCATGAAATCATTCAATTGGTGAGTATCTTTGCCTCTGCAAAAGGAAACTGAAAACTGAAGAAACTAGCTAACTTTCCCACCTCACAAGGCCAAAAAGACCAAAACTCCTTAAACTTTGTTTCACCTCTCACGATTTTTTCTTCTCTCTCTCAAACGATGTCACCCGATGACACACCTTCAAAGCCTGCCACAGCAAAAGACCAAGAGACTCAAAGTTCCGGTGGTAGTGGCAGAAAAAGCTCCTCCACAAGGCCCCAAGAGCAAGGTCTCAATTGTCCACGATGTGACTCACCCAACACCAAATTCTGCTACTACAACAACTACAGCCTCACGCAGCCAAGGCATTTCTGCAAGACATGTAGAAGATACTGGACAAAAGGTGGTGCTTTGCGCAACGTTCCTATTGGCGGTGGTTGCAGAAAGAACAAGAAGGTGAAGTCATCAAGGCTATCATGTGACTCCAAGGACTCTGGTTCCTCCTCTTCAGAAGTTGGTGGACTCAAGTTCCTTCATTCTCTTTCTCCTTCCATGGACTTTCACCTTGGAGGGTTACCCTTCCCTAGGCTTCACCATCATCATCACCCTCCAACCACTTACAACCACTTTTCCTCTTTTGAAAACACTTCTAGTACTTCTTCATGTTTCAACCTTGACCCTTCTCCTGGCACCACCACCACCCTATCAAGTTCTTTTGCTGCTCTCTATAATTACCCTTTTTCTTACAATGGTGCAATCCAAGGTATGAGCTCTTTGAACGTTCATAGTGGCCTTGCCTCTTCCATTGAGTCTTTGAGTTCTATAAATCAGGACTTGCACTGGAAGCTTCAGCAGCAGCGATTGGCAATGCTCTTTGGTGGAGACAACAACCAGAAAGATCATAGTGGTGTTAACCAGATTGAGAACCAGACTCAGAAGCCACAAACCATTTTGTTTCAAAACCTTGAGATTTCAAAGCCAGGAACTTTCCCAGTTGGGGACTCCAGAAAAGAACATGGTCCAAGTGGGGACACACACACGCCTTCAACCGAGTGGTTCTTTGGGAATTCCTATGCCTCAGTGACTCCAACACCTACTAGTAGTGGTGGTGGCCCAGGGAATAATGATAATGCAAGCAATTGGAGTAGCGGTGGTGGTGGTGTCCATGCTTGGGGTGATGTGCCGCAGCAATATAGTTCTTTGCCCTAAGTAGCTAGAACTAGAAGATGTAAAAGCACGAGGGAGGAGGATAAAGAGGACTAAGAAAGAGGTAGAGTGATAGCTAGCTAGATCTTTTGTTTATTAACTTTTGGAAGAAATTAATTAATATTAGGCCAACTCTCTGAAAATTAATTGCCTTAAACTCCTTTAGGTATATGGTAGTTATGTCTGTCAGTCACTCTTGTTCTTTACGTTGGCTTCAAAGGAACATATATGTAACAGATGGGAAAGTTAAGACCATAATGTGTTCATATACTCTTCAATTTCAGCTAGATGTGCATCAATTAATTGTCTAAATTCTTACTTTCTCAATTATTATTGGATGGTATCTTGTGCCCTTCATTACTTTACTTCATTGTTGTAGATTGGATATAATTGTTTCCTTCTCCTGTTTCCCCTCTTTTCAATTCAAAAATTAATTAATAACGGGTCATTCAAAAAAATTTCTACTCTTTTAAATATCTACATTCCCTTTTAGTAGTTATTTTTTAGATGTGCTAATCTAGAATGGAAACCATAAGAAATGAGACATTGAGACTTTTAAAAGGAAATGGTGATTTAATTTCAAAACCAATGGTTTTGATGCTTCCTTTCTTGCACTCGGATTCTATTAGGATTATTAAGAGATAAAATAAAATAAATTTTGATAAAATTAGCTCATGATTAAATTAATTTGAATTTTTTTATTTAACTTCTTCAAAAACTAATTTTCAATTATTCCTAAACAAATTTTAGTTTATGGAAGAAAAAAAAATAATTCAGTCTATACTTTTTCTTATAAATAATTCATCACACCTCTCTATAGATCATTCATTATATCAAATGTACGTACTTCAATTGTTCATAATTGTTTTAAACTAAGTCGGCCGGATTATAACTATTTTTTATGAATTGGAGAGTTACCTCTATTCTATTGTTTCCTCTCTAATTAAGTATGGCATACGTAATTCTCAATTAAGCTTTGGCTAATTGTAAAGCGTATAATGAAATGTTACCGTTTTCCCTGAATATGTGTCATTGGGATCTGTGATGGATTTTTTTGGCCTGTTGTGTATTTGAAAATGGGGGAGAATTTAATGTGATGATATCTTTGATTTGTTTTATGTTCAGTTGATATATCCAGAAAACTTACACAACAAACAACATCACTCCCTGCCTCAGCGTGTTCCTCTGATCTGTGTCTATCAGAGAACTGAGTCTCAGGCTCTTCAGCTACACAAAACACGCAGTGGCTGGCCGTAGCTTTCGCTGCTTGGCCTCTTGTTAGCCCTGCAACATCAAAAGCCCTATGGCCCTCCCTCTTCACTATCTCTCTCTCTCTCTTAATTTCTCATATAGTAGTATGTTGCTAAGACTATTCGTAATTATTGTGGCAGTGTGGTGTGATTTGGTGGTGTCTGAAAAAGTGGTGGTTTGAATGAAACACTGCCAACGTTTGAATAATAACAGACATAAAAATATGGTATCTAAAGCTTAGGGTTCGATTTTTTTTGGTGCATAAAAATAAATAAAAGTTGTGTTTAGCTTTTTAGAGTGTTGGAGAGTGAGCCCTTTCATGATCCGTGCTATTTGCCACTGAGCATCCACTCTCATTAGCTACTGTATCATGTACAGAGAGAGAGAGCAAAGCAGCAAGCATTGCTTTTTCTTGCTTGCTTGTCATCTTGATTCCTCACTTTCACTGTTCGCGCGAATAGACTCAGACCCCACAATTGCAGAAAAGCTTAGCATTATATGCTCTTCCTCACCTTTATCCCACTCATCATGACTAAAGAAATGTTAAATTTGTGTGCATGCAAAGTGCCTTATCTTATCTTATAGTTATGGATTCGATCCTTAACTTATATATAAAAAATATTTGTTAAAATATATTTATTTTTAAAATGAATTTTAATATTTTATGAGATTCATTATTAACTTTCAATCAATAATATCTTGATTCAAACCAACAAAAAAGTGCACTATCTTCCTCGGTCCTCGGTTGGGTAAAACTTATTTAGTGAAATGTGCAATGTGTCTAATATATATATATATATATATATATATGACAAGTATTCGTGTTAATAGCAGCAGCATTCCTTTGGCTCTTAATAAAATCAGAAAACGCCACTTTTGTTGCAAACCCTTTGTCCCAACAAAACTACATGAGCTTTTAGGCAAATTTCTATTCTTTGGAAAGATTTTAGTATTTCTTTTTCTCATGTTATAGTTGTGAAATATTTATTAGTTTTATTGATAATTTAATCTTTTTTGTCAAAAAAATCTAATTAATTATCTCTAAGAAGGTAAAATTTGTTTGATTACTTGTTAAACAATATTTTTTAAGTAGTTTTAACATTTTTTTAGACGTTACTTAAAATAATGTTTTTTAAAACATTAACTTCTAATTTTTTATATTTTATTTTCTTTTTATCATTAAAATATTAATTCAATTTTCTTATTATCTTTTTTAAATATGTTATTTTATATTTTTTAACTACTTTAACAACTAATTTTATTGAACATCTATAATTTAATAAGTTGACTTAAAAATTTTCAACTACCGATTTTCAATTTTTAACTACTAGCTAACTTTTAGTTAATTTTGTCAAATATAACCTTTATCAGTATGATTATATTAGCAAAAAGAATTTTTAATTCAGTGAGTTAAAAAACACCCATAATCTTTAATCTAGAAAAATAATATTAGCAAAAGAAAATAAACAAGGTTCAAATAAGTATATGGAGAGGTATCTAATTAGTGTCCAATCCCTGAAAGGATCAACCACGGGATAAAAAAAAATCTTTATTAATATATTTTAGTACCTCTTAGAATTAATTTTTTCCTCCAAAATCATAATAAAAATTAAAAATTGAAGCAACTATTTATTGCTTTGACCTTTAAGTTTATTTTGAAATTGACTTTGATAGAATTAAATCTAATCCAATCACATTATTTTACCATGATTTTGGGAGTGAAAATTGATTAAAAGGTATCCAAATGCATGTATGATTAGGCTTTATCTTCTTTCTTCTATTTTCCTCTTTTCTTACAAATAAGTTGCATTTTTTTTTTCATTTTCAGATCCATTCGCCGCTTGTTTCAAATAAAACATTATGTGCATGAAGCAAGGAAGTATCAATTATTTCAAAATAAAAAAATATCAATAATTAATTTTCTCAAAGTGTATTATAAACTTTTATCATTTTTTATCGATAAATAGTAATTAGTTTATTATTTTTGAAAGGAATTTGAACTCCAGACTTCTTTTTCTTTCTTTTTTTCTAAAATCATCAAGTGAATGTTATAATTTCTATAAATCTTTGTCCTAAGTATAATGATTTTCTATGTGACTTCTGTAGCTCGTGTCACGGCAAGAGAAGGAGAGAATTGGAAGAGGAAGAGGAGGGATGAGTTGGGAAATAAAGAAAATGAAACTGCGTGATTAACGTGATAAAGTTGGAAAGAGACACTTTTTCTGGACTTCTGTGTGTGGCAAACTCTCATTTTACAACTTACAAGTGCAAGAAGCTCATGACATGTGCATAAGAAAAAAAAAAACTAGCTATACACTGCTTCTCATCATTCTCTTCCTTGTCCTACCCGGAAACGTCTGGCCCCAATATCATTCATCACTCGATACTCGATAGTTTCCCCTGCTAAATCAACTCATGCTTATCATATACGTAAGACCAGAAACATAAAATATACCATATTTACAAAAAACCTAGAAATTTTCTAGATTATTTGCTAATATTTTATGGGGTCTTAATTAGTTAATTTTCAATAAGGTTTTCATCACCATTTGAACTATCCCAAAAGTATATATTCTCATCTGCATTTTTGTTTACCTTCTCATCTGCATGTGCTTTAAATAATTTAATATCAATAGATCATTTGTTTATAAAATGTCGTATAATATTTTTACAATAACTCTTTGTTTGTCTTCATCACATCAATCATCTTATCCCATCTATTTCTATCTTTCTTTATTGTATAACGTTATGTAAAAAGAAAAAAAGTTGTACCCATTAGTGTACAATTTGTCTAATATGAATGGTTTTCATGAGCATCATGTACATACTATTGAAATGATTACATGATTAAGATTTTATTCACTGTGAGTGTACAACATATATAGAGAATACAAAAGAATAATAATTTCAAAATTATCTACTAAATTATATATAACTTGAATTTAAATTATAACAATTTATAATTAATTACTCTATTATATCCATAGTCTAGCACGTCCTGACAAGATGATGGTAACTAAGACAATGTCAATCTTATTCATCAGAAATTTAAGATGTAAAACATGTAAAATCTTTAATGAGAAGGTCCACATATCGATTAAAGTCAACAAATACAAACTTAACCATTAAACACAAGTGATAACACAAATTTTAACCTCTTAAAAGAAGCAAACAAGCTTAACCACCATAAAACACAAACAAAAAGACTTGACCACCATAAGACAAAAGCAAAAATAATTGGTCTCTACTAGATAATTGTAGGATTTATTCTTAATTATTTTATAGCAATCTAGCCAGTTTCAAGCTTTTGGGTTTGTTTTTGTTTGAAACTTTTGGTATTTAAAAGATACTTTGAATTATATGAAATGAATTTTTTTATTGATAAATATTAATTTATTAACTTTTATTAGAAATGTCAATAAAAGATATTCAAATCCACCATCTTTTTTTAAAACCATCAATTTTCAATTACTCAATCTTATATCTCCTTTAATCAATGAAGTTAATCAATCAAGTAGATTGAGTGGATCTACTCAATAAAAAGACAAAGCTCTATTAATATATACTTCATTAATACTCATTATTTATTTATTTCACTCTTTTCTTTTCACATTATATCATGTATATCATACATATATTTTGGTACCTACCAAAATTTTCCCTAATATTTATATCAATGATGTTTACAATTATATATTATTATAAAATATCTATTATTTTATAATCTATGTCAATATAAAAAAATATATTATCAATTAATAAAATCCTGAGTATAATTTTTAAAATAATTATTTGAAAGATTAGCAAATTTACCGTACATAAGAATTGTAATTAGATTACTTTTAGTGTTTTTTTCTTCTTATAATTAATATTATTTTAGCTTCGATAATACTATATCTAAATTCATTCCCTCTGTTAAAAATCAAGTCAATTCATTCTACCTACCCACTCACCAATCTAGACATTAATTTTGGGTCAAGTCTAAATCAAATAAAATTAAAATCAATGAACGGTCTCAAAATATCAATAGAGTTTGGGTCAGGATTAACACGTTCTAGCCTTGAAAGTTCAAACAATTACGTTAGACAGAAAATGTTGAAAGGAGAAGAATAAGAAAAGAAAAGGAAAGAGAAAGAAGAGAAATTGGGAGAATGAAAAGAAGGATAAATATACAAAGAAAAGGACAAGAAGTGAAATGATGGGGGTGGCTGGTGAATGGTGTTGGGTTCGAATCCTCTCAATTCAAAACCGGTGGCCAAAAAAAAGCAGAAGAAAACAAAAATGGTGACGGAGACGAAAGCATTATTCTCGTTTTTAGGAAGGTGACTGCGATAGAGACATATATGTATGTAGCTGATTACAGGAGAAGCTTTAGGCTCAACACTTGACATTTCTATACTTACCTTAAAATGTATTTTAATTTTCTCTAAAATTTCCTTTGAACTATGAAGTGCTAATTCTAGTAGTTACGTAATTTTTGTCCCCCTCACTATTCCCCATATATCCATACAAACAACTTATCCGAGGGAACAAGAGTGCTTCTTTTAGGCTGATGCCATGTATGGCTTGTGTATCATATATGATGCACTTCTCGCTGGCAATGCTATGCATAATATATATATATATATATAAAATACGTACTGTGATCTCTATTTTGAAGTGTCAAGGAAAAACTAAACATGATAGGGGGATCGGACTCATTCATTGCACCGACAAGTTAAACATTTATAATTAATCATCTATATTCTATAGTTTCAAACTTTGGTTGGATCTGTTGATTTTACTGAAGTAAGCTAAATACTTTAACTAGCATGTTAGACCAGTTAATTTGATCATTTTTTACTAATAGTTTGGTAACTCGGCCAGATTAATAATTTGGCCAAAAATCAACTAGGTCATGTATTTAGGGGTGGGGTGTGGGGTGTAGGATTATCCATGAAATAAAAAAAAAAAACTAAACCTTAAATAAACAACATAAGAAGAAAGACTTTAATTAAAACATATTATATTATCAACTAATAAAAAAAGTATGGTTTTTAAGATATATGATCAACCAATAAAGATAGTGCAGTATATGATTTCTTTTATAATACTCGTACATATACTATTTTCTCTAAGAAAAATGATAAGCTTCACATTTATTTGGCAAAGAAAGAGGGTTTAAGACATAAATTTGATTCATTAACTATAGTTATATCTTCTGTTATAAATTAACTTTTACGAGTAAATCACATTAATTCTCTTCTCTTGAAAGGTGTTAAATAATTTATTTTATTTTAACTTATGAGTTTAATTTCTATGCATTTTCAATGTGTAAAAAAATTACATGGTCAACTTATAAGAAATCATATAGTAGATATGCTTTTTAAGTAGTTATGGTAATCCTCTTCAACATAAATAAATCTTTTAATTATGGTGAAAAATATGTCTTGAAAGTGTCTCTTAATGATTTGTTTTATCTTTCTACAGCCTTCCGTGTCACTAAATTTGAATATTTTATTTTAGATGATAAAATGAATCGAGTTTGAATAGTCTGCTTCTGCATGGTAGGGTTGGTAGAAACATCATGTTTTTGTAAAATTAAATAAATTGGTTTACACGGAAAAAAATATTGTTTTTGGGTTTAATACTTTTGGTTAACACGTTTTGTAAGAAGTAACATCAATAAAAAAAAAAAGGTGTATTTTTTCTGAGAAGTAACATCAGTCTACCAATAGAAAAACAAACACACACCTCTAATCACATCTCTAATCTGGTACCCATGCCACTCACAAACTATTGGTAACAACCAATACGTAAGGAATTCAAACCTATTATTATACTCAACTTCCTAAAAGCTAACATCAATTACACTTGTATTAATTCATTTGTTATGAAAACTTTACATATGGTGTATGAACACATAAAAAAAAAGATATATATATATATATATATATATATATAAATAAGTAGTTCGAAAAAACGTTTTGATTAGTTTTTAACATTTGTTATTAGCTGAAAAATTTGTTTGATTGTTCGACAAATAAATTTTTTTAATTATATTTGACAAGTCATTTCAATTAAGTTTTAACCTATTTTACTAACTAAAAAAAATCATTTAACTGTTGGATTAATAAATTTTTTTACTAGTTTTTAACATTTTTTGAAATGTTACACATTCTTTAAAACACGAGCTTCTATCTTTTTGTATTTTTTTTCTTTTTTATCCTTAATGTATTTATCAAATTTTTTACTTATCCTTTTTAAATAAATCCAGGTTTTATTATTTTTTTTACTCATTCGTATGTTTGTTTTGTTTTTTTTCCTCCAACGTACATACTCCTCATCTTGTTTCACAACATGCACACTAACATTTTTTTCTCCATATAATGGCATTTTTTTATTTTTTTTTTCACTCCTTATGTCATGCTTTGATAGGTTATCTTTACAATATTTTGATTGTGAAATTTTTCACTATGGATGAGTAAAAAAAGAAACATAAGAGTTGATTAGGACTATGTTTTGATAGATTCTCTTTACCTTTCATCATTTATTCTTGATTTTTTTTTTTTTTGCAATTGTTCAAACTTTTATAAATTAATTACAATTTACAAATGTGTTCTTGTATTGTAACATGATAGAGGTTGCTTTTAGTGAGAGTATTGTTTGCTTAGATTTGTTTAATTTTCATAAGTTATGAATTTAGTGGTGTAGGATAATTCATCCTTTTTGTAAGACAATACTTTTGTGATTTGATTGGCATGTCTTATGTCTTGTAATGATAATCCCTTTTGCGTGAGAAAAAATAGAGTCATGCCTTATGTCTTTATATTATCTAATGGCATTCAGTTCTTGACACATGTTGTGTTGGATTTTTATATGCACAATAAAATTTTATTTTCTCTTAAAAAAAATTTAGTACTTGATGATGAAATTGTTTCTGTATTCTATTTTTAACTATGATACACAATTGAGTTTTTTTATATATTTTATTTTATTTTTTACTTCAATTCGTTCATTATACTTTTTTGATAAATTTGTAAGATGATTTCAATTAATGATATTACGAAGAAAGGGATCAATTTTAAATGGACCATGAGTATGAAATATCTTTGTGTAAGCTTTGCATCAAATTCATTAGGAAGAATAAGCGTGTAGCATTTAGATGGAAGGACATTAATCAAGAATTTGAAGTCATCATCAACCACATGTCTTTACAAAATATTGAAGAAAAAGTATGATTATATGAAGACAGATTGCACATTTAAAAGTTTTTGAAGTTTGAGGAAACTGACTTAGGGTGGGATCCTACTATAAGAAAGTTTAGTGGTCTAAACGAGTGGTGGGGCAAAAAGATTAAGGTTAGTTTATTATATATATTGTTGTAGTTAATTTATAATATAAGTAATTCATTATAAAATTTTGTTTAATGATTAATTATCCATTTTTTTGCAAGAGAAGCTTCATGTTAAAAGATTTTATAATAAATCAATAGATTATTCACTTGATGAATTATAGAATCAACTATTTAAAGATAGTTATGCAACGGGTGAAAATGTTATTGCACCTTCTATGGATCCTAAGGTTGATGAAGTTCTGGAATATGAGAATATAAATGGTGAGGAAGGAGATAAAAAGATTGATAGGAAAAACACTCATTATGAGAGAGATAGAGGTATTGTTGATAGGGAATATAATCAATATGTTTATCAAGCAAAAGATTTGTTAAATAAACATATCTTTTTTGCCTAATTTCATGCATGAATTTAGTAGTATCCAAGCACATGACCAAGATCAGAGTAACACAAGCACCAAGTTAGACTGGTTGTACTAACAAATCTGCATAAACGAAAAATATAGAGGATACATCTAGTGAGATGAAAGAATTGTACAACAATATTGCTAATTTAGTATGGAATCATAGGTCAGATTTACTTTAGTTTATTTTTTTTATATTATGTTTTAGATATTTTTATATTACATTCTTAATTTAACAATTATACTATTTATTTTATTAATTTAACATTATAAATGAAGACATTGATAGTTTTTTTTGTTATTATATTTTATATTTTTTTATGTTACAATATTTATTTTAACCATTATACCACTTATAATATTTAATTTATTATTTCAACACTATATTTTGTCTATTATTTTTTGAACGGTTTTATATATAATTTATTTTAACTAATACACTAATTAACATAATAAAAGTATAATATCTACTTAAGTGTATTTTCTTATATTATTTTTAACTTGATTAAAAATATTGTAAGATATAGTATAAAATTAATAGTAGAATACTTAACATGAAAAAATATAGCATAAAATAATAGAATATAAATGTTTATATCTATCATTTTTTACATTTTTCAGCTACTTTAACCGAATGTTTCTAATTTAATAAGTCAACTTTTCATTTTTTAACTACTAGCTAGTTTTTCAACTAGTCTACTTCAACCAAATGCTTCTAATTCAATAAGCAAACTTTTTCATATTTTAACACTAGCTAGTTTTTCAACTAGTTGCGTTTTTTTTAACGCTACATGAAGTAGATATTTTAAAACGCTAGTTTCTAACTTTTTTATTTATTTTCATTCTTATTTTTAATATATTTATTAAATTTCCTAATTATCTTTTTTAAATAAATCATGATTTTACTACATTTAAGTCATTTTTAACCGCTAGTTTAACTGAGGTTTAGCCAAAGTAATAAAATTTCGTATAACTTTTCAAACAAATAGTGTAGGTGTAATTAACACTACCCTTAAAAGAGTTTAATTTATGTTTTTATTTGTCTCTCAAGTAGTTTTAAGGAAAAGAGTGAATGTATGCTAAATTATGCTGAAGAGCCATACCAGGTTTTTTGCCTGTTGTTGCTTCGGGAGGTATTCACTATAATTGATCATCTTATATGATAAAATTATCATGAGTAAATTAATTTTGGTACAAAATAATAATAATGATAACAATGATTTCATACACTGTATTTTCTAAACAGAAAAGTTCATTTGCAACTCCAGCTTTTCACTACAAGAGTTGGAATTCTATATTATAAAAACTACACACAAACAATATTCCATATGAATTGTTACAGGAGCGAGCAGCCCCTTTTTTTTGAAGTTGGATCTACTATCTTGACCAGATTTTCTTCTTAGTGTCCCTCTCTTTGATTCCTTGAACCTGATCTCTGCTTGTGCTAGCTCTCTTGTGAGACACTGGGGCTAGATTAGCAGTGACTGGCCTTGGTGTTGGCCTCAAACCCCTCACTATTTTAGGTGGATCAGATTTCCTTGCGACTCTTCTATCGTGTTGTAATGATGATGGCATGGCAAAGTTGTTTTCATCATTGCTTCTAAACTCTCTTTTGCTTCTAATCTTGTGAGTGGAATCATTCCCTTTGAACAAACAAGAACCTTGACTTATCTTACGAGTGGAACCATTCCCTTTGAACAAAGAAGAACCTTGACTAATCTGGCGATTTTCTGAGTCTGAACACCTTAAAATGCCAGTCTCAATCTCGCTTGGACATTCTTCACTCATGCAGCTTTTACCTACATCTGGTGTGGCTGCTTTTACTGTTGCATCCACAAAAGAATCAGTTTGTTGCCACTGTTGCTCTCGCTCTCGGTATCTGTCCTCCAGTTGTTCCATCTGTCATGACATATATTGACACATGAGCACACGAATTAATATAAAAACAATTCACTTGAAAGAGGCAACGACAGCCAAGTGCGATAAATGATGAAAATTGAACACTGATAATGGTTCCTGTCAGTGTGTGAAGGAGTTATTAACTAGGATATTACTCTTAAATGACTGTGATCAAATGCACAACAGAAACAAATTGTTAAATTTCTTATTTGAGAAGTGGAAAGTACCTGTTGACGAAGCAAGGACATTGAGCTTTGTTCCTGCTCTTTCAGTTTTCTCTCAAGCTCCTTGATCTGAAGAACATGAAGCAATGAACATAAACAGAGGGATCTTTAAATATATCCCATTATCAAAATACGCAGAATATATAATTGTACAAAGCAACTCTAATTGTTGGCAACCTTATCTTTCAAAATGGCAGATTCAGATTCAGACCCTTGCATCTGATCTTTCAGTTTTTTCTCTAGATCCCAAACCTGCTTACGAAGAAGAACTGATTTAGTGATTGAGAGAAAAAATGGTAAACTTTTTCTTCAAGGAATAATTCATCACATGATAATGCATGTTAATGCCAAGGTTTTGCCAAGAAAAAAAGAATTAAAGTTGAGTGGAAAGGAAAGCAATTTTCCCAAAGTAACAGACGAACCTTCTGTTGAAAACTTGCTGATTCTGACTGCAGTTGTTCTTTCATCTTTTTCTCTAGCTCTTTCACCTTCAATAGAGACAAGTGTTTTGTCAGAAATGAATGTGAGTGACGAAGTAAACCAAGGATTTAATTTTATTTAATGACAAACTCAAACCAAGCACACTTTTTTTGAGGTATGTTTATATGTGGAGTTAGCCAAGTGGCCCATCAATATGGACTAATGGACATTGATGTCAAAAAAAATTTAATGTAGGAGCTGACAAACCAAGACAAAAACATCATGCTAGACATCCCTTGTTGTTACTAAAAGAATGTGTCGATGAGCAAAAAAGTTCAAATAGCAATGTCGAACAAAAACCAACCTTTTGTTGAAGAGTACTGCAGGTTTCTTCTTTTCCTCTCAATTTGTCAGATAATTGAGAGATTTGTTTCTCTGAGTCATTTTGCATGGCTTTTTTCAACTCGATCTGTCCCTCAAGTTCTTTAATCTTTTCTTGCAGATTTTTGTAAATTTGATCCTTGCCTTTGGCCTTACTCTCCAAGTTTTGCAAATTTTCTTCAAGTTTTCGCATAGATTCATCTTTAATTCTGCACTCACTCCGTGCTTTTTCAAGCTAAAGCCAAAATGTAAAAGGAAGAAAACATTAACTTGTATTCTAGAACATGGGGAAATAGAAAATAAATTTCAATGTGTTCAAGTAGGATCATCAACCTACCATTGCTTTCATCTTTTGAACCTCACTTGTATCAATTTGCTTCTTAACAGGACCCAACTCAACACCCCTCACTCTAGTTGCAAAATTAAGTGAGCTCAGTGTCTCACCTACGTCCTGGTCTGATGGACTTATTTGTACAAACATCAAAGTTTTGGAGTCACCTCCTGCAATGTTTTACAAAAAATAAGCAAGGAATGTTACCAATATATATATATATATATATATATATATATGTTGCAGAAACAGGATCTTACTCCTCAAAAACACATAAAAAGCTGAAGTGACTAGACATACCTAGTGAGTCTTGAAGTAAATGTGTCAGTTTTGAATTCCTGAAACCACCAAAAGGAAAGAGCATGAATAAAACTTATATTTACATATTAAGATGCGCTTGGGGTAAAGAGTGCAGATATACCGATATGGTATGTGACTGCTTTTCGCTGCTAGAGCGGATATTACATCTCCAAGGGCAGAAAGAGATCGATTTATATTTTGTGCTTCCTTCAGTCGTTCCCCTTGCACATCAGTCTTTGCAAGTCTTTCACTACCTGCCAAATCCACAAGCCAAAGTTTGCTCTTGGTAGACTCGCCATTCAACAAATTTTTAGCCTTTACTGCTATACAAAGAAGGCTGAAACAGATATAAGCAATTGTTAAAAATTATAGGAAAAAAAACCATATTGATTCAGAGGTCTAGACAAGAAATCTTTTTAGTATGATAAAAAAAGAAAAAATACAAGAGCTTGGTACCAGTGAGATCGACTGCTATGCTCATTAACGTTATTACTTCCAACTGCTCTAGCATTATTTCCAACCTGTAGTACATTCCACACTTCATTTATGTTATCAATCCTGGCTTCTACAACACCAGGAACATGATGAAATCCTTCAGAAGCTTGTTTTATCTCCAACCTGATAATCATTTCAAGATAAATCATTCTAGCTACTTTAGTTTCCTGCTCAGACTAGTGATATTGCATATTCTAGCATGCTTGAAACCACATTACTATATCAGACTATCTTACAAATGGAACCAGTGATAAACATAACAAATTACCTCTTTGATGTTTGTCCTGTAGCCAATAAATCTCTGATTTGTTCATTGTAAACCTCTATCACACTAACAGATATGTCATATGAAAATGTTTCACTCCTTTCCTTACTAACTTTAAACAAGTGCTCAAGAGTCCTGTAATTTACTCCTCTATTCTGCTGTGTTCCTTCCATGGTGAATGTCTTCCCTGTTCCTGTTTGTCCATAAGCAAAGATGCAAACATTGTAGCCATCCAGTACAGAGATTACCATTGATGATGCATCAGCAAAAACATCAACTGTTAAAACATAGAAAGCACTGTTGTTTAGAAAAGTTGCAATTATGTTAAATAATAAGAGCGATGACATTCAAGGCTCAAGCAAACAGTTATTGTGTTACACTTTTCAGATACCTTGATCATCTTTTGGTGTATAAACTCTGTCAAATCTGAATGACTTTTTGGTGGAGCCACTTGTCAAAATTCCAAGGCAACTATCCTTTGCTGCATCAAAATCCACAATTGTATTGCATCCAGCTGAGATTTCAGCCTTATTCAATGGACGACATCGACAGAAAACCCTAATGTTCCCTATTATTCATAACAGAAGTGCCATTAGTGCCTTTGACTTAAAATAGTTCTCTTTAGATCAGAAAAAAGTCCATATATACTATGTAGAATAAGTAAACATGACATGAGAACATACCTTTAGCCTCTTGAACTTCATTGAAGAGTTTCTTTCTCTTTGCCATCTCTTCGTTGTACTTCACTTTGAGATCTTCACACTGCTTAACTGCAGAAAGAAGTTTTTAGTCCCATAAGATTATTTGTACTATTTCAAAACAAGAAATTATCTGCAAACTTACATTGAGAAAATTGGAAACTAAATAATATAACTAAAGCATACCCAAATCCTGAACTGCAAAAACCATCTTATTTAATTCAGGGATTGAATCAACACATTCATGTGCTTCAAAGGAAAGATTTGAATAATCACTCTTCATCAACTGCAAAACAAATTTGGCATAAAATGTAAGTAATCCTGAGAATAAATAATAATAATAATAATATTGATAATAGCTTTAAATTTATCTAACTCCTTCCTGAATTTCATCATTTACCTTTATTTTTTCTTGTAAACTGTTAATTGCTTCCGCCCATTTCTTCTTATCAAGCTCATACCTATTAGAAATATTCCTCAGGCTTTCAGCTTGTTTCTCTACAGTTTGATCTGTCAAGGAAGTTGCCAATAGAATTAGGAATCAGATCTTTAAATTACTACAAACACATGTTAATGAATCTCATAAATGAGTTAAAAATTAAGTTTTTAAAGACTCTAATTTCCATGCTCTTGAAGGGAACCCTGCAAAACTTACCAGTTGTGAGTGAATTAAATGTCACTTTGTCAAGTTCCATCTGAACTTCCTCCAATTGCTCATTTGTTGCAGTTAATGACATCCATGCCTGATAGCATTCTTTTGCCTTGAGATCGCACTGCATTGTGAGCTCTTTTATCTTGCTCTCATACTTTGCTGTAGACTTTGCCTGCATAACTTTCATCTGAAACATTCCAATGAAAAGCAGGAAAAGCAAAATGTTGTGAGTCAGTGACACTTGCACTTCAAACTGCCACTTATCAACAAGGTTACACCTCTAACCTGTGATGAAGGAATTTCAATCTGTACAGCACAGGAGCTACATTTAATGTAATCACTTTTCACTTGCGGAACTGTTTGAAAAAATTACAAAAAAAAGACAGGAAATTGCTGAGTAACATCTATGCCAGTGGCAAAATAATTCAAGCACATTAAATAGAAATACAGTACCTGGAGCCTTTGTTGCTCTCCTAATGCAAATCCCACTAACGACTGGGCTTCCAGATATACTTTCAAATCTTATGAGAATCACCCCATCATCCTTAACAGACACCCTTAAGTCAACCATCTGTAGTGGCTTATTGGCTCCAACAACTGCATAGATATCCAATTCAGATAGAACCTGCCATTTTATTTCAATAAAAAAAGAAGTTGAAGCCTTTACTTGAATAAATTATTCAAATGTAAATGCATAAAAAATATATATTCTAGCTTGTACAGAAAAAACTTGCCTTTTCATCTTGAATGTGTACGTTGAACACCCTCATTCCTTTGGGCCCATTTATGTTAATGATCTCCACAAAATGAAGATCGACAATGTAGTCTCCAGGAGGAAGATTATCAAACCTATAACAAAAGCTTCCCAACCTAGCTGATTGGTAGATAAATGGGTAGTCTCCACCCTCCACTATTTGCTCATTGGTACGCATAACGTTGCCACCGTCAAAATATGTGTCAGCCAGGAAAGTTATTCCACCAGCTTCTTCACTAAAAGCATCCCCTCCCGCATTCACAAACATGAAACAATCCTCTTCTGCTTCAAAACGACATAATAGTAAAATTATGCATTAGATCTACATAAGCATAAGCCTCAAGTCCTTTCTCAATACTTAAAACACAGTGCTTTGGATTTTTCTGCAAACTTCACTGAAAATTCAAATTCAAAAAAGTTGATCTAATTACCCGTGTAATCATCAGATTAGCACAACACTTCCAAACTAATCCCAAGTACAATTTACTTAACCCTAATCCAAAATTCTAAAACCCCAAAATTAACACTTCCAAACTAATCCCAAGTACAATTTACTTAACCCTAATCCAAAATTCTAAAACCCCAAAATTAACACTTCACTACACAATTGCCAACAAACAGTCATGTCACTAGATAAAATAAACAGAACGAGTTTGAAATCCGGTTGAAAGGGGTGATTTAAGCGTAATTGGGAAAAGGGTAGAGGTAGAAGCACTAAATTTCAACTTAGAAAGAGGAAAAATGCAACCTTTTCTAATCTATTTTTCATTTCTTGTCACAATCCTGAAAAACATAATACCTTTCGGAATTTGAGATATTCTAACCTGCGTTGTCAGATCTCGTAAACCCAGTTGGGATCAGTCTTGAGCTGGAGTCGCAAACCATCGAATCGAACAAGGACTCGTTGGCGTCTTGCATTGGAGAATCTTTAGGCTCTGAGATTAGGGTTTGTGGGTATTGCAGAACGTCGTTAGATTGAGTCGGATCCATGTGAAAGATGGAGGCTTGGCAATCAAGAAGGAATTTCTAGAGAGAGAGGGAGAGAGAGAGAACTGGTTCCGTGCCAGAAAGAAATTTTCAGAGTGCTTCGAACCGTGGCGAGGGAGGGGAATGGGATCCTTCAAATTTGAATTTGGAGACCGTTGTTGGTTGATAAGTTTTGAATTAAACCGTTGAAGTATCTCCTTTCTTCTTTCCCTTTTGCACTTTCTAAGAGAAAACCTATCAATTTATCGGATACACTACTTGCCTAGATGAAATATGAAAACTATTTAAGGTAAACTAATTTTTATTTGGAGGAGAAAAATGGTTATGAAAGTTTTAAATAATTATCCGATGATAATTTATGGATAAAAATTTATTAATTTTTAAAATAATTATATTAAAATAATTTAAATAATAATTTATGATTGACCGATGACCATTACATAGATATTAAATTTTATTTGGAGTGCCCATCAAATACATTAAATTTGAAAAATAACATGTTTGATAAATTTTAAATGTTTTTTTAAGATAAACCATCAATTTTTACACTAAAAAAATATTGTAATAAAATAATATTGTAATAGTTAATTTGTATAAGAATTTTTATGTTTGAATATGTTAGGTGAAATGTAGTTTTAGGATCGTTTATTTATTTGAATTTTCTAAAACAATCAATTTTCTATTGTAAAATTAAAAAAAATTATAATAGTTATTTTGTATTAAAATTAATAAATTAATTAATGCGGGACAATGATAGGAAAAAGTTAACTAGGAAATAATCTTTTAGCATTTAATCAAAATATTTAAAATCTTGATTTATTTATTTATTTGATATAAAAATGTTTATGTGAATTGGTTCCAAAAACTTGTTAGAATTAAGGCATGCCTCATGATTCAAAGAATACTTACAATTTACAAATAAAGCTTACAAAGGTATTTAAAATCTTTTATTTGAAAAAATAAACTATTTTCCTTTGTAATATATTATGATATAATTTTTATCAGTATCACCAAATAATATAAAATAAAATAAAAAATAGATTATAATATAAAAATTATTTCAATCTAAATGCACACTTTTTTATGTGTTTGGATTAAAAGGAAAACAAATATGAAGAATAGAAAGAAAAAAAAAATTGGAAAGGGTCAACATGTTATTTTAGTGGTTTTTCTCCTATTAATTACCATTTTTTAGTTACAAGACTTAAATCTCATATTTTATTTAAGATATTCAAGTTTAATTTCACTTAAATCTATGGTTGATATCAATTTGTTTTCTTACAGTCAATAACAATAAACCCACCTTATGTGACACCTCATTATTAATTGTGAGGCTAAAAAAGGATTAATGTATAATTTTGTTTAAATTAAACTATAAATAAATTAATTAAAATCATGTTTTTTATATAGAGTAATTGGCATTATACCAAAAAAAAAAAAAGTAGAGTAATTGGCGGAGGTACATTTATCAATAGCCTAGTGTGGAATACCAGTTTGGATTGGGTCCTGTTCTATTTGGGCCTCGTGTCATGTACCCTAGGCTTAAAAAAGATTAATATATGAAACTTACCGATTATTGTCCAATTCGTATCGATTTTATGAAAGGATAAAATGAGAATTATGTTGATTTGTTGGGTATACCAGCAATTATGCTGGGTGTGTGTAACAACAGCCCTAAGAAAACTCAAATAGGACTTTTTGGGGAATTAATGGGCCTAAACATTTTACCGATGGTCTGCCACTGATATCACAAGTCCACTTTGAGCTAGTTTCAGAAATATATTCCTAAATGAGGTTGAAGCTGAACTTGGAAGCAACCAGTTTGTTATTTACATGATAAATGGAGTATGCCTTTTTTTCCTTTAAGTTTTGCCTGATGGCCCTTCCCCATGTTTGGGTTACCGGCCATTCTAAAGACACCCAAAGGTATGTTTTGATGCAAAAAATATAATGGGTTTACTTATTTAAAAGTACGTTTTTTTAAGGCTTATTTAAAAGTACGTTGAACATGCATATAGAGTGCATAGACTCTTGTCTCTTGGTGTTTAAAAACTTGTATTACTAATGTTACATGAGCTGCATCTATTTGAAGACTTCGTTTTAATTTGTTCCCCCCATATGTATATCCATTTTAGCATTTTACGCATGGATCAGTTTTTATGCAATCCACGTGCGGGTTGTCCACTTTTCTCTTGCCCGTCCGTAGAGGTTAATAAAGAGAATGATCACGTAGTACTGAATTGCTAATTGTACCCAGTTAGTGCTTCAAAGAGTAATTTATACCAGATTCTTTGGTTGAAACATTATGATGCTGATTAGGATCAATGTGATTATTCCTTTTTCTTTGCTTGCCATCTTACCGATGATTTTAATTTTTTGTGTATAGCTTGGTGATAACTGCAAAATTTGAGTTAATTTGATAGTCAATTTTGACTAAAAATGATTGTAATTTCTTTATTTTTATTGTTATTTTTAATGAAATAATAAAAAAATTAATCTTTGTAATTTTTTATTAGCAGAAGTTAAGAGAAAAAAAGATTTCAAGTACTTTAGAAAAAAATTGATACAAAAACGTGAAGAAAAAGTTAAAAATTGAGACAGTTCGTTTAGCGCGCAAGTCACATCCAGCGCATCTCCTCCCTTAGATGTTTAGCGCGAATAAGGCCCACAAAGAAGCACAAAGGTGCACTTAGCACGAAAGCTCGCGCTAAGCGTCAGCGTGAAAAGTAATCTACCTTAGTCTTATAAAAGGAGTAGGAAACAAAAGGAAAAGATACAACCTATACACCCGGACAACACCAACCTCGGAGACTCAGAGCTCTCTAATGAATAGCCTAAGTATTTCTAATAGGTAAAACTCTCTTTCTATGTCCATTATCCCATTTTATTCTTCTATCCATCCATCTTCTTCTATCTACATCAACCCCCTAAAGTGTAAAAGTTTCTCATAGCAATAAGAGGCTAAACCTCCTTAGTTAGGGTCTAGTAGGCTTAAAAAAAGCCACAAGATGTATTATATGCTTAATATTTATGAACGAGACATTTGCGAGATAGATAGATAAGATAGGTTTGTCATTATGAGGCATTAGGAACAAGTATTCTAATAGATGTGTTTAAAAAAAAAATTCACCAAATTGATAAAAAAAATATAAAATAATGCATCTCAGACATGCTAGGTCTCAACATTATCACATTTTGAATTCATCTTTTTTTTATCTTTTACTTTTCCTATTTTATCTTCTACATTTCTTATCTTTTACTTTAATCTCTTATCTCTTTAATTTTTTATCTTATCTCTTAATCTTTTATTTTAAATTTCTTATCATTTCTCTTTTTCTTTCTTTAAATTTTACATTTAAATTTCCTATCTCTTACTTGTAAATTGAATTTGCATCAATCCAAGTATAAACAAAATTTCAAACTCAGACTTTCGAGTATTTTCCTACTTGAAATAATTTAGTGTATTTATCAATAAGTTAATACTTTGATCCTTTTTACCGTGCTTGGTGGTTAAACCACGTTTTTTTTTTATTTATCAACCCCTCAATGAAAGCATTATTGTAGTTTTAAAAGATGCCTCGTGTGTACCTTGCAATTTTGTAAATTGTTACTACATTTCTTTTCGCCATCAAAGTTGCCAAGGTGTTAATTTGCATCGTCAGAGACTCGGCACCCTAGGTTACACAACCAGAAGCATTAATTATTTTCAAAGATGCCCGATATCCCCACATATAAAGCAAAACCCAACATGAATAAAATTGGAGGAAATTATGTGGAGGCTATTTAAAAAAATTCTGAGCGCTATCTAACTAGTATGACATTAAAGGCTAGGGGCCGCTTCTGACATCATGCACATGTTATTTTTTATTTTCATTTTTCACCTTCTATTCTTGGGTTAATGACTTAATTAATACATGTATCCTAAAAAATGGCTAAGTGCATGCAACTCAACTCTTTTTGTGTTAACATGTTTTCTTTTCCTAAACATGTATCATCTAATTTTGTTTGAGCTGAAAATTATTATTATAAGCATAAAATTTCTCTTTTTAAAATATTTAACCTAATTGTATATTTAAAATTTGAATTCAAGACTATTCCTGTATCGATTAATCTACGTACTCCAAAGTATTTTAACATGAATTATAATGACTTGAAATTTCATATACTTATTTATTCAAATGTAATTATGTGAATACAGCTTTCTCTACCTATCCGCCCGAGATGGCAAAAACAAAAATTAACACCGAGCCCGGTATATATGTTTTTTGCTAAAAGGCAAATCTAGAAGGACAGAATATCCTTCGTTGGAATTTAATAAAATTTTATACATATCACTTGTATCTTCTAATTAATAAGTTAAAATAATCTTATACTAGTTAATTATAAATTTTTTAAAAAAGTAATAATTACAGGCAGCAGAGTAATAATTAAATATCAAATAATGATGTACGTAAATTTCCCATGCTTGAATCAACAAATAACTTTTTAAAATCAAATATGTTTCAGTATAAAATTTAGACTTAAATATTGACGTGGGAAAATGAATGTTTGTGCACTTTTTGTAGGGAAGTTGAGGAAAATGTAAATTATGTCTTATTTTCATGTGAACACATAGATGATATTTGAAAAAATTTCTTGAATGGGATGCCATTATCTTCGGCTTTACATCACATAGCTAACATCACTATTGGCAACATGTGTTGGTAAATATGTCGGTGAAGATGAATGCGTGGTGGAGATATCTGTGATGTGCTATAGTTTGGGTTGTCACAATTCAGCAGATTTTATTTCAATATTGGTTGTGGATTAAAGGTTATAAGCAGGAATTCGAAGTGCCTTTTGTACTATGGGCCTCTAATTTTTCCGCATGTATCAGGGGAGGTCAGGCTTAAGAGAGGGGCTAAGGTATTTTGTGTAACTGAATTTGTTGGTGGCAGTAAGCTATTTTACAGTACAAGGTCATTATGTTGTTGGTCTTGTCTTTAACTTTTGGGATAAGTGGGATTTTTTTAGTCTTGATGGTTACTTAATATTTACAATGTTAATGTCAAATATGGTGTAACCCATGTTGGGATGTTGATTTTGTATCCCCTGCACTGCCTTGGTTTCGGATAGGAAGGATGATCCAGAAGGTTGGGTATATCTTATACCTGTTTATATTCTCAATATAATGCTGTTTCTTTTTTCTGATAAAAAAATTAAACATGTTTAAGGTGTTAAATTATTGAATCTTATTATGTATCTCTAATAAATTTTGTTATTATTAACGATCATTTCGATATATTAAAATTTTTGTTTTAAATTAATATTCTCAAAGTGATGTGATATTATTACAATAATATTTTAAAAAAATTAATTCGTAAAGTGAGATATCATTATTTAATTATGATATTAAGGTATAGAAACAAAAATTTTAATATGTCAAAAAACTGAAAATAGAAAAAAAAATGATTATTTTTTCAGAGACCTTGAACATATATTTAATACTAAAATTTACAATTAAAATTATATATAAAATAAAATTCTAATTAGTTAAAAAGTCATCCGTACATAAAAATTAACTTCCTAAAAGTATAATAAGCTAGTGTTACTGAATTAACCGAAATGTAACCTCAAAAAACAAAAAATTAAAGTAGGCAGAGGCAGCGCAGCATTAGCATAACAAAATTGAAGTAAGCCTCACATCACAGATTTCCCAGTAAACAACGAACCCATCATCTCAATCTGCTTCTTCACTCTAATCGAATCGAACCACCCTTCAAATCGCAGATCAAAATCGAAGCTTATACATATACATACACCACGCGTGAATCCAACGGTGATGATGACCGGGAAGCAAGGTTTCTTCTCTCTGCGAGGCTCACTCCTCTTCCTCGCAGTCCTCACACTTTTATCTTTCACCTACCTTTCCCTCAAATACTCCACCCCAACACCCCAGGTACCAAATTTCTCATTTTTCTCCAAACCCCATTTCGAAATTTCTCATTTTTCGCCGTTTTCAAGATTACCCTTTTGCTCTAGGTTACCAACCTCTCGGTCGAGAAACTCAACGACGCGCCGGGAACCGAGAAGGAAGAGGAGGGAGGAGGAGAAGAAGAAGAGGTTCCGGACACGTTCCACTCGCCGCGCGTATTCAAGCTGAACTATGAGGAAATGGAGAAGAAGTTCAAGGTTTATATATACCCAGATGGGGATCCCAACACGTTCTACCAGACGCCGAGGAAGCTCACCGGAAAGTATGCCAGTGAAGGCTATTTCTTCCAGAATATCAGAGACAGTCGCTTCCGCACCGAAAATCCCGATGAGGCACACCTCTTCTTCATTCCCATCTCGTGTCACAAGATGCGTGGCAAGGTATTTTTCCCCCCCTTTCTGCATTCTCGCTTGTTGAGATCTGGGGAGAATGGTAGAATGTTAGATGCATGCATTACTAGTGAGTAGTAAATGTGGATTCTTAGTTTAAAAGGAAATTGTTGGAGATCCTACATTAACCAGTGATATGCACAATAGTGAATATAAGTGAGGGTAACTCTGACGAGCTAGCTAGCTTTTGGGTTGGGTTAAGTCCGACCCAAAATTTTAAGATGGTACCAGAGTCTGTCCTAATAATTGTTTATTGGGTTTATCGGGCCATCTACAAATGTCTAGTCCTTCAAACTCCACGCTCGAGATATTGCAGTCCTCGGTGTGAGGTGTGTGTTGGAATTCCATGTTAACTATTGATATGGCCATAATAGTATAGAAGTGAAGGCAACCCTTTCGGGTTTAGTTAAGCTCAAACCCGAAAGTATAAGATAATGATGAATAAAAAGAAAAGATTGACAACGTTCAATTTGGATTGGATGGTTAAGTGACTGCATCTAGGTGGAATGTGGTCTCATGTTTGTGTGTTATGCAGGGCACGAGTTATGAGAATATGACAATAATTGTGCAAAATTATGTGGAGAGCTTGATATCCAAATATCCTTATTGGAATAGAACCTTGGGTGCTGATCACTTCTTTGTCACTTGTCATGATGTTGGTGTGAGGGCAACAGAAGGACTTGAGTTTCTTGTGAAGAATTCCATTCGAGCGGTGTGCTCCCCCAGCTATGATGTTGGATTCATTCCACATAAAGATGTCGCTCTCCCTCAAGTGCTACAGCCATTTGCTCTTCCTGCTGGTGGGAATGATATAGAAAACAGGTGTGGTTTTTTAAGATATGTGTTGCTCCATATAGTTAGATCATTCAACTGAATTTGTGCAGATTAGGTTTTGGGGATTGGAGTTTGCTTTTCATATGACTTATCAGTTATCATCTTGCTTTTGAAGTGATTGTTAATCCTTTAAAGGTCATTTGTTGAGAGTGATGGAAATTACTTGATATTTCTCAGAAAGTATAAATGCCTTTATCACAAACTCACTCATGACCCACAACACAAGTCTTTAGTTTCTATAATATTCTAAATTGCTCTTCAGTTTCTGCCTTCTGGTAACCTGGTTTAAAATTATCTAAGTTGTCAATCTTAATACCTTCCATGGACTACACACTGTTTGCAAAGAGCTTAAGACATGGAAAGTGTCAGGGATTTTTGTGAGTTATAATCTCAATATTGGAACAAAATGCTTTTCTGGGTTTCAATGTTGCTATCCTATTCAAGAATCTGATTTTTAATACATATTTATTCGTTTCATGTAAAATAGTATGAAAATGTAATACATAATCTGTATTTCAGGCACAGAATTAGTAGGGATACTTAAATATTATATCATAAGATTAATTAATACTGATGATGGTGCAATGATACGTAGTTTGTTCTGTAAGATCAATAGACAATGGTTCTACTTATTGATTCTGAAAATTTGATAATTTTATGCTTTTGCAGGACTACTCTTGGATTCTGGGCTGGTCATCGGAACTCTAAAATCAGAGTTATTCTTGCACGTGTGTGGGAAAATGACACAGAACTTGATATTTCAAACAATAGAATTAGTAGGGCTACTGGGCATCTAGTGTACCAGAAAAGATTTTACAGGAGTAAGTTTTGTATATGTCCTGGTGGATCACAGGTTAATAGTGCTCGGATAGCAGACTCTATCCATTATGGGTGTATTCCTGGTAAGATCATCATTTTTAATGATATTTTTCAGGTTTGATTTTATTTTGCATATTAAGCCTCTTAAAACTGTATACTTATGTCAGTTCAGGTATATGTAAACTGCATACTTATTGCGTGATGGTTTTTGTTGTGTTTCTTGCATGGTATGAAATTGGTAGATTTGCTTTGCATATTTCTTGTATGGCATTAGTTGCTCAGATTCCTTTGTGCTTGTGTTAAAATATGAATTAAACAGTTTCTACTAAGAAACATTTGCAAATCATATCCTTGAATAGACCGATTAACCTTTGGTTGCTTTTATCACTCCTAAGACTAAAATTGCAACTTTATTGTGGGATGATGATTGAGTGTCTGAAGTATGGGGGTTTAATAATCAAATAATTAATAAGCTTCAACTACATATGTATATAGTTCAATTTGAAAAGGGCAGATTTGTTAATTGGAATGAATAATAATAAGTGCAACTTTTTATTGTTTGACTGTTGGAGGGAGTGGAATCTGTATTGTGAAATACATGAGGGAGTGCCTAGGGATCAAATTTAAGACTATCCACCCAAGCTCACCCTCCAATCACCATAGCTAAATGTTGAAGTACTTTATTGGAGATTGATAATAAATGTCAAATTCAGTAGAACCCATGTAAACAGATTACACATATACTCCATCTTAGCTTGTTACGTATGCTCTGGGTCTCAAAAGAAGTGCTTTTATGATATTGTGAATGACATTTGAACTGTAACTTGGTTTGAATAAATTAATGTTCTGATTTTTGAGACAGGATGTATGTAGACAACCTTGAAACTGACCTGAAGTTGTTAATTTTGTTCTGCAGTGATATTGTCAAATTACTATGACCTTCCTTTCAATGATATTCTTGACTGGAACAAATTTGCCGTTGTACTCAAGGAGAGTGATGTTTACCAGCTTAAACAAATCCTCAAAAATATATCAGATGCTGAGTTTGTTACACTTCATAATAATTTGGTAAAGGTATAAATCCTCTCATTACTTTATAATTATATGGAATCTATATATTAGTGAAAGATTTTAGTTTTTTGCCTATATGTTGTGTAGTATGTGAACACGTGTATTGTACCCTTTGCTTATAGTTCAGAAAAACCTTTGAATGCTACAAGTTTCGTTTTTTCTTTCTCTGAAACTTATTGTTCTTATTATTTTATGTTGTTTGAAAAGACATCAGTATGTGAAGTTAGAAAAGAAATTTAGAATGTAACCAAAATAAAGAAAGAAAGAAATTAACAAGATGTTTGGTTAAAGAAAAAAAATCTGATTTTGTTTGTTGATTGTATTAGAAATAATGAAAATAACATTATGCTGCTATTGCTTGCTATGCACATCCTTAAAATCAAGAAACAAAGTAAAGACTAGGAAAGGTAGTATTTTTTTTAGTTGAGTAAAATAAAAATGTTTTCTTAAATTAAGAAGGCCTTGAGATAATGGAGCCCAAATATTTTATCACCAGTGGTTGTTTGGTTGGTAGAATTTTTCGTTGCTAATTGAATTATTTGTTGATATGTAATATGTTGGAGCTCTCATAAAGTTGCTTCATGTTCTATCAGGTTCAGAAACACTTCCAATGGAATTCGCCCTCAATCAGATTTGATGCTTTCCATTTGGTTATGTATGACCTCTGGTTACGCCATCACACGATCAAATACTGATATTTAGACTCACTCTATGAGACCCTTATTTTGTATACAACTTACAGTTTTAGCAACTGAGAGCACTGTAAATATAGCCAATTACAGCTTTTTTATACAGCAGCTGGTTTTTCTATATTCTTGCACCCTGAACGTTTCTGTTAATTTGTTTGTTATTTGTTTGTGGTAAGGTTCTTTGTTAGGTTGAAACTACTACATGACCAAGCTATTGAATTAAGGCAGGTGCAATTGTTAGAATTGTTCAAAATCCAAACTAGAACGTGGGTTGGTTCGGCTTTCAATTATAACACTGATTCATGATATTTAACTGAGCTAGATTGGTTGAATATTTTAGAAAAAAAATGAGTTCATGTGTTGAAAAATTGAGCTTGACGTTAGGCAATCCAATATATATTGATCTATTAATTGAATAATTAACCATAATATTACCCTGGAATAAAGGTCCTCATGTAAGTTTTGCACTCACTAGTCATGCATTATCTTTTTTGTCATCTAACTTTGTGTAAGTTTCTTCAGTTCTTCACTAACTCAACTTGAGAGTTTGTGTGAGAATTGCGGTGATGTCTGATTTCTTTGGTAAAGTACTTTCTTGATCAACAAATTAAGAGTACTTGTCTTACAAGAAAAATCTTTTGATAAGCTTTAAAGGGCTTCTTAAACTCATTTTGTGTATTTTATAAATAAAGGAAATATTATTTATGCAAAAGTTTAAATTACATAAAATATCTAACAAGTATTTAACTCAAGATAATAAAAAACCTTACATGAATTCTAATTAGATACATACTGTTAATGAAATATAAATTTCTTTAAACTTGATATCTTATAAAAAAAATTAAAATATCTAAACGTGAGAAACATGTCAATATCTTAATCCAATTTATAGATTAAAAGATAATCGTAAGAACCTCTACATCACTGCCCCTATTATTTTGCATCATTCTCATTTCTCCCCTCACAAAAGAACTCACATGACACATCTCAAGACATAATACTTAATAATTGTGCTCATTCGAATGGTTTTAACAAGAGCAACGTTTTATCTCCTTTGTAATTGATGGAGAAAGATAATGAAATGTTGAAGTTCGTGACAATTTTGTATAAGTGCTCTTTAATGTACATATTTAAATAGCTTATGTAATTTAAATGTATATGACAACCTGTTTGTTTAAACTTAAAAAAGTGCATTTAAAAAAATTAAGAAAAAGCAATAGAATTTACTTCTTAAAATAATTATAATTATTTTTAGAAAAATAAAATAAAATTAGACAAACACTTCAAAAAAGAAAAAGAAAAAAAGAGAGCCTATTTTTTTAAAAAAAATTTAAAAATTGCTCAAGTTCTCTTGTAATAAGTGCTTATACAATAATCACTTGCTACTGCTATTCATCTAGAAATTATATATTTGATTGTATGTATAAAGATTTAAGTTCATTAACGTATTCAGAAGTTGGTCTGTTAGCCTATTAAAAATGGATTTAGTACTTTTTTTCAGGTTAGCAAACTTAACACAACTTATGAGATATAATCAACTGTTTTGATTGAGTGTGCATGAAATACGAGAGACATTGGGAGGTAGCAATATTTTTCTTTTACGTTTTTTTTATAGAATATATAATTTTACGTTGATCACACCAAAATTAGAGGAAAAACCAATCAAATCTTTATCGTAAAGTGAACTTTTAAATCAAACCAAAGTAGTAAAAAGGTTAGAGCAGGTTTTAATTAAAAAAGAAAAACTTAAAATAGGTTAGACTACTATAGGTTTCACTTTATCTTTGCCTTGGTCTTAGGTAGTTTTAAAACTCTATTTTTTCTACTATAAATATTTATGTTTCATATGGTTTTAAAGAACTCTCACATTTTTTTTCTCTTTTCTATGCTTTTTCATTATGTGAGTTCCTGGTTATTTTTACTAAAAGGCATGTTTTTTCTGTTGCTCCAAATAATTTTTGGGATGAGCCTCTCTTAAATTGCATTACACACGAATAAGTTCTTAAGAACCATGTGAATTCCCATGAACTTGTTTGTTACTGTGCATGTTCGTACATTGTGGTTCATGAATATTGGATGCAGTTGTTACTGGATCTACGGATTGCAAGGGTGGCCTCTTGGAGCTTAACAGTGAATTATTAGGTGTTTGGTACTGTAGTGACTAGTACCCTGTTTCAGCAGCTCAAGCATAGTGTGTCATGTTTTGAAAAGTTAAATCCAAATTCCTGAGTTGAAGATCATGCAACTCATGCAATCTAGCATTCTCACAAGTCAATGCGTCACAATTAAATTCATGACGATAAATCTTTTTGTCTCAACATATTTAAAGATAATAGCGAGTCAAACTTAGTGGCCAAGTAGTGGACTCAATTAATTGCTCGCTTCATAATTTTACGTCACAATAAAATATATAATACTTAAAAGACAAAGACAATGGATTCAATTCATCCACATGGACATTATACATTCATAAAAAAGATATGTACCGTACGTGGATTTATTTTGGATGCTTGTTTAAGATGGATTTGGATCCCCTTTTATTATTGAAACAAAAAAAAAATATGATTTTTGGTTAAAAGGAATATATAATGTTTGTCACACAGAATTTATATATGTAAAAATATGTTTTGGAGTTTCTGTAGGTTCATGACAGGGAGAGAAAAAAAAAAAAAAGAAACCCAACAGCATAATTTCCTCGGTCTAATAAAAATGGATCTGATCCTTCTAAAGTGTAAAATAAGTGATATAAGTTACGACAAAAAATTAATGATAGATTTTTTAAAGGGAAAACATTAATGATTGACATTATACATATGCATAACAATTTTGAATGTATTGAAATATCAATCGTTAGAAATTATTTACTGTCTCTTTTTTTAAGGGAAATTATTTATTGTCTCTTATTCACTTTAAAAGAGCTGAATCCTATAATAAAACTTGACAATGCTCTGGCATCCTTGTGCTCATCACCTAGGTTAAGAAAAATTATTAGATTATCTTAAATTATGATGATGCTCGTTAATTTCCATATCACACATAACTATGATAATTTAAATTCACTTAACATGTTCTCTTCCCTTACATATACATATCATATACACGAAGCAAACACCTTGTGTACCTAGCTTTTTATATTGTTGAAACTCTAACAAATTCTCTTCTCATGTAATAGTACTTCCCCCATTCCACTTTATATGACATTTTATTAAAAAAAATCAAATTAGATGTTGTTTTACAAAATTAATGAAGCATTAAATTTTTTCATGAAATACTGAAAATATTTTTTTTACATCCTCTCAGTAAAAGTAGTAGTTGTTACTAGATAACTAATTAGAGAAATCTATCTATTATTTATTATATTTATATAAAAGAGTCATATGGGCTGATGCTAGATGACATCCTCTTATTCATTCTCTAAAAATTAAAAGCAATCAATGAACATTAATATAATAGGTTTTTGTTAATTAATAAATTTATGTTGATAAATTAATATAATTAATTATTATTCATAATAATAAATTGATTATCATTGGATTTTAATATATAAACTTGTTAGAACAATTGATATTTTACGAATTGATATATATATATATATATATATATATATATATATATTGCATCATAACACCAACCCTATAGATTAGAGGGAGTATTTAACTAATCATCAAGAGTGCTCGCAAATAATTACTGTCGTTGCTCGTCCAATACCAATTACCATCCTCGTAATCCCACTGTCATGACTATCCCACCCTAACGTTTCTTATTGGTTGAAAATATGGAATTTAAGTCTTTTACACTAAAAACATTAAATTAAACTCACTCAGTCCCTTGTATCTTCTACAACAATGCTGTGTTTGCAACAGTGACCTTGGCCATTAGATTTACATCTAATAGTTATTAAAAATGAGAGTATAAAAATATTTATTATAAGGTTAAATTATTTATTTTGTAATTAGTTTCGTGATTCGTACCTTTTAGTTTCTATAATTTAAAAATAGTATTTTAATTATTATAGTTTACATTTTAATTTTTTTTAGTCCCTATAATTTAAAAACGATATTTTTAGTTCTTATAGTTTATATTTTAATTTTTTTATCCTTATAATTTAAAAGTAATATTTTTAGTCCTTATAATTTGTATTTTAATTGTCTTTTAGTTTTTACTACAAAAAATATATATATAAATAATTAGTTACAAATTAGTTATAAATTATCAATTTTTTTATTATAAATTATTTTACCATAAATTAATTACTTGTTAATATTTTTGTAATTAATTATAATTAATAATATTACTCATATTTTGATAGTAAAGATCAACAAAAAATTAAAATATAAAATATAAAAATTAAAAAGATTGTATTTTTAAACTATAGAGACTAAAAAGAAATTAAAATACAAATTATAAAGATTAAGAAACCATTTTAGGGAATTGAAATGTAAATTAAATGAAAAAAAAATCACTTTAAAACTATAAAGACTAAATGATGAAATTATAGAAATTAAATGAGTAATTAAACTTATTATAATTTTATAATTGATTATAAAGGTTGAGATATTAATGTAGAGAGAGGCTGCAAGACTGTAGAGTGTAGAGAATCCAAATGCAAATTAAACTCTAAATTAAAACAAAAGCAAAAAGAGAAGAGAAGGGTCAGCTCTTGGTTTAAATATGCACGAATTCGAACCACGTTATATATAATCATACAGAGATACTCTTACATTGCTCTAGTTCTTTTTGTCTTGCCTCCTCTGTGTATTCATTCCTTCTCTCTCACTCATGGCTCTCTCCGCCACCTTCGTTAAGACAAACCGTTCTATACTACCATTTCACCAAAATTCAAGTCCAAACCATGGTCGCATAAAACAGGTCGGTGAATCACACTTTAACATGTTTTTTCCTTACAAAGAATGATCCTGAGATGAAGCAGTGTCACAGGAGACTTTAGAACCCATTTATGCTCTAACAATTTAAATAAGATATTTAGACACCATTTCTGTGTGTGTGTGTATGTGTGTTCATTACCCTTGATATGTTCATGGGTTGCTTTCGTAACGGATCATTATTCTTGTTTTTTCTTACCAAAGACCATACATACAGTGATGACAATTATGTGTGATTGCATATATGTCAGTTGTGTGTGAGGGCTTCAGCAAGTAGCTTGGATGACGACGAGGACAGAACAGTTGTAAGGAAAGAGAAAGATGGGTGGAAGATCAAATTCTCAAGCCAGAAACCAGCAACTCCCTTGCTGGATACAATCAATTATCCTGCACATATGAAGAATCTATCCTTACAGGTGAACCATTTTAAAAGTGATAATTATTTTTTAGTCTTGAAGTCATGTTGCTGGTCCATGGCCTGCACAGCAGTTATTTTTCTAAGTTTCTGCCGTTTTGGTATTTAAGATTAGGAAAAAGTTCAATGGACATCCCCAAACCCCGTGCAACACCTAGAAAGAGAGAGAAAAATATATACAAGTATGATAGGGTTATGATGTGATAGGAAGAAAGAGATAGAGAGAAATTAGAGGTGTTGGTCGGGTGTTTAAGATAATAAGATTTTTGTGTATCATTACTCGATAGATTATCCATGTATTTGTCAGGATCTTGAACAACTCGCTGCAGAGCTAAGGGCAGACGTTGTACATAGTGTATCAAACACTGGGGGGCATCTTAGCTCAAGCTTGGGAGTAGTGGAATTAACAGTAGCTTTGCATCATGTTTTCAACACACCTGAGGACAAGATTATATGGGATGTAGGGCACCAGGTCAGTCTTTGCTTCTCTTCTTTGTTCTTGTTTTTGAGCAGATATCAAATAGAATAGAAAAAAAAAGAATTTAAATTTTATTCATGTAGAGAAATTTGGTCTTGTAGGGAAATTCCTGCTTCCTTTTTAAAATTGAAAAATGTTTATCATTTCGAATTTGTATATGCATGAAAACCTCCAACAGTCTTGAATTGGAGTCTTGAGTATTCAACTACACTAAGTATTCAAAGAGAGTTTTATCATCCAATATTATCCTACTTAGCTCAAGCACAATTGTCTTTTGTGAAAAATATTTGTGTTTTTTACAGGAAAAAAAAATGCACATAAGCCGTTATAACCCCAATTACCTTTGATTTCTGTCAAAGACTATTTTGTTTTCTGATATTCAACCAATAGTGTGTAGACTGTAGACATATGATTTCATATTATGTTCGTGGGAAAGGTTTTCGTAAAATATAGAATTACAGTTTCATTTTTCTTTTCCTCAGAATTGCAATGTTTTGTTTTGTATAAGAGTGTCTGAGTAACAATCAAATTGCAGGCATACCCACACAAGATTCTCACAGGTAGAAGGTCCAGGATGCACACCATTAGGAAAACCTCGGGACTAGCTGGTTTTCCAAAAAGAGAAGAGAGCGTATATGATGTTTTTGGGACAGGGCATAGTTCTACAAGTATATCTGCCGGTCTTGGTAAGATTATCTTAAACATCAATACATTTTTTTATAACAAATGTTAACATCCATGTATTTCAAAACTCTGGACAACAATTCTCAATGTTGTCAATTTTTTGCTACAAAAAAAAATTGGTAGGCATGGCAGTTGCAAGGGATCTATTGGGAAAGAAAAACAGCATTGTCTCGGTGATTGGAGATGGAGCAATGACTGCTGGCCAGGCTTATGAGGCCATGAATAATGCAGGGTTCCTTGACTCTAACATGATAATTATACTTAATGACAACAAGCAAGTTTCTTTGCCTACTGCTACTATTGATGGTCCTGCAACTCCAGTTGGAGCCCTCAGTAGTGCCTTAAGCAAAATTCAAGCAAGCACCAAATTCCGCAAACTTAGAGAAGCTGCGAAAGTAAATTTCTCAAACTTAAGAAACTAAACTTCATGGTTTCAGTTCTTGTGTCAAATTTCAATATACCGTGGCATCTGACTACAATTTTCTTTGCTAAAGGGCATCACAAAGCAGATAGGAGGAACAACACACCAACTTGCAGCAAAGGTAGATGAGTATGCAAGAGGTATGATCAGTGGTTCTGGTTCTACACTTTTTGAGGAGCTCGGCTTATACTACATAGGCCCTGTGGATGGTCACAACATTGAAGATCTTGTCACCATTTTGGAAAAGGTGAAAGAAATGCCTGCCCCAGGTCCAACATTGATTCATGTTGTGACAGAAAAAGGGAAGGGATACCCCCCAGCAGAAGTAGCTGCTGATAAAATGCATGGTGAGTATAGAACTTTATTTGTTTTGTCTTAACGGAATTATGAGAAGCATGACTCATACTCTCACACTTTCAGGTGTGGTTAAGTTTGTACCAACATCAGGTCATCAATTGAAACCAAAATCATCCACACTTACATACACTCAGTACTTTGCCGAGTCATTGATAAAAGAAGCAGAAATAGACAATAAGATAGTAGCCATTCACGCAGCAATGGGTGGCGGGACAGGTCTAAATTATTTCCATAAAAGGTTTCCAGACCGCTGCTTTGATGTGGGGATAGCTGAACAACACGCAGTTACATTTGCAGCTGGTTTAGCAGCAGAAGGTCTCAAGCCATTTTGTGCCATTTATTCATCATTTCTGCAACGTGGATATGATCAGGTGAGACAATAACAGTAGGCAAAAAATAGCAGATTCTGTTTTTCTTTTTTTTATTGTATGTCAGTTTGACTGCCACAAAACATCTTACATTTGTGATTTATATTGGGTATGAAGGTGGTCCATGATGTAGATCTTCAGAAACTACCAGTACGATTTGCTATGGATAGAGCTGGTTTGGTTGGAGCAGATGGACCAACGCATTGTGGGGCATTTGATATCACATACATGGCCTGCTTGCCCAATATGGTGGTCATGGCTCCATCAGATGAAGCTGAGCTGATGCACATGGTTGCAACAGCAGCAGCCATAGATGACAGACCAAGCTGCTTTAGATTTCCAAGAGGCAACGGAATTGGAGCCAGTTTGCCCCTCAATAACAAAGGAACTCCACTTGAGGTTAGCAAAAGTAGCAGATGCTTTCCATACCTATGAAGCTCAGACACCTCTCTTGTTCGAAGTGTTGCCGTGTCGGACACATTTCCGACACCGACACATCTGGACACTTGTTCCACATTTCTTATTAAGTGTTTGATTCAAAAATTACTTTTTTGTTTGCTTGAAGACTTAATCCGTCACTTTTACACACTAATACACTTAAAAAAAACATAAAAGGTTGGTTTAAAAAGATGAATATACCATCAATTTATATATTTTGTTATGTTACTCATATTTCATTTAATTAGAATCTCTCTATTTGGGTGTGTATGCGGTGTCTCTGTGTTCTATATTTTAGACATTAGTTGTGTCGAAGTATCCATGTATGTGTGTCCAGTGTCCGTGTTAGAGCACATGCTTCATAGTTCCATAGAGAATGCTGAACAGATAGGTAATCAAATGGAAATTTTTTATTATGTAGATAGGAAAGGGCAGAATTCTGAGACAAGGGAGCAGAGTTGCTATTTTAGGATACGGTTCTGTAGTTCAGCAATGCTTGCAAGCAGCACAAATGCTCAAACCACTAGACATTTCTGTGACAGTTGCTGATGCTAGGTTTTGCAAACCTTTGGATACTGATCTCATAAAGCTATTAGGTAAGGAGCACGAGTTTCTCCTTACAGTGGAAGAGGGTTCTATTGGAGGTTTTGGTTCACATGTTTCACATTTCCTAAGTATAGTTGGCCTCCTGGATGGACCACTGAAGGTATGCCTTCCTTTATGTAGAGAGGTCACTCGTTCCATGATTTTATTTCAACTTATTTGTCCTACAACATGCTCCATTTTTCTAGTTCTAATTCTCGTTTGAGCATTTCCTGTAGTGGAGACCTATGATGCTTCCCGATAGATACATTGAACATGGATCACCACAAGATCAGACAGAAGAAGCAGGACTTTCATCAAAGAACATTGCCGCAACAGTCTTGTCTCTTCTGGAAAGGCCAAAAGAAGCTCTATTGTTCAAGTAAGAACACAAACGGATAAGAATTTTTACCAGGGACCTGAAAGACAAATCATATTCTTAGAAGAGTCCATATAGGTTTTGTGGTTAAGTAAAAGTTGCTAATAGATACCCTTGTGAAATTATGCAACAGAAATAAGAGATGCCGATATTAACCGAGTACTGCAACAGAAATCATGCAAATGGAAAAATTAAAGACTCAAATTTGCTGGTCAACTTTTCAATAATTGAACCCAGTCACAAACCTCTTTGAAAGTGGCGAATTCAGAAAAAAAAAAAATTAGTAGGGAGAAAAAAAAATATGTTTTCATTACAACTGTCCTCCTAGATTATTTTAAGCATGCTAAGAAATAATAATAATAAATAGATGAAAAAAATGTCAATTTTACAAATTAATCTTATCATCGTTAATTCTTTTTTATTTTTTTGCCCATCATTAATATTAGAAGGAATATAATTGAAAGAAGATAAATATTATATTAAAAAGTTAAAATGACAATTATTGAGATTTATTTTTTCTTTTTACATGACAATTATTATGAGACAAATGATTTAAAATTTTATAGAAGAAAAATATTACAACTTTTACAAAATACATAATGTCAAGGTCAGAAAATATAAAATACCTTTTAAAATGATTGGTGTATACAAATTTTCATATAATAAAAATGTTTTATAATTTTTTAATTATCAATACTATAAAAATTAAAAGGGTAAAATGGTCAAATTAATATCAAAATTTATCTCTTAATTATAACTTTATTTCATTCTATTCTTAAAAAGATTGTGTTATTGGGGCAATCTTTTTTTGGGGGGAATAAAACTTATTAAATACTCCCTCTATTCTTTTTTATATAAAAAAATGAATTTCACACTTGTTAAGAAAGTTAGTTTACTTTATTAAATTGTGTCATTTTCAATTTAAAAATAAACATTTTTCATAAATTATCTTTTATTGAGACTTGATATTAAACACAAACTCTTCATTAAATGAAAGGTATTTTGAACATAATCTCATTAAATAAAATCAAAGTGCTTAAGAGTCCATTCCCATTGTTACCGATTCACTGTTTGCATAACTTGAATACAGAAAACATTACATGTCTGGAAGATTGTCATGTAAAACAAATACAGGTTACCTAGAAATTAATACAGTATCAAAGTATAATATATCATACAGTGTTCATGTTGACATGGCAGATTTATAGACACAGTATTATTATCCCTTGTACTTATGATCATAAGTAATTAATTATGTACAAATTCTAATCATAAGTAATTATGATCATAAGAAATAAAAAGAAAATGAGAAAAAAACAGATATTGAAAGTAATTATGTACAGATTCTGATCATAAGTATCCTTATCCCTTGTACTTTTGTTTGTTTCTACTTCGAAATCAAATGAAGGAATCAAAGCAAAACTAAGTTATATACCACATTTAAGCATTTATCAAACAGAGATAAGACTTAGGAATATTAAACCCAGATCTTCCTTGGTTAAAATTTTGATATTTACATCTTCATGGAGGCATGGAAGTATGCACAGATCTGTGTTGGGGACAGTATAAATAATGAGTGTTAAATTTATGACTTGACAAGAAATGGGCCACATGAATAATCATGCATGATTATACCTTCACATGCTAGGTATGACCTGTGAGGAAAGTGAGCATCTAGAAGGCTAGGCATAGCATATAACAAATATGATTCACCAGTAATCTTTACAGGAACATAGACCTCCTTTAAAATGATGGAATCTCTTTGAATCTCTAGCAATAATATCTCTCCCAGTAAGTAAAGAAACAAATTTTATCCAACTGTGGCAGTCACCACAAACTCTAAGATTCTTAAAAATCCTGATAGTAGTAGTCCTACCAATAGTCTTCCATAAAGCATAAGCTATAGCTAATTTTTCACTGTGATAATATAAAGAACTTATTTTCTTCTCTTCATCCAAATCCTGCAACACAAATCTGGTATTAGGATTATAACCCAGAGTTTTAACCTTCTTCATTAATCCATGCAACATTTCAAAAATTTCAAGAGACCTTGGGTGAGACAAATCTCCTGCCATAAAAGTATGCACCTCTCTATCAACATCAACCCAACTCATTGCAGGACTTTTCTTCAATTTCAGATCTCTTATTGTGCTTTTCATCTCAATCACCTGGTTCCATTTCCCAGCAGAAGCATAAAGATTTGTTAAGAGGATATGTGTTCCCCCATCACCAGGAGCAAGCTCGAGGATTTTACTCATAACTTTCTCTGCCATTTCTACCTCTCCATGAATCTTACATGAGTTCAGCAGTGTCCTCCACAGTACCACATCCGGATTTCTCACTTCCTCTATCAACATTGCAGCCTCTTCAAGTCTCCTTGATCGTCCTAGCAAATCAATCATACAAGTAAAATGGTCTATTGTCAATTCAATATTGTGATTATTCCTAATGGAGGCAAATATTTGACAGCCTTCTTCAACTAACCCTGCATTGTTGCATGCCAAGAGAATACTGATAAATGTCACACCATTTGGCACAAGTCCCATATTTTTCAGTCTTTCGAACAGCTCAAGTGCTTCATGCCCAAAACCATTTTGGGCATAAGCATAGATCATTGAATTGATGGCTACTACATCTAACTCAGTTAGCACATCAAAAACAGATCTCGCCTTATCCATATTTCCACATTTTCCATACAAATTAATCAGTGCTGCACCAGCATACTTATTTCCATCCAATCCTAGTTTCATGGTTATGGCATGGATCTGTTCCCCTACTTCAAGCATTGCAAGGCTTGAGCATGCTTGAAGAATACTGGACAATGTGAAAGGATTTGGACTTATTGAACAACGAATCATTTCCCTGAATATTGACACAGCAACCTCCTCTCTGCCATTTTGCACAAGACCCACTACAAAAGATGTCCAGGTCACCTGATTTGCATAATCAAGCTGATTAAACACTTTTATAGAATCCTCGATCATGTTGCATCTTGAATACATGGTAAGGAGTGAAGTCTGTGAAGCAACAACAGATTCCAGACCAGACTTAACTACAAGACCATGAATCAACTGGCCATTAACTAAATCCCCTAGATTGCCACAATTTATCAGGATGCAAGCAAGGGTATACTCATTAGGCTTAACACCCCTATTGACCATGTCCTCAAAAATCTTTAAAGCTTCCCCATCAAGACCATGCTGAGCATAACCCACAATCAATGCAGTGAACAAGACAACATCTTTCTCCAAAACACGGCGAAACACCAAATGGGCATCCCTCATTTTATCAAACTTGGCATACATATCAACAAGGGCACTAGCAACAAACCCATCCAGGACCTCCAAACCCAAAACCACCGCCAACCCATGAGCCCTCTGGCCATGGCGTATGAGACCCAACTGCGAAAAAGCCTTAGAGATGGCAGAGAAGGTGTAAGCATCAGGTAAAACACCCTCCATAAGCATGTTGCCATAAAACTCAACGGCTTCTTTGCTCTTCCCGTGACTGATATGAGAAGAGATCATCGAATTCCAAGTAACTATGTGTCTGCTGGGCAATTCGTCGAACAGCTTGCGTGCCTCCGCAAGGCTGCCGCATTTGATGTAGCCATCAATGAGCTTGTGGCCTAAAAATGAGTAAGAGAAACCAGATTTGATGACGTTAGTGTGAACTGCTCTGAGGGTAGTTAACGATTTTGTGTGTGCGGATTGAGCAATCAGAGAAGAATAGAAATTCATATTTCCATGCTGGAATTGTTTTATTTTCTCCTTCTTTCTTAAAAATAAAATGAAGAAAAAAGGAACAAGTTAGCTCGAGGTTTACAGTTCATGTGAAGTTGTTGACCATGAATCTATAATCATCTATCATTTCACAAAACTATTCCTATGTCAATGGCATGTTTCAGTGTAAGGATATATCATCTTGCTTCTATATCTTTAAATTTAGGCTTCAGTACTCTAATTATGTTTAGTTAGGTTCTCATATTTTACAAAACTCCAAATAAATACTCTAATTTTAAAAAAATATTTCAATTAAGTCTTCTCCGTCCAATTGAAACTCAAATGTTAACTGGTTGGCAGTTTTTCACACAGTTAAAAAATCATAGCCATTAAAACATTAAATATAGACTAAAATTAAGTTATTGTCATTTATCTTTTTTATTTTTTCTTTTTTCAATTTGATCCCTCATTTAAAATTTAAATCTAGAATTTTTTTATCAAATTAAATAAAATTTAATTAGATATTATTATCTAATCTAATTTAATAAAATTTTATATCATCAAATCAAATAATATATTATCTAATTAAACTCAATCTAATATGACAAGATATATTTGCCCGCTCACTCATGTTGTCGTTCACCGATTCCAGCAACCTAAACAATGGCATTCCCCTGCACGTGTTTTCCCTTTCATCTTCCGATGAACGAAGCCAGTGAACTGTGATAAGTGAAATTCAATTACTGAAGAAAACGTTGGCAAGACTCAAATTGGCGAGAAGGAATGAATTAATATTTGTTAAACACAAAATGCATTCTCTTCCGTATTAGATTAAAATAAAAAATTAAGATTAAAATAATTTAAATTTAAATTCAAATTAAAGTCTCATTTAATCATAAAATTTTTATAAAATTTATTACACAGAAAATTAAATATTTTAAAGATTTAATTTACGTTTAAATTCGTCAACACAATCATCACCAACATAATCGTCGTTATGACCATCGTAGTTACCACCAATCGTAGTTACCACCAACATAACGCGATGACAATCACAACAATAGTAGCAGCGACAGTCGCGATGATGGTGATAGCAACGAGAGTGGTCACATAACGATGGTGACACCCATGTTAGTAGCGATGACAGTAGTCATGACAACGATTATGATGATTATAACACCTCGTTTTTTGTCAAATGAATAAAAAAGTTTTATTTAAAAATTAATATTTTTTAGAAATTAAATAAATGACAGAAAAGGGGTTTTATTAATTAAAATAAAGATTTCATAGTATTAGAAAATAAATAGAGCAAAATGATGTTTTAGAAAATAAAGGGATGTTTTAATTAGTTATTTATTCAATGAAAGAGTAAAATAGTGTTCCTTTTTATAAAATAATAAAATAAAATAAAAATAGAGTAAACAATAGTATGAGAGAGTATGCCACTTTGTTTCTTCTTCCTCTCTCAATACCCTCTTTTTTCCCGCATACACCTAAACTTATTCTAGTAAAATTATAATTTTAGACCTGTTAACCGTTGGATCGTCGTGAAATTTGGACACCACCTTTGAAACTCATTTTCTCACAATTCCACTGTCCGTATTTGCGAAATAATGTCTGTAGAGAGAGAAATGATCCTCAAATGGAGATAGAGAAACTGAGGTTTCAATCTCTTCTCTTTCTCTCTACTGCATGAAAACCCTAGCAGAGCAACTAGAAAAAAAAGTTAAGGAATCTTAGGGAACCACTAAAGACACCAGTATCGCTTCCAAACTACACACGTGAGTCTGCTTAGAGGTAAGGGATGAGTTTATCGCAATTAGGGTTAGAATGAACATGTATAGAGATCCTTAGAAAATCAAATTTGGGTCTATTTTGGGATGTTTATGATTATAATTCTACCTTTATGATTATAATCATGACATTGTTATATTTGACGGACCAATTGATGTCTTAATGCAAATTGGTTGATAAAATTGAGTGCTCTTAGTATTTTATTTTATTTTTGTTTTTGAACCTATAATTTTGATTCCTTTGATTTTGATATGATTAAGTGAAATTGTTTAAGGGATTTTACTCTCAATGTTGTGAGAAACATTTTTGTATAATTTATTTGTATTTTGGACAATATTTACTAGATCAGCGTGATAAATTGTTATATTGAAATCATGAAATTGTGATTGAGATTGTATAAGTAATCAATTGAATATGTGATGAATTGTGAGATACATGTGTATTGAAATGTTGTATGTATTATGTTGTGAGCTATGAATTATGTAATCACTCAACTGTAAGACCCTTTAAAGGCGACGAGTTAAAACGCGATGAGTATTGTGATGGGATTCAATTTGGGAACCCAACGAGTTGAATTATTGAGACACAACAAGTTAAAATGATTTTGAAAATAATTGAGTAGTTGTGTGTATTACGTAGTTCATAGGTAAAGTCTGTGTTTGTGCCATGTATATATTAATACTATTTTATGTGTATATGATTCACGAGGTGTTATAACATGTTGTTTTGATATTATAACATGGTGATTGAGATTGAGTGTATGTGATAAATTGAGTATCTGTTGAATTATAAGATACATGTGTATAAAGATGTTATGTGTATTGAGTTGTGAGTTATGAAGTATACAATCATACGACTGTAAAATCCTTTAAGGACGACGAGTTAATGCGCGACAAATATTGTGATGGGATCCACTGTGGGAACCCAACGAGTTTAATCACTTTGTGGATCTCATCACAATACTCGTTACGCATTAACTTGTCGCCCTTAAAGGGTCTTACAGTTGTGTGATTGTACGGTTCATAGCTCACAACTCAATGCACACAATATCTTAATACACTTGTATCTTACAATTCAACACATACTCAATTTATCACATACACTCAATCTCAATCTCAATCACCATGTTATAATCCCAAAACAACATGTTATCACACCTCATAAATCATATACACATGGCACAAAATTAATATATACATGAAACAAATACAAATTTTACCTATGAACTATGCAATACACATAACTACTCAATTATTTTCAAAATCATTTTAACTCGTCGGACCTCAAAGTGATTCAACTCATCAGGTTCCCAAAGTGGATCATTTCACAATACTCGTCACGCATTAACTCGTCGCTCTTAAAGGGTCTTACAATTGAGTGATTGCACAATTCATAGCTCACAACTCAATACATGCAATATCTCAATACATATATATCTCATAATTCATCACATTCAATTTATCACTTACACACAATCACAATTTCATGATCCCAATATAACAATTTATTACACTAATCTAGTAAATCTTGTCCATAACACAAACAAATTATACAAAAATGCTTCTTACAACATGGGGAGTAAAACCCCTCAAATAATTTCACATAATCATATCAAAATTATAGGTTCAAAACACAAAAAAAAACACTAAAAGCACTCAATTTTATCAACTAATTTGTTTTAGGACATCAATTGGTCCGTCAAACATAAAAATCTCGTGATTATAATCATAAAGGCAGAATTATAATCATAAACATCCAAAAATAGATCACAATTTGATCCTCTAAGAATTCATACTCATGTTTATTCTAACTCCAATTGCGATAAACTCATTCCTTACCTCTAAACGGACTCACGTGTGTAGTCCGGAAGCAATAGCGACGTCTTTAATAGTTCCCTAAGATTCCTTAAGTTTTTCTTTTGGTTGCTTTGTTAGGATTTTCAAGCATTAGAGAAAAGGAGAAGAGATTGGAGTCTCTGTTTCGTTGTCTCCATGCAAAGGGCATTTCTCTCTCTACAGACATTATTTTGTCAATCGCAACGGTGGAAATGTGCGAAAATAAGTTTCGAAGGTGACAAATTTAGATGTATGCATAAAAAAAAAGAGTTTTGGGAGAGAAAAAAAGGAAAATAAATTTAAGAGGAAGAGAAAGCATAAAGACATATCTCATAAATGTAAAAACTAACATAATATGTTTCTATTTATAGTTATGGTACTTTCAACATATTATTTACTCTATTATTTTTATTATTATTTTATGAAAAGAAACTATATTTCATTCTTTCATTGAATAAATAACTAATTAAAACATTCCTTTGTTTTCTAAAAAATCATTATACTTTATTTATTTTCTAATGCTATGAAACCCTTATTTCAATTAACAAAAATATTTTTCTCTCATTTATTTAATTTCTAAAAACTCTATTAATATTTAAATAAAAACTCTTTTTATTTATTTGACGAAAAACGGGATGTTACAATGATGGTGTTCGTGATGACGATCTTGGACCAACGTGTGTAAAACTCTGTTAGGTCAACGACAATCACGCAACGAAAACGAAACTAGTCTTTGATCCAATGAATTGAAAGATACCCATAATATGTGACCTAAGATTAAAAAAAAATATTAACATCAAAACTAAACAAAGTGTGCATATCAAAGTTTGTTTAATAGAAAATAAAGCTTATCATGAAAACCCTTTTTGACCATATTTGGAGTTCTTGATATGCTTCAAAAATTATTAACAGAGATAATATTATTCCAATTCTTGACTAGGTTGTAGGTGTCGGTCCTTTGCATGCCCCACTTCTTCGATGGTAAAGTAAATTCTCTAAGACATGGATCCAACACAGTCACTTCTAGACCAAGAAGTCGTCCTTTTCCTTCGGTGCCTTCATCCAATTTTTCAATCTCAGCTTCAGTGAAGAAATTACACATAATTTCTTTGATTGGCATTGACAAACGATTGCTATTTGGATTCACATCTGAGTTGAAGAGTTGCTTGTGCATGACAAATTTAAGATCATGACCATTCAACTGAGTGACTCGATTCATAAAATGTACTGGCAAATTTGGTGGTGCTGGTGGTCGTCTATTGTTTGTTGAAGTTATCTCGGTTTTTTATTCGTTGTCAAGACTCAAGACTCTTTCCTCTTGAGGAATTTCTTCAATTTGTCTGCATTGACAGGGATCATATACTTTAGTACATATAAAATAACATATAAACTACATAAAAATTGCGGTAACAGAAAATATAAACTACATAAATTTGGTTACAATTGCGTACCTTTTTCGGGTCTCCATCTTAACATTCTTTGTCTATGACTTTGACTCAACCCCTGACAATAGTTTGCAGCTATAACTGGTTTGATCCAACTCTTCTTTGCTATATAATTCTGGCGCATGTAGGGATATTATCAAATCCAAAAATTTAGACCAGAAAGGTTTGCAAGGTATCTTCTTACGTGACTCCCAATCTGTAACACTTGCAGTCAATTCCCGTAAAGTTTTCAAGTCCCTCATAGTGGTAAAAGGAATAAAGCTTAGAATTGAAAAAGAGAAAATAGTTTTGAGAATTGAGATGTTGAACAAAAGTTTTAGCTGTAAAAGAAGAGTATGGAAGAGTAAAAAGCTAAGGACTTTAAATAGTAAGAATAGGATAAACATATAAAGATTAATGATAAGAAAAGATGATGATAATAATCCTATAGATAAGCTGATTTAATTATCAGAGATAAATCTCCTATCAAAAAAAAAAAATCTTAAACGATAAAGTTGTATGAAAATATCAATCACGAAATTTGACACTAATTTTTTTACCGTTGGTTTTTTATTTGGACAGTTTCCGTTAGATTTAAAAATATCCTAGTTCCTTAAATTGTTTTACATTTCGATCCTTTAATTTCCTACAGTTTTGGGTCATTTCCTATTTGGGCAATATTTTTGTGCCTTTTCATCATCCACAATTGCAGCATTAAAATATCTCATTGGCATTTGAAGAACAATGTTGAATGTCAAATGAGAAAACCATTGCTTAAACTCAACCAACGCATAGCCAGACTCATTCTTTTTGTTACACCAAACATTAGAAAGCTCTTTGATCGAACTTTGAATTTTCGAGACAAAAACATGGTGTAGTTGCTCTACCCGGTGAAGGAAAAGGATATCTAAAGTTGTTATCTTTCAGTGTAACAACCAATTGTGGTTACATTGTTTAGATGTGTCAATGAGAATCCTTGTATAAGTGCTAATAAAGTGTGATGCTGCCAATGATGGTATATAAGTTGAGAACCGAACAACAAGTTCTGATAAACATACTCCAGAAGCAGCAGAAGACACTATTGGTATACATGCTGGTAATGGAGAAAATATTGGTAAGTATTCACTTTGGTCCTTTATGTTATTTAGTAGGTTCATTCTTTAGTCCTTTTTGTTTTTTTTGAAGACTTAAATTGGTTCCGCAAAAGAAGGTTCAAAATGGTCTTTTAATTAAGTTTATACAAATGTTCATTTTAGTCCCTTTTTTTAAAGACTCAAAGCTTCACGGTGACGAAATCTCCTAATTAAGTATAAAATGCCTTTCTCTAAGGAATTTCGAGCTTGGAGAGACAAGAGGCTATGTTATAATATTGCGATGAGAAATTTAATCCTCACCTCCTAGTATAAAATGTCTTTCTTCCAAGGAAATCCAAGTTCGGAGAGACAGAAGGTTATGTTATAATTATGAAGAGAAGTTTCATCCCAAAAGTGATTGTAACAACCAATTCCTAATAGTAGTTCCAGAAATTGAATCACAAGAGGAAGACAAACTCTCTGCACCGCTAATTGTAGAATCTTTAACTCTACACCACTCCATGAAGGAGGAGGGTCTTGGACCCACTAAGGCACAAATTAGTATGCATGCTCTAGTAGACAATTTTTATGTAATTATAAAAACTCAATGTTTATCATCAATTGAGCTACATTCGTTGAAAATGAGGTAAATTTAACTATTACATCAAAGAAATTAAATGTCTATAAAAAAATAATAATTGAGATAAATTTAAACAAGCTTTATTGTTAGAGTCGAAAAAATTCAATATAGTGAGAGAAAATTTAAATCTAATAACGATTTAAAAATATTTTACATTATTATTATTTTTAATATAAGAATAGCAAATGTGAGTTATATAATTATGCATAAATGATCAATATTTAAATTCATATGATCATTTAAAACAATCATATAACTTTTTAAAAATTCATGTGTTTAATCTTAATTATTCATAATGAAATATAATTGATAATAGTATTTGAATTCATAAAGCAAACATAAACCTCATTTGAATTGGTAAACCAAATTGTTCCCTAGATTTGAATTCAATGTTACTTGTATTATACTCCAGCTACAGTAATATCATAGGAAAGACACGAAAACAGGATTTATATAAAGTCGTCTTTGGATTAAGAATTAAGATGGTCCTCTGTCTCCTTGGATCGTGGTGTTCCACTATCAGTTATTGTTACAAATAGAGGACCAACATGACTATAATAAAAGTCAGCAAACGCAATTATTATTCTCCAGCTACAGTTGTATCATTGGAAATCTAATAGAGTACTATTTTTTACTTTAAACTGATTGTTTTCAGAATAAGTTTACCTATTCATTTTTTTATGTTAAAATACATTTTTTATCTATATAATTTAATATTTTTTTTCATTTTCATTCATAAAAAAATCATTTTAATTCTTACAAAACATTTTCTTTTTGTCCTTACAACCCTTTAGAATTTAAATAATATTTTTTCCATTGTTCCAAACACTTTTTTTAACATTTCAAAATAAATAATATTTTACAAGGACTAAAACAAAAAAAAAATATAACAATGAAAATGAAAAAAATACTAAATTACAAGGAAAAGAAAATATTTAAACCTATTTTATATTTGCCAAAAAAAAATATCATTCTTGTCTTTTTATTTTTCTTTTTTCTGCAAACTCTATTGACAATGGGCATATTAATATATATATATATATATATAAAAAGACAGAAATGGGGGTGAGGATGAATATAAATGGGTCTTGGAGCAAAATGGTACTATGGTGAACCTTAAATTAAAAGTGAGACAGAGTGTGGAGGAGGGAGGGAGAGAAAGAGAGCAAAATCTGTGTTATAGTCTATAAGGAGGCAAGCATCATCTTTAAGAAAAAAAGAGTGAATCCGTATTCACAAGGGGAAGGTTGTCGTGTGACATTGACATAACTATATACACCATTCATGGCATCAACTGATGATGAAATGCAGCTTTCCATCAGCTTACTTCTCCCGTTTGAATAAAGGCTTGAAGCAAGCTCTGCGCTGCCAAGGTTTGATCTGGTGTCCCAGATATGACAACTTTCCCTCCACTTGTACCAACGGAAGGATCATAAACCGTAACAGTTGCACCTGAAATCTGGTCCCAAAATACTAGACACATTAATACCAACATCATTGTTAAACCATTTCAGCAATCTAGAAATATTTAGAGCAAGTGGCTATATAGAACAGTGATACTAGTAGTATAATAACAGCCAAGATTCATATTGATTATAGGGTACTAAACACAAATCTGAATTCGTTTATATCTTGGGGGTGAATATGTCCAAGCACGTGTAAGCTTCAAAAGCAAATATAGATAATAACATATTCACTCAAATTTTCGGCAGGTTACAATCTTACAAACAAATATGTCGATTAATAAATATAGCTGTCAAAGCTAAACTTTGATAATGGCCAATAAATACCATAGTACAAAAAAACGAAAAATTGCTCCCAACAAATGTAACAAAATGGAGTCAAAGTTTCTTACCCAGATATTATTAATAAAAAAATGTTGTATTTTACCTTGATAAAAATTATTAATCAGAAGCCACCTTTAATCAAATCACATCATTTAATAAGAAAAAATTAAAACCCAACCACAATTCACCTCAACCTAATAATCCACCATATCTTTCTTAAGGAAATAATTAAGCACCTGTCTGATTCGATCCAAATTGCCACCATCTTCACCATAAACAGAACCAAAGACGTGTTCAGAAACTATTATCTCCACAGTAGTATTTGTCACCGTAGCAAACATGTTTCCTCTGTCAAAGGATTTTATCAAGCACAAAGGTTAAGAGAAAGATCAGATGCCAGGAGATATCTTAACAAATTGATACATTTTGTCTATCCAGCACTAAGTTACTTATTTTATCGACTTGTAGTTGTAGTTAATATATTATGCCATTGGGCTCTACATCAAATAATTAGGAATCAAAGATATTACTAATTGAATATTTATATGATAATGTAACCTATATAAATCTTTTTCAATTCAACAAAAATTGAAAAACAAAATCATTAATTATACAACCCCCTTTCTCTACTTCCAGCTATATCGATGATATGTCTATCTGCTTCATTTCTGTACCCAGTCCCATATAAGATTAATCTCTATACACGAAATCACTATCACAAATAACACACAAACTCTCTAAAGAGAAATTTTAGGCAATTACTATATATATCAAATGCTCAACTTTACGAAGACCGGAACAATAAAAAGGAAAAGGTGTAAAATGACGCCAAGCCATTGTAGTCCGTGGCATGCAGCATTATACTAACCTCCCACGTTCCAAATTCTCACTTAAATCCGTATGTAATTCTCCATTTTGTAATATTGTTTCAGCATGGACCCCTGCATTCTGCAAATATACAAACTCCCAATCAATCTCATCCTATGAGCATTGGAAGAATTGGAAGAGTTATCATAGAAATTGGAACGCAATAAACACAAAGGAGGTGAAGAATACCCGTGGCAGAAACCTCCCAGAAGGAAACGCAGATTTTCCACGGGAAAAAGGTTTACCCTTTACAGGATCCTTATTCACTTTCCAATTGGATTTCGGTCTTGCTTCAGTAACCGCCTCATTGGGTGAAAGATTATCCCTGATTCTAGAAGTAATTTTATATAGGGCATTTTGTACACATCTGTATTCTCCAGTGATCTGCACGAAACCACTTCTCTGTATAAACTTGACTAGGAGACACTAACAAAAGATTGTTGGAGCCATAACAAGAAAATCAGTCTATTCTGAGTGCTCAAATGCCTCAACCCAGTGCAACAAGATAAGATATTTGTTATCAGTTAAGGCCTAACCTATATCGGCACACAAAAGCATCAAAATCCACCAATCACAGAGTGATACACATGAATACTTTTTTTTTGTTGGAAGTAATAGATATTTTCCACATATTTTATAGAAATACCGTCACAAAATGTCTTCCATATTAGAAAATTTTAAATTGAAAATTTTGCAACAGATCATTTTATTTTTCATTTTTTTTAATGAAAGAACATCAGCATATGGCAACAAAATCAGGATCTAAAAAAATTACAGAAGCTCATGCCATCGGGTAAATAAATTTAAACTCTTAAGATCCTTTAAAAAAAGTTAACTTGAATTATATAAATTTATAAGTGTACCTGCACCACCACATCGTCATCTGAAGCACCGTTAGGAACTGACTCTCCATGCAATATTTGTATGTCAGCCCCAGTTACTTCTCTCAATTCTAAAATCACCTGACCTTCATTGCCACTCCAGCTATTTACCGTGCTTGTTGCAACTAAAAGCCTTGCAGTTACAGGTGATTCCATACTAGAGACTTGGAGAAAACCCTTTCCAATGTGATCTTCAATAATTCTAGCAAAGACAAGAATAACAGCATCTTGTGCAGGAGAATTACAAGATTCAAGGCTCTGGATGTAAAAAAAAAAAAAAAGGCAGTGTTAAATCAACTATAAAAATTATGAAATTCCAAAATGTGTTTTCAAACAGATCTACCAAATGCATGACTACGCGTTGTTGCATGAACATATGCACATGAAAGAGGACACAAAAAACACTGAAAATTCTATAAGCCTGAGTTAGTTGTGGCATAGGGAACATTCTCATATGACTGACCTCGATAGCAGAAATGGTGACAATGCGCTCGGCATGCTCGCTTAAAGGAGCTGCAAAGATAATAGAAGCACCTGTTTTACTTTCCAGAGCTCTGACTATAGCCCCTCTTTTGCCAATCACGCTCCCAGCTACATTATTAGAGCAAAGTAGTCTGAACACAACTTCGTGTTCTCCACCTTTTGAGTCACGGTTAGAGGATTCATTGGAGTTTGTGGTCCGTTCATATATAGATAAACCTTCCATGGAGGTTAACAATGAATTAAGGCGAGGAAAAAGTTCAGCATTTGGATCAGAGGACGACCTATCAAAAGAGCTAACAGTGGGTATACTAGAAGAAACGGGAACTTTGCATAATGGCGGACAATCTTGAAGACAATGAGATACAGAAATCAGTGCTTTCTTTACAGCCAAAATTCCACCAGTTATCTGTCAATCAAACAAGTACCCAGATAAAGAAAAAAGAATTTCAAAATAGAGATTTTTCAATGACAATGGTATGGTGTTATTTCTGAAGTTCATGAAAAGAAACCCCGAACATGGAACTAGGATAATTCGCATGTTTGGATTCACATTAGATTAGATGATAAAAAAAATCAGGTTCAAATATTAGCTAACATGATTTTAGGTAAATATTTGTATGTTTGGTTTTGCATATCTTTAAGTACAAAATTAATTGAGTTGAAAAAACTTTAAATAATTTTTAAGGTGGACAAAAAAAATTTACACGGAATTTTCCTGTTAACTTGTTTTTTAATAAAAATATTTAAATATAAATCATATAACCTCAATTTTCCATACCTTCACCCAAACACACACTAAATCCCTCACTAAATCCCTTTGTAGGCAATTTGACACCACCGATAAAATTATAGGTAAATGCTAATACTGGTTAAGGAAAAGAAAAACAAAATATAAAGTATTATTAAAAAAAGTATTATATCAGAAATATATAATTTTTTGTTTATATAAAGTAATTGAAAGCATTCAATAGGCTGTAGGACCCAAAATTATATGCATATGCAAAAAAAAAAAAAAAAAACGTGTTCTATCAGATAAAATCCAGATGTAGGAACAAAACAAAGAAATTCCAAATAGAAATCTCAATTCACTCACTGACATTGTAATAAGATTTTTATTCCAACTTAACACTAGAAATCCGAATTCACTCAGACATTGTAATAAGATTTTTATTCTAAATTAACACTAACCAAGACGTTGACCGTTAAAAACACAGTTTCTATTAATAACAGATTAACAGTAATAGCAATAAAACTTACTAGAACTAACTCTTCGTCTTTAGTGGCGCATTGCGGAGGAGGACAAACCCTAATTTTGGCACCGGTACTGTTCCTAATGGCGGTTATGTTCTTCCCTCCTTTGCCAACAACAGCACCAATCTGCGAAGTGTGAGCTAGCAACTTCGAGAAAACCTCGCTGTTAACGGCTCTGTTAGAATTGACGCCTTTCTCGGCCTCGAGGCCCCAAACCCTCTCGAAAACCCTAACGATGGCTTCCTGCGCGCTGGAGACCTCGACCTCGCCGCCGTCGCCGAGTTGAAGGCCCTTTCGCGGCGAGACGGAGCCGATGACGAGGATGACGCGGTCCTCGGCGGAGGAGAGGGAGTCCTCGCAGTGGATTTTGCAGGCGGTCTCGCGGCGGAGCTGCGACACGATGGAGCCGGAGCTGCCGATGAGGCCGCCGACGATGGACGCGTGGCACACGAGGCGGAACGCGATCTGCCCCGGGAGGACCTTGAACACGGGGCGCTTGTTGTTAGAACGGTTAGTCGTCGTCGTCGTCGTCGTGGTCTTGCGCTTCGGCGAGGGCGACGGGGACGGCGTCGTTTGGTGATCGGTGGTGTCGGAGGTGGCGGGGTCTTGCATTGCGTGGCCTGTGGGTTCCAGCGTGGGATCTTTTTTTCATGTCACGCGCCGCGAGTGGAGTTGAGTGGAGTTGCTCACTTGGATCGGAGGGAAGGGACGACAAAGGGAGAGAGTGAGGGGTACAAGGTTAGGGTTAAGGTTAAGGGTTTCTTCATGGTTTGGTTTGGTTTGGTTGTCTTTTAGTTACTGATTCCCGAGAGAAAAAGAGGGTGGAGTGATGAAATGGAACATATGGAATGGAAGCAACGCGGAAGTGTCTTTGAGGATTCGTGGACCTTTTTGTTTTTTTTTTTACTATTTTCTATTTAATGTTATAATTGATGTCTTGTAATGGAATGAATAGTGTGCCTGTTGGAGTCACACTGTAATAATAAGCCCAATTCTCGAGGTAAGGTAAAAGAATTCGAATCTGAATCTTGAATCTGCCGTGCAACGTTCATTACTTGATTCCATATATTTCATCTCACGTGGTATAATTGATGTTTAATTATAAGAAGGAAAATATCTTGAGATTGGAGTAAGTTACTATCGTTGGTACTACTAATGTACAACGCGATAAGAAGTAAAAAAAATGAAAATATTGATAAAATGCTTGTGATTTGTGAGTAATCAAATATCAGCACTTGCACCTTTCGAAGTGCTGATACACAGTCATATCTCTATATGATAACAGGATGAGAAAAATAAATAAAAGATGAATGTAATAAATGATGTAATATGTAGTAAAAAAAAAAAAAAGTGAAGGACGGACGTCAAATAGAAAATGAAAGTTTCTGAAACCGTTAATATTTCTAAAATCTGATTGTTGTAAGAAGCTCAAATGAGTGACTTTGTTCATCGTCTAACCACTTGTACGAAATCGTCAACCAGTCAATCAGTCCATAGGGTTTTTTTTTTACGAGGGTGACGGAGATTTTAAAGTTTGACTTAATTAAGTTTTTTATTCTTATAATTATGTTATATTCTTTTTACTTCGTTTTTTTCAAAAAAAAATAAGGTAAAATAAAAGTATCAATTGAAAAATATTTTTAAATTACAAAATTACAGAGATAAAAAAAAAGTATAGGAACATTAGGGAATTGAATTAGATTAATTTGATCGATAAACACGTTTAAGATCACTCGTAATTCCTCTGGAAAAAAAAGTTCACTCTTAAGTAAAATCAATAACTAATTCCAAGTAATTGGTTAACTAAAGTAAAACAAGTTCTCCCATATGACAAGAGCCTATTCAACGACAAACAAGATTTAAAATAAATTTTAAAAATAAATTACTTTAAATATGTTCAATAATTTTACTAATATATGTGAACTTTTTATCAGTAGACCTTTCTTTTATAAATACTAATAGCCTAAAATATGTTTTAATTATTTTATATTTACATCCATTTTGTAAATGACACTTCCCAAATTCAAGCTCATATTCATTTCTTTGTTTTGAAAGTGAAATAAATCTAAACTTTTTTATATAAAGATTTTTTAAAAGCTAAACTAAATTTGATCTTCCTATACTTTTGACAATTTTTTTGTCTCCTTATTTTTAAATTAAGAAATTTACTCCTTTTATTTTTAAAATTAAGTTATATAGGCAATTGACATGACACTTATTGTAAAAATAGATTAAGTAAAATAAAAAAATGTCTTAGTGGTCATTTATTTATAAATAAGGCAATAAACCAATGACACATTTGTTTTTTTTAGTTAATTATATTAAAACTATTACTCAGGAGTTATTATTATTTTTTAAAATTATCAAAATTTATAATTAAAATATATTTAATATATAAGCATTTTTATTTTAATTTTATATCATTTTATATGTTTTATTTTGAATAGTTTACATGTTTTTATTTTTATTTTACTAATTTATAATTAAATTTCATAAATTAATATGAAAATTATTTACATTTTTTTAAGTTAATTTTAATATACAAATTATTTTTACTCTAATTATTAACATAAAATTAAAAAAAATATTAAACATTTTTAATTTATAAATTTTTATATTTTTTAAAAAAATAATAACTTTTGATTAATAACACATAGAAAATAATATTAATGGAATTAGCTAAATAAAATAAATATCTTAGTGATTTATTGTTTTGTCTTAAATAAATAACTATAAGTTCAATTCTTATTAAAATATTTTTTATTTTTTACTTTATTTAATCTTTTTTCAGATAAGTGTTGTTTGACTTTAGATAGTTAATTGAAGGAATGACCAAAATTACTTATTTTTTACACTAGGAAGATTAAATGTCTTGATTTAAAAATAGAAAGACTAAAATTACATGTTTAAAATTATAGGGGGACAAAAATTATAATTTAATCTTTTTTAAACTCGCAAACTTTTTTTTTACTTAAATTAGAACTTCATCTCTTTTTCCTAAATTTTAAGTTTTTAACTATAAAATTAAAATTATTTATGTAAAACTTAAACTATTTTAAATTAAGGGTGCGTTTGATTTGCTAAAAAGACAAAACAAATTAAACAACACTGAGCAAGTAGCTAAATCAAAGGATAACTTTTTATACTTTAAGTTGTTTGGTAATTGATGCACAGTACAAGTAAATTTTTATTATATCTTGTTTAATGTACTTACGTACTAAACAAAATAATGTAAACTTTACTATAATATCCTTTGTATTGTGCAATGTTTGATTTGTTCACTTCTTTGAAGTCCACTGCCTCCTCTGTCCAAACCGTCGGTCGCCATCGTGAGTGGAAGTAAGCATCGTTGTTAGTTCCGCGAGGATCTTCTCGTCCATAATGGGGTGGTTCATGATGAACAAAAAGAACCAGCCACCGATGGAGTGTCCTTGTCGGCAAGGAGGAAGTTCAGCGAGGATTTCTGACACCGTTGTGCTTCTTTATGAAGGAAAGGATGGTGGTGTTGGAAGGGGAGTACAGTGCGAGGGAGCGGATCGAGATGATGCCAGATTGGGAGTCCTGGGCGAGGTTCACAAAGTTGAAGTTGTCGGTGGCACAACCGGTGCTTTGAAGGAGCGTGGTGGTGAGCTTGCTAGAGGAGGAGAGGACGTGGTAGTGAAGGACGTCTGCGAGGGCGACCAAGGAGAGGTGATGGCAAGAGAGGTGATCGTCGGTGGTGAGGTAGGCGTTGGGGAGGGTAAGAATGGAGAGGGAGGAGTGCTTCTAGAGATTCGCAACGAGAGACGTGAAGGAGGCGATGAGAGAGGTGAATAGATATAGTATTATATTTTTATTTTTGTTAGACACGGGATGAAAAAGTATATCTGAATCTAGTGAGTTACAAATTTTTGAGTATCTATTCGGTCCACCATTTTTTATTCTGTATCGTCCCTCAATCATTTTTAAATCAAAAGTTGAACAAATATTTTTAAATTGCATATATCTTAAGTATCTTTGAATGGAAGGATTCTCCCAAACACAAAGGAAGTTGCCTCTCTGCAGACACAATTACAGAAAGGCTAACAAAAATATCTTCAGCCGCCAAGAAATAAAAGAACCCGTAGTTGAAGATATATTCCCCATGTCGAATGTTTAAAGAAAACAAACATTGCTTTGCTCTAGTCTCCAGCTAGTAAATAAAATTAGAACAATTCTAAAATGATGTGTTTCCATATCAAGTGTCAAAATTTGTAAGAACTCCATATGCGACTTCAATGGATAAGGTGTTTTTTTGTTTGAAATTTCAAAATCATGGATCACATAATTACTAATGCATGAAGCTATAAAGCCATGGTTTTAAAGAGAATGCACAATTAAAGTAAGTTTTTTCAATGTGAACAAACGGAATTCTTAATGCGAAACCAAATAAGGTCTTAAAGAGATGCCACGATTAAAATTTTGATTTTTTATTTTTCATAGGTAGCAAGTATCCACCATAAAAAAATAGCCAATTACATACTCAAGTTAGAATTCAAATCATAAATAACATCGTTAAGAATTACAAGTCAATTATTTCATATGCTTGCTATAATAGTTAAAATTTAATTTTGGATTAAGCTCACTATTGTATTAAAGTACATATTTTAACAAAGCATTATTAATTTTAAAGTTAACATGAGAATCTCTCATCACAATGATAATTATATTGGATAAAATATTTAGCTAGAACGAGAACACACCTAAAACATCTAACTGAGTATTCTCTTGGTCATATACTCACATTTTGTAGAACAGGTTTCGACCGTCAACATATGCAAATGAAGTGTATCATTCAATTATGATTATCGTTATAAACTCACTTAAGGATAATTACTTGATTAAAAGTATCGGAATTAAGAAACATATTATTTAAACGATAATCAAGACGTGTAGTCCCAATAAGATCAATATAAAAAGGAGAGAATCTCCAGTTAAGAGAACAAATTCCTTCTTGAATATTCACTAAATATTATTAAACAACTTTAAGTCAAATCCTCACTTTAGTGTTAAAGTATCTTTTGTATGTACTTTCCTCGTTCTTTCAAACTTACACCATTAAAATTTTTAACAAGAAACTATCAAAGAGGATCCTTCGATATATAGATAAGTATCCAGTTTATTTGTGACAGAAATAATAATAAAAATATATTGTGTTTAATTTTATTTAAATTAATAATGTTTAATTATTAGTTCAATCCATAAAAATTAGACCGACCTGTAAGTTTGTCCATAAACGCTTAAATAATATTTATTGTGAAAATTGATATTATGCTATTTTAATTGCAACGAAAGACATTCGTTATTTACTCATGCATCATTATTCCCCAATATTCAATATCGTATTTCAAAATTCTTTCATACTGTAGAATAAAAACAAGAGGACTCATGTGGTTACTGTAACTTGTATACACTTACCATCGTTAAGGATTAACTATTTCCCTTTTCTATTAACGTTTAGAAACATATTCATGATTCCATTTTATGAAATCTAAAACATTCAACACGTGATTTATTGAAGATTTTATTTAACTCCTGATCAACCCCAGAAATAAATTAGTTTTATTTCTCACATTAATTTTGATCTCACACATTTTAATTCTGTCAATTGAGTTCTTTAAATTTTTTGTTTATCTATAATTAAGTATACTTTCTATTAAATATTTAAATGATTTTTTCAATGTGTCAACTTATTACATGTTTGTTTAATAGTATTGAAAATTTAGATTTTTTCCTTAAATACACTTTCTCTCTCCTACTTTTTTCTCAATCAATATTATTTATAATTTAATTTTTAATATACATTATTTGGGACTTTCTCTCTCCTTTTTGTTTTTTTATTTAAAATATTATAAAATATAAATATTATATTATATAATTCTTTTAATTAGTTTTAAAATTACTTATTTATTTATTAAATTTTATAATTTTGTTTTTTATTTTTTAAAGAAAAAATATACAAATAAAGAAAAATAAAAAATTGGATAAAATTATAGTACAATTTTTTAGTTACTTTGTATGTACTTTTGTAGTTAAATTTATATGTTGTTGATATTTCTTTGTTATGTTTGTTAATTAAAAAAAATAATAAAAATAGTTAGTAATATTAAATAAACTATAAAATACAGTAAAAAAATAATTGATACATACAATAGACATAAAATTTCGAAGAGTAGTAGCTGTTATATAGAAAATATCTTTAAATAAAAATATATTAAAAATATCTTTAAAAATATTTATTTAGCATTTATTTATTGGCTTAAGTGATAAGAATTGAAATTTTTATTATTTATGACTTGCAGATATGAAAAGAAAATATTAAAATATCCAAAAGATACTAATAAATACTAAATATAAACTATTTTTTTATAATAAAAATATATTGAAAATATCTTTTAAAAATATTTAATTAGCAATTTTTTTTTGCTACCACCTGAGTCATTGTTGCAAGAATATGAACGAGATCAATGAGATAAATTCAAGAATAAAGAGGATGACAAATGATCACCTTGTTTATAGTAGCATTCATACTAAGATGGACGAAAGAAGAAAATGAACGAAAAATAGAAAAAAAAAATTTAAAATTTAACGATAACATGTTTATAATAGAAATAATTGTTTTAACATATCTCTATCTTAAGTTTTTAATTAACAATAATTGTTTAAGTATTTTATTTATAATGTTAAAAACTAATTATATTTAGTAATATAATTATATTGAAAATAATTATATTAAAAAATTTAGATTTTAAATAAAAATATTTACCTAAAAAATATGTTAAATAAATTAAATAATAAAAAAAATAATTATATTTAATAATATCATTTTCTTTAAAAAATTAAAAAACAAAATTAAAAAAATTAATTTAATAAATAAATAATTTTAAAACCAATTAAAAAAATTATATAATATGATATTTATATTTTATAATATTTTAAATTAAAAAAAATAAAAAAGAGAGAAAAAAAATCTCAAAATAGTGTATATTAAAAATTAAATTATAAAGTCATGTAAATTGAAAAAACAAAATAGAGAGAAAAAGTCTATTTACGAAAAAAACCGAAAAATTGTTTAAAGCATCTGCATCAATAGCCGAGGATGAACCACGGTAGTGGGCCAAATGACTCGGGCCAGCCCAGTTTCTCCATTGCAATTTGTTCCTTCTTCTTCCCCTTCTGTAACACTCCATCGTCGTCGTCGTCGTCTCTAAATGCGAAAATCCGAACCCCTCTTCTTCTCCCTTCTCCTCCACCGCAAACCCTTCTCTTCCTCTTCCTCTTCTCTCCCAACCCAAATCTTCACCATCCTCTCACGTCCCCGCTGGCGAAAAGACCCTTCCCTCAAAACCCTAATCCCCTCCCTAACCCCTTCCCTCCTCTGCTCCCTCTTCAACCTCAACCCCGACCCCCTCACCGCCCTCAACTTCTTCCGATGGATCCGCCGCCACCACAACTTCCCCCACTCCCTCGCCACCCACCACTCTCTCCTCCTCCTCCTCGTCCGTCACAGAACCCTCCGCGCCGCTGAGAATGTCCGCAACTCCATGATCAAGTCCTGCACCTCCCCGCACGACGCCACCTTCCTCCTCAACCTCCTCCGCCGAATGAACACCGCCGCCGCCGCCGCTGATCACCAACACCAGCTCGCGTTCAAGCTCTCCCTCACTTCCTACAACAGGCTCCTCATGTGCCTCTCGCGTTTCTCCATGGTTGATGAAATGATAAGCTTGTATAAGGAGATGTTAACTGATAATGGTAATAGTGTTTTCCCTAACCTGATAACGTTGAATACCATGTTGAATTCTTATTGCAAGCTGGGGAACATGGCTGTGGCGAGGCTTTTCTTCGTTAGGATACTGAGATGTGAACCTGGTCCTGATTTGTTTACGTACACTTCGTTGGTTTTGGGTTATTGTAGAAACGATGATGTTGAGAGAGCTTGTGGAGTTTTTTGTGTTATGCCGCGGAGGAATGCGGTTTCGTATACTAATCTTATACACGGGCTCTGTGAGGCTGGGAAGCTTCACGAGGCTCTTGAGTTCTGGGCGCGGATGAGGGAGGATGGTTGTTTCCCCACGGTCAGGACTTATACCGTTCTTGTTTGCGCGTTGTGTGAGTCGGGGAGGGAGCTAGAGGCTTTGAGTCTCTTTGGGGAGATGAGGGAAAGAGGCTGTGAGCCTAATGTTTATACTTATACCGTGTTGATTGATTACTTGTGTAAGGAGGGTAGGATGGACGAGGCGTTGAAGATGTTGAATGAGATGGTGGAGAAAGGCGTGGCTCCTAGTGTTGTCCCGTTCAATGCCTTGATTGGTAGTTATTGCAAACGGGGGATGATGGAGGATGCCGTGGGGGTTTTGGGTTTGATGGAGTCGAAGAAAGTTTGCCCGAATGTGCGCACATATAATGAGTTGATTTGTGGGTTTTGTCGGGGTAAAAGTATGGATAGGGCAATGGCGCTGCTAAATAAAATGGTTGAAAGTAAGCTCTCGCCTGATGTTGTTACATATAACACATTAATCCATGGGCTGTGTGAAGTGGGTGTAGTAGATAGTGCTTCTCGCCTGTTTCGTTTGATGATTAGAGATGGCTTCAGTCCAGATCAGTGGACTTTTAATGCTTTTATGGTTTGCCTCTGCAGAATGGGCAGAGTTGGAGAAGCTCATCAGATCTTGGAGTCCCTCAAGGAAAAACATGTCAAAGCAAATGAACATGCATATACAGCCTTGATTGATGGATACTGCAAAGCTGGGAAAATTGAACATGCTGCTTCATTGTTCAAAAGGATGCTTGCTGAGGAATGTTTGCCCAACTCAATCACATTCAATGTAATGATTGATGGCTTACGCAAAGAGGGTAAAGTGCAAGATGCAATGTTGTTGGTGGAAGACATGGCAAAGTTTGATGTGAAGCCCACTCTTCATACTTATAATATTCTTGTTGAGGAAGTGTTGAAGGAATATGACTTTGACCGTGCTAATGAGATTCTCAACCGACTCATTTCATCTGGTTATCAGCCTAATGTGGTCACGTATACTGCATTTATTAAGGCATATTGCAGCCAAGGAAGATTAGAGGAGGCTGAAGAGATGGTTATCAAGATTAAAAATGAAGGCGTATTGCTCGATTCCTTTATCTATAATTTATTAATTAATGCATATGGATGTATGGGACTACTTGATAGTGCATTTGGTGTTCTCAGGCGCATGTTTGGTACTGGTTGTGAGCCTTCTTATCTAACATACTCCATCCTAATGAAGCATCTAGTGATTGAAAAACATAAGAAGGAAGGAAGCAATCCCGTGGGGCTTGATGTAAGTTTAACAAATATCTCTGTTGATAATACAGATATATGGAGTAAAATTGATTTTGGAATCACAACTGTGCTCTTTGAGAAAATGGCAGAATGTGGCTGTGTGCCTAATCTTAACACTTACAGCAAGCTTATTAATGGACTTTGCAAAGTGGGACGCTTGAATGTAGCCTTCAGTTTGTACCATCATATGAGGGAAGGGGGAATCTCTCCCTCTGAAATTATTCATAATTCTCTTCTAAGTAGTTGTTGCAAGTTGGGAATGTTTGGGGAAGCAGTGACATTGTTAGATTCTATGATGGAGTGTAGTCATTTAGCACATCTAGAATCCTATAAGCTTCTTATTTGTGGTCTGTTTGAACAAATGAACAAAGAGAAGGCTGAAGCTGTTTTTTGTAGTTTACTACGATGTGGGTATAATTATGATGAAGTGGCTTGGAAAGTTCTGATTGATGGCTTAGCTAAGACTGGATATGTTGATCAATGCTCAGAATTGCTGAATCTAATGGAGAAGAATGGCTGTCGTTTACATCCTGAGACATACTCTATGTTAATGCAGGAACTGAATAGAGCTTAACAAAATTGATAGGTTATTTTGCCCTGGAATGGAATTGGTGGAAAGGGGCTTCCCATTGATATATTTTTTTACTCTGTATAAGGTTGTACAAATAGAATGCCTGAAATTTTGTAATACATTCTGAAGAAACTCACTCTGTCTCAGCAAGTGAGCTGCAAACAGTTCTTTTCTTCAAATGCGGTAACACTTCATGGTCAGAGCCAATGGTAATTGTGACAGCCACACAGGTTGAGAACAAACGGCAGAATATTGAGATTTGAGAGGCAAGTGACTACCTATATTATTTCTTACATTGCATTCCTTTATTCATATCACCTAATGCCTCTAATACAGATACGTAATTTAGTTTCACAGTTTATCTCAGACATTTTGGTTCATTAACTTTGTGTTTATATTACTTTTTGTGTTTTTCTTCTTGCTACTTTACTAGAATTTACTTACACTTATTCATACAATTAATGATGAGCGGACTTTTTTTTTTTTAAGGTGAATGTGTTTGTTTTTTTAGAGGGGGGGGGGGGGGTCAGGTCAGGGATCTAGTTAATATGGGAACATATGTAATTTATGGAGAAGTGTGTTTTTCTATTAGATCACCCAGTACAATGCCACAATATTGTATTAGGTTTTTCTTTAGTTAATGACTTGTGCTAATGGTTGTATTAATAGACAAAAGAGAAGGAAACATTTTTTGGTTGATAAGTAGGCTCTTGGCACAACAGAATTGAGATATTTGCTTGTCCACTCTGGTGCTGCCAGTGTATAAACTATTGTTGTTGACAAAAGAAAGTTTGGTAACCGGCTTATCTATGTGGATTTCTATTTCACTCATTTCTGTTCAAAATAGAGATGTAGCTAAGTTATTGATGTAACTATGCTGTAGTCCTTTGGACATATCTGATAAAGATGAGACCAGTCTGCTTCAAAAAACAGCTGCACCTGTACCTTTTTCTTAAGCAGACACTGATTCTTGTCCCTTATTTTTTTTTTTCTTTGGTTTTCTACTGTACTTCCTAAAACTATAATTGCAGGTTCAAGAATAAATTCCAGTCAAATACTTGTTGGTATTAGATGTTGAAATTTAATCAGGAAGTTTAATTTGTTCCTACAATTAGGCTAATTTGCATTTCTTAGAATTAGGTGTGTTTGATGTGATTTGATTTTATAATTTTTATTCCATTTTTTTTCTTAATTAGGTGAGATGAAGATGTCTATAAATACCATATGTAATCTCTCTAACACAAGTCAGAAATACAATTTGGATTTATCCCTCTTTCCTTTCAAGTCTTTCTTTCTGCATGGTATCAGGGATACCATCCTCTGTGTTCTGTCCGGTCACTACTTCACTCACTGTTGAGCTCCCTACTCATGCCGTTGTCATCTCTTCTACACAGCTGGTTTCGTTTTGTTTGTTGATGAACATTTGCTACTTCTGGCTCTGGCTGTATTCCTTTGACCTTGTTTGGTCTTTGGATATCTCTTTCCAAAGATCCACTGGTTTGGCTGCTACTCAGTTTGTTTGATATGCCCCCTTTTCTTTACCTTCATTACAACATTCGGCTCCTTTATTCTTCCCGTTTTTTGCTGCCTTCACTGCAGCATGGTGGTCCTTTTTTACAGCCTTTATTGCAGCATTTTGCACCTTCATTATACCCCTATTTTGCTACCTTCATTGTGCCATTTTTTGCACTGCCTTTTTTGCAGCATTTGGCACCTTCATTGACTGGCTGCCTTCATTATAGCCACTTAGCAGTAGTCTTGATTGCTGCTGCACCTTTGATCAATCAAAACCACTGCCAGAAGATTCAGGAAATCATTTTCCATTGAGAGCTTACCCTATTCACCAAGGGCCTTTTATCAGTGAACTTTTATGATCTTGCTTGCGGGAGTGATGCATATCAATTCACTAGTTTGAGGGGAAGTGTTGAAATGTAATTAGGAAAATTTAATTTATTCCTATAATTAGGCTGATTTGATTTGTATAATTTTCATTCTTTTTTATTTTCTTAGTTGAGATGAAGAAATCTATAAATGCCATTTGTAATCTCTTTTTTTATTTTTTATTTTTTTATTTGTAGGAATTGAAATTTGTAATCTCTCTTTGAACACAAGTCAGAAATACAATTCAGATTTATTCCTTTATTTCAAAGTCTTTCTTTCAACGAATCCATTTCAAAGGTAAATTGTTGCTGTATTATTGGGAGTGTTGGCGTAATCAGTGAATGCCTTTTGGATTAATGAGAGGTAGAACCACTATCGTCGTAATTTTTCAAACAAGTCTGAACCTACATTATTCTTGTGCAACTTTGTCAGCGTGATTTAGGAGTAATTAGTAAATATGAAAGTTTGCAGGAACTGAAGAAAAAATTTTGCATGTAGAAATTTCTCAAGATTCTTTTTTTATTGTCCTAAATCAATTTGAAAGTTTGAACCCGCTATTAATGTCGGTATTTCCGATTTCAGAGTTGGATCGGCGGCGAGAATTTATCATGTGAATTTTTTTATTTGTATATAGTTCTTCCAGTGTGTTTTTGTTGCGATCTAGCGCAGCAGAATATTTTTTTTTTTTTTATTCTAGTATGGGAATTGTAACTGAGCACTTAATGGATTTTGGCGATATATTTAAAATTTATTTATATCGTTTGCTATTCATTAGCATGATGATATTTTGATATTATGTTTTATGAAACATTGCCAATTCAAAGTAAAGAAAGTGCCTTCGAAAAAAATATTGTAAGGCTGTCTATCTCAAATTCACGATGTTCTGATGTGAGGATAATTGTAGAGCTAGGTTCTTGTAGAAGTTGCATACCTCCGTGCATCAAATGAAATATTTTTATTTATAAACTTTCTTGAATGAATGTGAAGGAAGGTAATGATGCATGGCAAAATTTTCCTCCAAATTTATGGTTAAATAATACAAACATTAACGCAGAGGAACAAACCAACACGGGCAAAGAGTAGCAAAAGTTAGTTACACATTTCAGACTGTCTTGCCAGAATAGAGGAATAAAGAAGCGAAAAACAGTGATTAGCAGAAAATTTTTCCTGGCAATTTATATCGCTATCAAATAAATAATCACAAACATTAAAGCAGATGCCAACAAAATTTGATTTATTTTTTACACGTTACAGAATATCCCTAGCAGAAATTAGTGCATTATGAGAGCAATTGGTTCGTTAAATATATATTTGATCCATGATGTTTGATGATGTACACTTCCTGGGATGTACTGTGAGAGCTACTATACAAAATAAACTGAAGAAGTTCTATTACAATGAAGGCCATGACAAATTTTGACACCATACCAGATCCATAGGACCTCTGGGGATGCACACACTCGTTGACCAAAATACTAGAACGGCTATTTACCATTGGGAGAAGTCAGTCTATTTTCCTCCAGATCATGCTTTGATGTAGAATCCCCACCCATCAATTCCGAGAAGCCCTCCACCTTCACAGGCGGGGCTCTAACCATGCTAATGTTCCTATAGACAAACAATAACGTCTTAATAAAGATAGCATAAAAGCCACCCTAACAGCACCATTCATATATTTGAAGATTGAAGCAACTTACGGGGACTGTATTGAAGGAATCTGTAAGGAACCCATCTGTCTGAACTGAGTGCCTGATTGAGGATGGAAATTTGACATTGCAGCTATCTGCTGCTGCTGCCTAAACTGCTGCATTTGAGGATGTCTAGAAGTGAAGGCATTACCATCAAGTGGTAAATCCTGGTTTTCAATCTTGACTTGAACCACTGGTCTTTCCTTATCTATATCCATAGCAGGGCGAGGAGTAGCTGCTGCTGCTGCACGCCTTCGCATTCTCTCTAACTGCTGTTGCTGCGGCTGTTGTTGATGTTGCTGCTGATGAAAAGCCATATTTTGGGAATGAATCATCTGCTGCATCTGCGGATGCATTTGCCTCTGCATTTGAACCTGCACATTAACAATATACATAATGCATTGTAGAAATCATTAATCAAGCTTGCAGAGGATATCGGAAAGCTCTTAATGAACAAAATCATTCAGGTAATATAGGATGCAACCAGTCACAAATTCACATAAAGGACACATGCATAAAAAGAAATCAATCAGCACAAATTCTCTTCCTTATCATGATACCATAATTGGTGAGAGGGGGCATGGCAAATGCGTTTTTCTATAATGCAATAAAGGGCTAATATCAAATCATTGTTATCTCCATCATCTAACTGCTAAGGGTTAAAAAAAAGAGAGGAAAGGGGGATGTCTGCAGTATTTCTCCAAAGCTCAAACATAGAGCTACAACCCAAATAGGACAAACAAACCTAATAAATCACAGAACTTAATAACAATGAACAAATATAAACGAAATGAGTGGATCGTGAACAAATATATAAAATATAGCACTCCGTACTACAAATTGAACATGAGCAAAAAATATGCAGCCACAGATAAAAACTAGCATGTGAACTGCAGTCTCATAATATTCATATTGAAATAACACTCGATACGTACAAAATAATTTTTTGATGGATGCTACAAATAATTATCACTGGCCAGACAAAAAAAAAATCATAATTCAACTTGAGGCATAGGGTAATTCAGTTTTGAGGAAGCACAAAATACATCTACAAAAGTGAAGGGTTCTCAAAGGATCCAAAATAAGGACATTCTATGTCTCACAGCCTGTGCCCCTGTTCATATCCATGCATCACACAAGTAACTTAAAGCATTAAATAATGGTCAAAGAAATAGATGTAAGTACTTGTTGAGGTAACCGAAGGGAACTCTGCTGTTGTTGCTGTAGCTGTGGCTGCATTCCATGAACTTGTTGCTGACTCTGATGTACATTATTCTTGGAGCCATCTTTAACCACATCCACTAATGGCGCAAAATTACTGTGAGCAAAGAACAAAAAATGCTAAAATGCATTCACTGCATGTTTAAGATATCTTGATTTAAATGCAAAATATATCAGGGTAACATTATTGCCAACAAAATCCTTGCACAACCACAACAAATCTATGCAACAAAAAGTTCACAGCACCACAATTTGTCATCATATATCCCTCTTCCTCCCCCTTGTAGATTTCTATTTCTTGAATGTTTATAAACAAAGTAATACTGTAGTGTTAGAGCAATCACCTTGAACATGAGCATATTAATGCAGAGTAAGATTAAGATATTTTTCTACGCTAAAACATTTAATAGTAAAAAACTAAACACAAGAGAAAGTGTTTAAACTCACCTAAACCCCACTGTTTTAAGCAACATCTTCAGAAGCTCAATGGCCGAGCACTGTTTCTTGTAACTATCAGCAAGCACCCTCAAATTTGTTCCTATTTTACATATCCGTCCGCTCAATACTTCAGAGAAGTCCTCAACAGAACCTTCCATGGCACCTTCAAACCCAACACCCAACAAAATACGTGCCACTGCCTTCTGCGACAATTTCGCTGCTTGCTCAGGCCCAATAACTTTCCCATTCCCCTCAGCTCCGAATTTCCCACGAGACAACCCTCCTCCATGTTCCACACTACCATGCTCAGGCCTAACCCCGAGCCTCTCCATCATAACAGAACTCCTAGTTGCCGCAATAGGAGGCAAGGTATCAAGAACACTAAGCACCTTCACTTTCTGGTTACTACTACTTTCCACTCTATCACTCAACGGAAGCGCGCTATCAGGCACGCAGTTCAACGCGTACGCTATCTCCGGAAAAACCGCACAATCATCATCAGCAACAAAACTACCACCACCGTTCGGTTGCAGCGCGTGATCCGTAACATCTTCCTTGAATGCCACGCGCCGTTTCTTATGATTAGTAACGTAGGTAATATAAGAAGCCATATCCGCCGGCGAACGTGATTCGCCGGAAACTAGGTTCTTATTAGCTTTGTACTTTTCGATTACTTGATTATACCACGTTTCGGGAAGTTGAGATTCAACGTACCTGGATCCAGTCGAGGAAGAAGGCTTTGACTGATTCTGCATTAAATTGAAGGAACAAAATGTAAATACGGAGAATGAAATTGAAAGAGAATGGTGAAGAGGTAGGGTTTGGAGGACCTTGGAGTCGGCGTCGAGGGTGAAGTAGACGTCGTCGGCGTGTAATTGGAGGTAAATAGGGTTGAGGCGTTGGAGATAGGAGATAGGGTTAGGGTTAGGGTTAGGGTTTAGGGAGAGGGAAACGGTGGCTTTATCGAAGAGGAGGGCGCGGACTCTGAGTTGGAGAGGGATGTGAGTGGTGGAGGTTATGAAGGAGTCCCAAGCGGAAGGGGAAGAGAGGAAGGGTGCGAAGTTGGCGTAGGTGGCGTCGCCGAGCCAGGTTCGCCACACGCCGCACGTGTCAAGCTTCCGAGCCAGTTCGTAGCCGCGACCTCCCTCCCCCAGCAGAGCCATTACCACCGCCCAACGGACTAGTGTAATCTCCCCCTCTAAACTCTCTAACGCCTTTTAACTGCCTCGCCCCTTCTTTTAATTCTAATTATTGCTTCACAATTCATTTTTAGTTTAAATCATTTTTATATTTGATACAATATTTTATATTCATTTTTACTTCTAATTTCATTTATATTTTTTTTTGCCTGAATAACTTGATTTTATATTTAAAATATTTAAATATAAATTATATAACTTCAAAAATTTTAATTAAAATCAATTTTATCAATATTGATTCAAAGGCATATTAACAGAACATAAATTATTTTATCTTAATTTAATCAATTATTTTGTACATAAATAAGATATAATTAACTTAGTTTACTATTTAAGTATTTATTCTATCATGTTAAACTAATAAAATATATTAACTTTATTTTGATTCAAGTGACTTTGGGTTTAAATTCTCTAAATAAAGTCTGAGTCGAATATTGATAAAATAAAAAATGTGATTATAACTTAAGCAAAGAATTTCTACTAAAAGAAGTCAACTATTTTTTTAGTTGGGATTAGTTATCGTCAAATTTATTAAATATTTTGTACTTATATCATAATTTATCGTTTTTTACGGGAGAGCAGTTAAGTTATGAAAGAATCAAATAACTGGAAAAAAAAAGAATCAAATAGCAAAGATTTAACAAAACTTACATACACACTTTTTTTTTTTATTCAAATCCCAAAACTGTAAATTTTTCATATTTAATCAAACATCAAAACGAGGTTGTGTGCTGATAAGCGTAGAACTTGCTACCGTTGGAAGATGAGAGTCTACACTTTTGGTTATTTACGAATATTTGTATTAATAATTGAAAAAAAAAGGTAAATGGAGTAAACTAACCTCCTACTATACAGCTTAGTAATTTAAAAGAATGAAGAGGTAAACAAATCTTAAAAATAATTCTTCTTGGCTTCATTTTAAGATAAACCAATGTCACCATGTTGCAATCATGAATCATGCGTCAATTCATTTGAGTGTAGAAAGTTCATGTGATTAATATAGTAAGAAATGATAGCACATGAAATTTTAAATTGAAAATCACTACAAAATAAAATTATTGTTCACGCAGCCTAACAAGTTCTTCACTTTTCAACACGCAGATCCTTGTTTTACGCTTAACTTAGATATACTTTGTCTTGTCTATATCCGAATGTACAAAAAATCACAAGGTGATGCAAATGGGTTCGAGTACCCATTGGAGTGTCAATCACAAACTGCCTCATTCTCCCTGCTATCAGGATCATAAGCTAGGGTGATGTCTAGTCCAACAAAATCTGAGCCAAAAAGATGCTATATTTGAGGTCCTGAACCCATATATATGTTTTGACATGGCCTTGGTATATTTGAGGTTCTCTGTCTTTGGAATACTTGTAAGTTCTGTCTGAGAAAAGTCTTATTTTTGGCGGTTCATGGCTGTGTTATACTTTTAAGCAGTTAAGCCTGCATTCTTAAAGTGATTAGGGCTGCTAAATTTGTGCAAATCAGTGGAATCAATTTGCCACATTAATTGTCTGACTATATGTTTTTTTTTTCATTAATACCTTCGCATAACGAAGAGTCTCTGGACAATGGGTAAGAAGTTTTTAATATTGAAGTTAATGCTATAGAATCTGAAAGCTAAAGGATTTGTGGATATGAGCCACGTTTGTATTGTTGGTTTGCTTTATAATGTGGTCTATAGCCTTTCTATTTGGGTATATATTGTAAGCTACAAAACTTTCCAATACAAAAGATATTCCTTGTATATATTGTAAGGCAACGCTGCTTCAAATTATTGTAGCCATCAGTGCTTACTGCTTCGGGACCTACTTTTTGTATAAAAAGTGAAAAAGTTAAACATAAAGTCAAAAAGTTAAACATATAAGAAAAAAACAAATAAATCTAAGTTTTAAGGAATTAAGATGTGTTCTCAAATTACTTTTTATGAATACTAATACCTCCGAAACAAGTGAGTGATACTATATATATCTTCCTCTATTACTTATTTCTTATTAAAAATGAGAGATTAATCTTTAATTAATTGTGGTTGAATTAATCCAAACTGTTGAAAGGTGAATAAGACATGGATCGCGCCATAACAGGTATCCCAGGCATAGAAAACGTGCACAGTTGTCGGGATCTCTCGAGTTTCTGTCAGGGAACTGAATCCGACATAGCATTTCCTATGAATTCTGTGGTCTTGGAGACACGTGAGTCGCTTCGAGCACGTGCACTCGTACTGAACACGTTCGAGGATCTAGAAGGTTCCGTGTTGTCACAGATGCGTCTGCAGTTTCCTTAAGTCTTCACCATGGGTCCTCTCCAGGCACACTTGAAATCCAGAATAAATAACAGAATCATATGGAATTTTCTGTATCTATTTGGATTCTTCTATAATCAATTTTTCAGTACGGTGCATAGTTGGTGCAGAGTGTTGCCCACCCACATCATCTTTGGAATTCCTTGGATTAGGAGAGTTGGAGTTGCGTCATGTGGCAGTTTCCTTCTGTATATTTGGAACAACGTTTTCCTTTATTTAATTATTATGCATGGTAGTTCAATATTTACATCAGTATATGGTATTCTACACTTAAGAAATGGAAACATATATGTTACGATATAGTTAGAGCACCCGCAACTTCGTGATAACCAATGTGCTAATGATCTAAAGGAAAATGTGTAATATTTGGATTTGGATATATACCCAAAATATTAAGGGACACTTGGAAGACAGAGTTAAAATAGTGAAAAATATAGGTGCATGTATATACAATCAATAAAAAGAAATGATAGCTTTTATTTAGGTGTATATACAATCAATAATTAAATATTTCTATATTTTTATGCATTGAATATTTAGGTTTTCATTAACTTCACATATATTCATTTCCTTAATTAATATCATAAAAACACTTATAATAACTTTTGAAAATTACGTGTTGTTTGCATTTTCTATCACGTTAATGAAAAGTTAATTTTATTTTAAAAACTTTAAAATGGGCCAGAATACAATACGAACCTAAAAAATAAATAAAAACTAAAAATTTAGTCGCTTTATAAAAAGACTCTAATAAGACAATAATAAAACAAAAAATAAATTTTGCTAATCCGATATGTTTTCATGTAATATTTCAAGATTTCTTAGAAGTTATGAATGTAGATCTTTTGTAGTATATTAAAAAAATAGCATTGTTTTGGCTCTTTGGGCATTGTTTGTCGTGTTAATTTGGTAATCAAATTTAAAACGTGTTGTCCCTCGAAAGCAAGAGCATGTGGTGTTGAATCAACCAGGAATAGTAAGTATATATTGATCGGTTGTCGGCATTCGGCAACATTTATGCATAGCCGTAATATGAAAGGCAATGTTAATTCAAACTTGGGTTGTGCGTCCGTGACAGGAAAGTTGTGGACGATATGGTCAATGATCTCATGGCTGCGTTGACCTACAAGACTGTTAGTTCAGGTGGTTCCTCTTATGTCTGCATGGATCATTTGTTTCAGTACAACAATAATGTATCAACTAGCCAAAAAACTAATTGAATATGACCCAGTCCAAGTCATTGTTATATGCGGCCCTAATGGAATTTGGAGTTATGGGTTTTGCCAACTTGGTGTCTTTATATTTCTTCCTTCACTTTGGCCCCTGACTGAACCCTTTTGTTTCTCCTCCAAACTGTAATAATGAATTTTTATTATATTTTCTTACTTCTTCAAGAGATGGAGAAAGAGAAACTTGAGCTCAAGTTGAACTATAAATAAAGAGGACTGTAACGGAAGAAGCTTTCGCTTCTGGTTAAATACATGTCACAATGAAGTTATGGGATCTTGTTTGAAACTTACAGTAGGGTCAATGAATTCCCTTCCTATCTTCCTTCATTACTTGGTATCACATAAAAGGGAAAGTAAGGAAACAAATTGTAGAACCCACTTATATTTTTAATCTTTTCAAAATAAAAGATTAAATTATTGCTCTTGTTTCACCAACAAATCATTGGCTCAATAGTCTCTTAAATAAGATTTTAAATTTGAATTTTATTGATAGAAAACAAAAATTGTTGAAAAAAGAGATTTTATTACAAATTATCAATCATTCAGAAAAAAAAAATTAGTTATCAATAAAATTGGTAGATGTTCCATGTCAATATTATGATGACCCAAAAATTACTCTTGTTTTTAATTTTTTTTAGTATAAATGCTTATCAGCTTATATATGTAATTTTATACATATAGTTAATTCATTTTTTTTCCTTTCAACTCCTTTCCTAAAACACACAAAAATGAATCCAGAAATGCTTATGTAATTACATTTAATTTTAATTGTTTTTAATCAGAGTTTATAGGTGAGAGACAGGTTATTTCTCTTTAAGGACAAAGGAATACCACGAATCCAGAAGGCTCGAGTAAATAATGATATAAACGTATTTGATAATCTGATCGTGTTACTTTTTTTTTTATGGTGTGTTACTTAATGTTCAACCAATACCCACTGACCCGACCCTGATGAATAATAAAAAATACTCATTGACCTCATATGTTTGATTTATCAGTAGCATTGTCATTATTTCCCCCTCAATAATGAGAATTAATTACTTTTTACGTTTTCCCTCAGACTTCCTTTTCTTATAAATAAGATGAGATATCTACTGATCATAGTTTATCTTTTTTTATAATTAAGATATCTTGCAAAAGTGATAAAAATGATAGCAGCCAGAGGCAACAAAGTCCTGATATAAAAAAATATTATTATAAATATTATATAACTTTTTTTTGTGTACAATAACTACAACAAAGTTTGAATTAATACAATAAAATTTTATATAATTTAATTGCATTAATAAAATAACTCTAAGTCTCTAACACGAGCTTAACCACTATGAAAAAAAAAACATGAGGTTAATCAACTTTCCAAAATCACGCACAATGGTATGTCAATGATATTTTACATGTGCAATATTTCAAGCAGAGGACAAGTTTTTAATTTATTAATTATAATTTCTATAATATATATGTGGATGCCAAACTCACTAGATCTCCAAACGAATCCATTGCAATCCTTTAGAGAAGAAGTTTACATAACCAACCCACATAGGTATCATCCCTGTAGTATATTCTCTCACTATCAGAGTTGTATCTGTGTCCTTATATCCCTTTTAGTTGGTGCCCCACCTTGGAATTTTGATTAACAAAACCGGTCAAAACTACTCAGTGTGCATATATAATCTAATTGGAGGGAATTAAGCATCGAATATTTTCGTTGGTTCAGTTTGAAGATGCACTTTTGTTTAACATTTTATAATATTAAGGGTTATGCTTCTTATCGACTCATGCACTTTAAGACGCCAATGGAATTCAGTTAAGCCCACTTCCCTAACTGAAGTGACATGCCTAACTTGGTGAAGTTGGTGGTTGTGGACTTTTAATTAGATTGGACAAATAATAATATTCATATAACAAAATTATATTTTTTTTCTTTATTTTTCTATATCATTCATCTATTATAATTTTGTTCTCACTTTTTCATAGCCTTTTTTCTCTTTGTTTTCTTTTATTGTATTAATTGTTGTATATATTTATTGTATGGATATAATTTCAATTTTTAGATTAAAGCCTTTGTGAATTATCAGTATAAAAAAACACATTAACGGGTTTAGTTCACCAACTTAACAAAGAATGCTGCCCTAAGCTCTTTGTTGAGTGTGATAGAGGAGGGAAGATATCTAATATCTTAATACTTACTTTGTGTTTTAGGGATAATATTGAACGTGACATAACACAGAAGTGGATATGATGTCTCGTTACACAGGAAAGTTAGTGAAACTCCTTAATCTATTTCAATGCTGGTTTTGGTATTGAACTTTCCTTTGTTATTTGGCGCGGGATTTGTGGGTGCAATTCAAGGATCGGGGCCATAGTTCCAACAAGACAAAGACAAAATTGCTGTAAACTTTTAAATAGTTTAAAACAAACTTGTCACCGCGGAACGATGAGCTAGAAACAAGAAAGAGATCTTAATTTGGACGGTTTCTTTCTTAACGATATCCTTTCAGACACTTATTTTGACGAACAAAACTAATTCGCAGGCACTTAAGGGCATGCCAATCTACTTTATAGTGGACTAAAAAAAAAGTTCAATATAAATTTATATTCGATCCTCATCCTCCTAAAGAAATTTATATCATGAATAAGATCAATCTTTGATCCATTAAATTAGAAAATACTCATGTAACCACAAAAAAAAATGATTAAAACTTAATACAAACAATGAACTACATTCTAATTAAATTCTTTACACTAACTATATAATATAATGGAAAATTAATTACATTTGAATTGGATTCTTTGCACTAATTAACCTGATCCAGCTTCCTTTTTTTTTTTTCTTGAAATGATTATTAAGTTGAGAAACTGCAATCATGAATATAATGTGTTGCACGGATGCAGTAAAATTATGTAAAGCAAGTTGTGTAATTAATATCCTAGTCTTTATCTGTAGTTAGGATGACACAAAACCTTCACCTTGTCTGAAATCAAGTGATTCTTTATTTTTATTATTATTATTATTATTCAATATTATTTTGGTCCCTTTCTCTTTGGTTGTTGACGTCAAGGGCTTTTGCAGTCAACAGAATAAGCCCTGATATGTTGTACTTCGACCCTCCTTTTTACGGAATTCCATTCAAATTATACTCGCACATACCATGTCGTATTATTATCCTCATAAAATTATCAAGGGATGCTCAACTCTGAGCATTTTGGTTGTGCTATACCACCAACTTCAAAATTAACAAAACTCATTTAATTTTCATAACAAAAAAAATGACGCATTAATTTAATTATATCCAAGAAGCATTTCCAAAAATTCAAACATTCTAGTATATGCAGTTTCATTTTAAGTCATTTTTAATGGTGACAGCAACAAAAATAGGGTTAATAAGTTTTGACATTAATAAAATGTCGAAGTTCAAGTGAGCTAGATGCATCATGTACCTTCTTTAATTAATATATGAAACACATAGAGGTCAGTTCACCTGCCTATTTCCAACGATGGTGCTCGCCAACAGTATTAGCACAAAGGTAACAAACTCAACCACTGGGGTCCTACATGCATGAACTACTTAATAAAAAATATAAAATACTCCCTAACCCTGAGGACATGTACTGTACCTTGTTGCACTTCTTCACTTTCTCTTTGCTCAATAAAGACACACAAATATATAGGAATCTTTTTGTTTTTTTTTTGGTGTATAAAAGAAAGTTTAAGACCACCTTTTCCCAGCTATGTTATGTATCTTATTTAAAAATTAATGTCCTGCCTTCTATCCCATCGGTTTCTAGTTTCTGGTAACATCCGTTCGTATATAATTCTCCTTTTACTTCTATTTATAAAATGCTATTAACTAATTTATGTTTATTAAAAATTAGTTAAATTTAGATATTAATTTTATTGATATTTTACTAAAAAAAAAACAAATAATACACAAGATAACTGAAATGACAATTTATAAAAAAAGGAAAATTATTTTCAAAATTATGTATTATAAATAAGTATAGACAGAGTATCATCAAGTATAAATTATAAAGGCGGGAGTATTTTATATTTTTCAGAAATTATTCACTGCCGGTCAGTATAAGTTTAAATGTGTTTTTAGTTTTTTAATATATTCAATTTTTATTTTAATTCTTTTAAAAATTAGTCTTTGCAATAATTATTTTTTTTGGTTTTTTTAATATATGCAAATTAATTTTAGGCTAGTTCTTATAAATATTTATTGTTTACATTTTAGCTCCCCCTAACATATACTCTGGTATTTTTTTTTTATTTTTTATATTAGTCCCTCACTCTTTAGACACTTTAGCAATTAATGGTGATTAAGTAACGACAAGGATTAACTCCAAGATCGATATAACATTTACTATTTAAAAAATAATAATTTTAAAGGGATTAAAATCAAACTGTAAGTATATTACAAAAACTGAAATATTATATTATTCTTATACGTGTTAGCAATATGCATAAGGCTTGTTAAATAAAAAGTGAGAGTCATAAAATTTTGTAAGTCTTAATAAATTTCAAATAAAAGTATATGTTGACAAGGATGTGTTGTTATAATGTTTCTCATTTTATAATTATTTTTTTGTATAAAATTAAATATGCAAGTACGTATTTGTAGTGAAATTTTAGTCGGATAAAATTTAAGTTCATTTATTACCCTAGTTGATTAATAGTGTGACTTTCAATTTTTATGGTAATCTTTTCGTCATAATTTTTTTGGGAGGAGTAGGATAAAGAAAGGTAAACACAAACAAAAGAAAAATTGCAATCTTAAGTATTTTACCCTAGACACATTGTCTTTTTAGTTATTCAAAATTAAGCATGCCTTCCAATTTTTAATATATTTATTTTTTACATAGATAACAAATCTATTTGTTGGAAATATACTACTATTTATTATTGAGAGACATCTATAGTTGTCCATTGATCAATTAACATACCTTTGAGACGGTTGTTTGTTTAATGTATATAAAAAGGGCATTTTTTGGGTCAAAAAATAAAAAGGACATATGCTTATCGATGACGAAATAATGTTTTGATTAAAAGTCTACCTGTCTCAAATACGTAAAAAATAAACATCTTTAAATTTTCATTAAAAATTGTTAAACTATGTTTTTTCGGTATCCTTTGACTCCCTTCAAAAGTCTCTTTTATCTTAGTTTTTAATTACTTCAATTATTCAAATATTTTGTATCTGATTAAATGTTTTACCTAATGAAAACAATTGTCATACTTTCTAATATTAAATATTTTTTATTTGTCTTAAATATTTCCCGTCACATATCTCATTTTGCTTTCTATACTAACAGAACAAGGCAATTAATAGTTCGCTAAATTTTTTGTTTGAGTGCACATGAAAGGGGAGAAGAGAAGTCATATTGCCATTTATTCCCCGTGTAATATAAAGTTGGACTAGATTATTTCATACAAGAAAAAATAATTTAATTTTATATAATCATTAATTCAATTATAAACTTTATTGTCACCAATTAATATTATAAGGAATATAAGTATGAAAGCATAATTAATGCTATGAAAAAAATAAAATGACAAATATTTTGATATAATTTTATTTCTCACGATAATTATAATAGAACTTGTAATTTATTTGTCTGTATTCGTGAATTAAATTTTTAGGATGGTTAATTTGTAATATAATATTAGAGTCTCAACGATCAAGTAATTTATAGTTTGATTCTTACTCTCCAATAATTTTAATAAAATATAAATCTCATTGTAAAATAGATGAATTTAGAATAAATATATGTTACAAATATAAAAAAAGTCACAAGTTATCATTTTATTAAATAAAATGATAATGAGGGTTAATTGGATTAATAAGTTTGAGTAATGTGATTATAAAAGTTTCCTAAAAAGAAACATATTGAGCAACATATATAGAATTCAAACAGCGGTAAGATTTTGAATTGAATGAAGTCACAAGTTGATTTGTATTGATTATTTGTGGTCCACCATTAGAGATTTTCTTAAGGAGAAGTGAGAATTCTTATATATCTCATATATAAAGTATGTTTTAATCTCATCAAAATTATATCAAATATCATTTTCTTATATATGTAATACGGGAGGGTTAAAGAAAAAAAAGAAGGATGTACTCTAAATTTAATACAATTAGTATCTGTTAGTTTTATTTTTAAATAAAAAAAAAAACCAGAGTGAAGTGTAAAGAGTAAAGACTTAAAAGTAAGTTAGTGCTACTGGTTACTGGTTAATCCGGTTCCATTTGCAGTTCCCCAATGGCACCGGCAAAATTATATTATATGGTGCTCTGATTTGGCCTATGTATGACTACGCAAGTTCCCACTTCGCAGGTGCTTTTGTGCGTTAGTTACGGCAAAAGTCACGAGCAACACTTCGTTTCTAAATAAAACCAAAACCAAAACCAAAACAATTTTTTTATTTTATTTTCCCGTCCTTATTAGTAATATTTAAATATTTTTTTCTAAAAATTATTAATTTTTAAACTTTTCAAAAGATTTTTTCAAATAATTAATTAACTACTCTTCTCTTAAGAAAGCATTTTCAAACATGCTATAAATGCTTATTTCGATACAAGTTAAGACCTTTTAATAAACTTAATACGCATATAATTCTCTTGTTTGGATAAAACGTTGACTTTTAAAACTAATTTTACAGTAAATAAAAAGCATTGTAATTTATAAGAGAGGTGAAAGTGTTTAATTTCTTAAATAAAATTGTTTATACATAAATTATTTTAAAATATACCCATCTTTGTAATATAATTTTTTTCCATGATAAACCAACGTGAGTAAAGGAAATAGTTAGTTTTTAATAATACGACCAAAAAAAATTTAATTATTTGTTAAGAAAGATATTTATGTTTACTGTCGGATTATGCATTGAACAAAATTGTCTTGAAAGAAAGATATATGCAAGAAAAAAATGAATTGTTTTTGAAATTGTAATAATCTATATCAAATCGACTGTAATATAAATGAATAAAACCTACGTTTTTGAATTTTTGCCAAGTTACGAAACAAATACTTCAGGTTTAAAATACCTTTTTATCCCAATAGTATCAGATTTGGCTTCCTAATACATCAACCCACAAACGTAAAAAAAATAATTTTATTGATCAAATCGAGTAATTGACATTTAGCCAACATACAGAGGCTGCTAAACATTCAATAAAAAAATGGAACCTCATATGATGACATTAACATCTGATAAAAAAAAGTTAAAAATAACACACTAAACTAAACCAATTGAAAAGGTTGAAAACAAAAAAAATAAATACAGAGAAAGAAAAATAAAAGTGAAAACAGTAGGTGTATAAATATAGCAAACATTCCAAGGCTCTAACCCAAAGCTGGATTTTGCATGCTCTTCTCTTCCCAAGAATAAGCACCGCTCAAACAGATACCATTTTTGAAACCCCTTCTTCTCTGTTTTCTCCTCTGCTTCCATTCTGCATCCACTTCTTTCTCTCTTCTTCTTTGTTTCTTTGTTTCTCTGTCTCTCTTGGTCCCTCACCAAATGTAAAGAAGGATTTTCTCACACCCGGCGCCATTAGTCCTTCTTTCAGATTTTAGGTGTGGTTACTAGTTTTTTGGATTTGGAATAAGCATTTCCATAACAGAATACCATGTCCATTTAAGGTAACCTTTCATAATTTGTTTTTTTCCCCCTTTTAAATAACCACCTCCTTCTCAGGTGCCGAGAAAATAAAGCAGAACACTCAATAGAAAATTAAGAAAAATAAGTAAATTTACCAGAAAAGGAAGCAACTTTGGATTTTATTTGTTTTGTTTATTTATGTGCATCAAATTTTTATCTGTCTACATAGGAAAAAAAATGAAAGTTTTTATGGTCTTTTGTTTCCCCCCTGTTTCCTCTGTAACTGGCGGTGTTTGTTGTTTCTGCAGTGTGTGAAGAAGAGGGGGAAAATAGAAGAGAAGGAAAACCCAGAAATGGCAACCACGTATAATAACGTGAAAGAGTTTACGAGCGACGACGAGGCATCTCCGAGGGCGATTCTGGAGACCCCTGTTTCGGAAACAGAGTCAGACAACAGTGGAAGCAGCGAAAGCTTCAGTTCTGTCTCACCGGAGAAGTCGCAGGCGGTGACCGGAAAAGAGGTTCCCAAGGAAGGTTACGTGCAACAGTTGATGACCATGATCGACGTTTTCAAGTTCAAGTCTGTGAGAAAGTTAACGGCCGTTCCTCTGTTTGCGGTGGGCAATGATATCTCTCGGAAAGGGTTAACCAAAAAACTTGCCCGTATTCGAAGTGCTGAAGATGGTATTGATATTGGAGCTATTCCCACGAAACCCTCTTGGAGGAACTTCGATTATGAAGAGTTAGTTGCTGCTACTGGTGATTTTAGTTCTGGTATGAACCAACTCCCTCTCTCTCTCCCTCTCTCTCTCTCTCTCTGTTTTTTTAATAGGAATTTGGTGAAGAATTTTAGTCTTTTTTGAATAGCAGATATAAGTTCCCCTCGTAAGTTTATATGTAAAAAAAGATTATTTATTGAGAAAGTTCAGCTTATTAAGAAATTAAGAAATTACTGTAGTTCTCAACTTCTTGCTAGGGTGACCAAGTTCGCCCAATGATATAAGTTTGCAAGTTGTTAGGTACTGTATTTATCAGTCAGTCACCATTAGCTGAAGAAAAGAAACGTGACTCTGATTCATTTCCTCTTTTGGTGTCTCTTTTATAATTAATCATGTAGCATTTCATTTTTATAACTAGCGTATACTCTCGTGCTATTAGATAATGTATCCTTTTCGTTATAGCTTTTTTCTGAATGACACAAAATAATTTCTTTTTTAATTATGATATGTAAAGAGGGTTTATATTTACCAAATTTCTCAAGTGAATAGGAATTTGAACCTACAATTTAATAAATTCAAGACTCTGCTTTCTTCTACTTGAGATGAGACATCCCTCGTGGGGTGGTACAAAATAGTTGGTCTTGAAATGTATAAGAGGTTTATTTATTATTGAAAAGAGAAGTAAGAAATATGTATTTTTAAGAGATATTTTGTAGGTGAAATAGGTCTAGGTTTCAATTAATTTTATATAACATGGTTGATTGTTGTATATTATGGTTGATGGTTGATGAATGATGATGACACGGCGGTTAATTGCCGCTGAGCTTGGGAGTTGGTTAGTGCCAAAGTTTCCCTTGGAAACTGTAGAGTAGACGACCTTTTTGACCGTAACATAGGGTTTCTGTTTGTTTCTGCATCTCCACACACAAGGACATGTAATTCATGGGACCTCACTCTACTCTTTACCCTAGTGCAGATTGCAAGTGTACGCTGGATACTAAAGTATCAAGTATGACCCCATGAAAATATGCATAAGATTTTTTTTATCCTTAGAAATCGAGAAAAATGATGCTAAAAAATTTATAATAATCACGCGACCTATTCAATTAAGTTATATTTAGGAGTGAGTTTTATTTTGTTTTAATTTAAAGTGCAGGGGCATTAGGATAATACCAGTATTAGTCATTAAATTCAAGAGTACTAGTATTACTTATGTATAACCTCGTGTACTTTGCACAAAAGACAAAGTTACTTTAAAGACATTTGCCTTGAAAATATACCGAAACACGGGCGTGCCGTACGCTTATGCTAGTGCTTTGGATTGTCACTTGTCAGCCACATTGGACAGTGTCCCACCCTTTAGCCTTTGGGATTGGGCAGTGTGTCCATTGAAAAGAGGCATATCAGTGTGACCATAGTTTACAACTTTACAAGAAAGACACTTCTCACTTGATTTCATAGATAGCACATGCATGAGTCAAGCTAATAAATTGGTTTTTGTAAATTTGTCAAGGGTACGGCTTTGGCTTATTTAACATCCTAAAGATGTTTTTATAAATGGTGTCAATTATGGTTGGTAATTGGTATATGTCACATGTTTCAATTCTTGCAACAGGGACATTCTTTTATACTACAGGGTCTGGTGTTGGAGTTGTTTTGTTAGTTTGTGTAGTAATCAAAATTTATGATGTATTTTGTCTGTTTCTTTCATTCGATTTCGATCCTTGGGATAAATATTCAATCAACCTAATGAGATTTGACTAAGAATATCATCACATATCATTTCTTAAGAAAAAAAGCCACTTGACACAATTTATAATTGATGTAGGGAAAGTTATTGAGTTTGAATTGTTCATACTACCTTTATAATGCAAAATGCAGATGTAGCAAAACAGTTGTGAAAGCAGCATTCCGCCATTACTAAATAGGAAAAAGCATGTATATGAAGTCACTTTCCTTTATTTTCTAAAATCTCGACTAAATGACAGAAATAATTTCAATAAGAAGCCAGTCAAATAATGTTTCCACATTAGAGTTATTTTGAATCTGACATTTCCCCAAGTAATTTACTAAGTCCAACACTATTCAAATTAATAGCAGATAGTTGCCAAATTATGCTACTAGATCAAAGTCTATATTCCACGGGATGTTGGTGAGCCTTTGAGATTGCCCTTTTAGTCCTATTAAACAAAGTTAAATATATCTTTTGGTCTTTTAACATAAAGACTTTTATGTGCCCGAGTTCAGAAGCTACACACTACTAATAATAAGATCAATAACTATTTATCAAAATACGTTGAGTTTTTATTTGGTTTCTTTGTTATTTGTGGCTCCACAGAGAACTTGCTTGGGAAAGGTGGTCATGCTGAAGTGTACAAAGGCCACTTACCCGATGGTCAAGTTATAGCTGTAAAGAGGCTAATGAAGAATGAAAAGGATGCTGCAGACAGAGCTGGTGATTTCTTGACGGAGCTTGGGATCATTGCACACATAAACCACCCCAATGCGACACGCCTTATTGGGTTCGGGGTTGATCGTGGCCTCTACTTTGTCCTACAGCTTGCTTCGCATGGCAGTCTTTCTTCTTTGCTTTTCGGTGTGGTGCTGAATCCATCTCTTAGCTTCTCTATTCATGTCTTCCTTCTCTAGTTATTCCTCTTATTCTATTGTGCATGGCTAACAAAGAGATGTTCAACATGTCAGGTTCTGAATGCTTGGACTGGAAGATAAGATCCAAGGTAGCTGTTGGGGTGGCGGATGGATTGGTTTATCTCCATAAAGAGTGCCCGAGACGAATCATTCATAGGGACATCAAGGCCTCCAACATATTACTAAATGAAAACTATGAAGCTGAGGTAGTATGGTAGCAACTTATAATATAAACTGAAATTTCATATTATATTCTTTTCTACCATAGTAGGGAAGGAAAATAATTGGTGCCGTAATAAACTTCAGATATCAGATTTTGGACTGGCAAAGTGGCTCCCAAGTAAGTGGACCAGCCACGTTGTCTTCCCAATAGAAGGAACATTTGGGTTAGTCTCGTAGCTCCTTTGATTCACATATTTCCTATTGTAACCTTTTTCTTAAAAGTTAAAACACTGCTTGCACCAAATTATTGGCTGCAGATATTTGGCTCCGGAGTACTTTATGCATGGAGTTGTGGATGAGAAAACTGATGTATTTGCCTATGGAGTTTTGCTTTTGGAGCTCATAACTGGTCGACGCGCTGTTGATTCGGATAGTAGACAAAGTCTTGTCATCTGGGTAAGTCTTCATAACCCCCTAAATGTAATGGAGTGTATTAGACTAATAGGCTTCATTAAGAGCGCATATCAGTGAGTCCTCAATTGAACACATGAGGACTTGGTAATCAAGAATTCAATATGTTTATATAATGGCTTGCAAAATTCTTATGTATACAAATTAGAAATCATTTACTGTTATCAGGCCAAGCCACTACTGGATACAAACAATGTAAAGGATTTAGCAGACCCCAGATTAGGAGAGGAATATGACCCTATTGAAATGAAGCGTGCCATGGTGACAGCTTCCAGGTGTGTCCACCATGTATCCTCCAAGCGGCCATACATGAATCAGGTTAGAAAATGAGCATATGGTCTTTTTCAGCTTAAGTTTGATTCACCACATTGTTGTACCATTTTCCATGGTAGGAAGCTAACTTGTATCTTTGTTAACTACAGGTTGTGCAGCTACTAAAGGGTGAAGAGACAATTATGGAACCAAAGAAAACTTTAGTTGCACAAAAGTCTCTCATGTTAGAGGCATGTGACCTAGAAGAAGATTATACTTGCTCAAGTTACTTGAAGGACCTCAATCGCCACAGGCAACTAATCATGGAGTAAACTAAACTAATTATAAATCATTAGTGGGATTTCTTGTTTTCTCCTATGTATATTTGTTGAAAGAATGGAGTGATATTTAGTAGCAGTGCGTGTGGCCAAATCCAAAGACACTAGCCAAGTTGGCTTGTTATTCAGCTTTGAAATTTAGGGAGCGTTACTCAAGAAGCAAAATCATAGTTTTTGGCTTTTTGGATTAACGCTTGATGCAGCAGAGTTTGTGTAATGTAATGTAGAAATGATGCAGCAGAGTTTGTGTAACTTTTAGGCTCTGCAGTGCCATTCGAACATGATGATGTTCCACCCATACGAAAATAGTGAAATGCTTCTCGTTTCCATTTTTCCCATGGTTTGAAATGATGAAGATTGTAAAAACAAAAGTGAAAATTGATCACTGTGCGTGATACTTTACATATAGAAAGCTTAACAGCCTAAAAATTAATATAGGAAAATACTAGCAACATGCTTTCTAATGCAGTCTTTTGGGATTTTTTTTATTGGAAATCACAATAATTTTTAGCACTCACTTCCTATTTGTGGAGTTTTACTCATAATTTTTTAACTTCAAATAAGTTTTAATCCGGGGTATTCACTGGTACTAATATCAAAATTCATCATAATACTTTGATTTGGGATTAGTTGGGTTTGTGTATTTTTTCCAAATCAAACTTGAACTAAGTTGGATCGGGTCAAGCCTATTAGATCCAATAAAGCTTATGGTTTAGTTTTAAAAAAATATTAAAATAATAAATAAATAAATTCAAAAAATATCATGTTGATGAGTCAAATCATCTAGTTCATAAATTTGGAAAGAAAATAACGTTACTCAAATCAAATGTAGTTGGATTTGAATGGATTGGGTTTATAGTTTGACCTACGGAACACCAAATTTGAGTAAATGCATTTGGGTTGTGGGTCAGATACTCAACCTATTTATAGATAACTTGAACATGAGAATACCTTTCATTTTAATAATAGTACTATAGTATCAGTCTTGAGAAAAATATGCTAAGAGACTTTGTCTTAAAATGTTTCTAAATTAGCATTTTTAGTTCGTTTGTTGACACTAATTTGTACTTTTTTATTTTTAATAATTAAAATAAAGCAAAGAAGGAGCTTTATAAAGACAAAAAATTTCCAGGTAAACAGATATAATGTGACAATACTTTATTTATTTGTTTGTTTATTTGTCTAATGTAAATGATTTACTTATTTAATTCATAAAAAGTATAATTATGAAATTAATTATAAAATTATATATTCTGATTCAAATTAATTAAATTATAGTCTAATTCAAATTTACAACATATTCAAATTAAAAATCTGGCAGGACTTATGTTGATTTCACAAATTAAATATTTAATTAGTAAATATTCCTAAAAAAGCATTATTATGATGTGAAAATGTTAAAAAGGCCTTTCTAAAAGAAGTAAGAAGAAATTAAGTAGAAATCAATAACTCGGAGACAATAGCAGATCTAAGACTTCGAATTAATTTACTTTAGAAAATAAAAGTTAACAGAAAAAAGCATTAGTATTTAAAGATAAATATGTATCAATATTAAAACTATGATATAAATTATGAACAAATACAAAAAATTATTTTGTGACCTTAAACTTTAAATATATTAGACTTCAGTATAAAATTACTAAAGAACCAAAAAATAAAAATTCATTATTTAAAACTCTTAACTTCTAAAAACCATACTGGGCCACAACTTAACGCCTATTTTATTCACAAGAGTCACACACTAGAATCAAGACATTATTATTTGTTTCAGGATTTGCTTTATTGATGGATCATTCCATCATGCCAGGATATGCGTATTGAGCAGACCAAGGAACCATAGAATACTTCATGTCAAAAGAATGTTATAAACTGTAATTTAAAACACGAAGCCAAATTGACAATTAAACAAAAGCGGTCATACTACCACTGCAAGCTATAAGCCATTAAGGAAATTCTTGTGCAAAATTATGATGCACGAAATATTTCTCATTTCTTGAGCAGTTAGTTACATATCCAGCTTCCTACAGTAACTAAGACTAGCCAACTCAAAAACCTCATTTTTTTTCTTTTTTAGCAGCCTAAAGGGGTTAATAATAGAGGAGGGGGGTCAGCTAAACTGTGCCAGAGACTATAGCTTTTGATTTGTTAGCATAACCAGGAAATTAGCAAAAGATGATTTCTAGTTTTGATTAGATCAATAAGACTGATGAGGCCAAATAAAGAACTCAGCTGCTGCTGTTGGTGGCAGTGCAGTTAGTGCATTTGCATTGGCAGAAGTAACAGCAGACGCTGCTGTGCCAGCGTTGGTAGGGTGAAAATGTTGGAAAAGGTTGTGATGATAATATGCTGTTGTTGAATCAAAGGGAATTCCACAAGGGATAGAAGCAATTGGCTGATGAATGGATGAGAAATTGATGCTGGCACTCACGTTTCCACACTGTGGATTCTGCTGCTGACTGCTGCTGCTGCTGCTGCTCACAGGAAGAGCTTTCTGCTCTGATTCAAGGGAAAGCTTCAAGCGCTTTGCTGCCCCACCCACTGGAAGAGAACTCTTCATTATAGCTTCCACATCATATCTATTCATCTCAAAGTTGGTTACTGCGTTTGCACCTCTGAACTTAATGGCTGCAATATCATATGCCTCTGCTGCTTCCTCCTCGGTTGCTGTTACCATGTGGAACTGAGTTAGATGATTATTCATGGAATATTCTATTTCCACCTCATATAAATGATAACTAATGTAAACTAACTGTTTCAAGTCAAACCAGCAAAACTGTTTCCACCTCCATATACTGTTATTTTATGGGCTTATGATCTTATATATATTATGATAATCTTATTTCCCAGAATAAGGATGCAGTGAAACTTCACCATTAACAATAATCCATTAAGAAATTTATAACAATCCAATCATTTTTTATAACATAGCAATTATGGAAGAAAAAATGTATACCGAATGTTCCCAAGTAAAGATCTTTGTTTCCAGCTACACGGCCAATTCTTGCTTGCCACCTACCCTGTTGATGATGCCTGCAGGATACAAATTATAAGTATAGAAACACAGTATCAAGTGCATCAATATGCTAAATGATTTGAAGTTTCAAACCTTGTAACACCTCTGTATATGGAAGCTCCCCTGGAGAAACCACTACTTTTCCTGCAAGAATGAAAATCCAAATTTTCAGTAGCTGCATATGTAGAAGTACAATGCTAAAAATTTAATGGGGCAAGTCAAGCAAACCTTCGCAATGATGCGATAAATTCCTGCTTTGTTACATGTTTCATCTCCTCCACTTCCTTTGAATAATTGGAAACCTGAGAAATGAGGATAGAAATAAGGTCAGTGACGTTTGTTCCAATATTGATCCATGCAAAATCTCAGTTCATTATATATGTACAATGCACCCAAGAAGTTATTTGACATATCAACGACTTCAGAAGCTATGTACACGTTCACTCAACACAAAAACAGAAGCTAGCTACATATACATAACTTATATTCACCCACCACACAACCACCCTCTTTTCATTCATGCCACGTTGGTCTGAAGATCCTATATTTCCTTTTTGCGGTACCTTAGCCTCCACTTTTTGTGTACCAAGTAAAGCATATTTCTTTCACACCAACACTAACCATTAACCACGTTCCATTTTAGCAAAAATTTTGTATATACTGGTTGTATATTTAAATATGAACACTAACAGTTATTCCTTCCGTAGAATCTCTCCTTCGGTCCCACCTCAATGTTTTCAGTCCTGGTATATGTTTTCATGCAACTAAGATCTATCAAAACTGAATACAAGAAAGAAGTGACTGCATTACAGGGAAGTTGGTGGTAGCAGTGGGACCCCAGTACTTCAGAGCTGCCAAATCATAAGATCTAGCGGCCTTTTCTTCCTTATCATATCCACCTGATAAACAAGACAATTCACTATGTTACAAAACCATCTCTCAAAATACAGAAAAAAGCTTTAGGATAGGTTGAGGAGCATTCTTGAAGTAAATATAAATGAAAAATACTGCTTACCCAAATAAACTGTAGAAGAGTCAAAAAGTTTAATGACAGCCAGAAATGCACCAAAGTCCCGTTCCATGCAAAGGAAAAGCCAAAAATATCAAACATCAGCTAACGGAATAGTCAAAATTATCTGCCAAAAATTACTTTTCTATCCCAAAATGCAAATGGCCGAAAGAAAAGTGATGATATCATATGCTTGCCAATTGCCACAATGCATGCGCACAAGCAACCTTTATTTTTTTCTCTCTCACGCCCTTTATGGCTGCTACATGGGATAGAAAACAACTGTACATTGGATTAGATCCATCAACCCCATCCTCTTTTCCTTGTACAATGACTCGTCGAATTTTATTTGTACCAAAAAGTTCTAACTATTAACAACATTAATTTAAAAAATAAAAATTGATAGTATCTGTGCAAAGTAGTTTTCAATTATTCTTTTCCAGTTGATAAATTTTTCAATAATCCAACTAAGTTAGCTCATAGTCAAAGACATATCCCGGCATTTAAAAAACAGACCAAAAAAGAGATGTCGAATTGCCTATTTCTCATTGGAAAGATTTTTAGACAAATCGCTTTTTTTTGCCGTTTCTTTCTTCCAATAATAAAGACACACATTAAAATATTGATGTTATATGTCACTACAACAGAAGATCTAAGAAAACCCGTGAGTTTGTTCCAGAGCCAAGAGGACATTATATTCTGAGAGGGGGGCCAGACCCACTGCCACAAACCCTTCATGCAACAGTGGACGCTCCACCACCTCAATGTGAGCAAGTACAAGTTTCAATAACAGGGAGTGATGGGTTGTGATGTGGTCAAACGCAGCTTTCCCTGGCAAGTGGGAAAGCAAAAGCAAAAGATAAAGCCTTTAACGCCACAATATCAGTTATGACTTATGACTAATGAGGAAGGGGAAGGACGGAGAGATAAGATACTAGACATGGAGGCGTCAACAAATGGGTACGGAAGAGGAAGAGAATGCAGAGAGAAAAAACAGAAAAAAATAAATAGAGAGATTAGTATGTCTGAGCAGACAAGAAAGCAAAGACACCCGACTCATAACGGGCAAAATGGCGGCACATAGGATCAAATCAATTGAAAGAAAAAAAGGCAGAAACAGTGAAGTAATAAGTACTGGCAGCATAGTATATGATATGCATATACCCCAAATCAGTCAATCATAAAAAAGACTGTTCACAAAGAAACCCAGGTGTCCTACCATACTCCAACCCATTAATTGCACCTTCAATGCATGCAAGCCACTTTTCAGTCTTATAGCATCATATAGCCTAGTCCTCCATTTTATATATATTTTCCCCAGTTTTATTTACTTAAAAGAACACTAGAGAGAGAAATAGACCTTGACGCCCTTTTCTAGCTTGACCCTCCCTTCTGCAACTATTGTCCCATAGATGCGCTTCATATCTTCCTGTCCATCGGTGCCTGCAGAGAACCCCCATCACCAAAAAATAAATAAATTAAAAAGACACAAAATCTAACATGAAATAGATGTGTGAGAAGAGGCCAAATTTCTGACCTTGACCTCTCTCTCTCTCACACCATAGTCAATACTCAGTATCCAAAATCACTATCTCAATATATTTTCACAATAGCTGGCTAGCTACTTTTCTCAACTTCCAACATGCCAAAAGATCCTTGAGAAAGAGAAATAAATCTCTATTCTCTCGATTCTTTATCACAAGCACCATACATACAAAATAATAAAAATAAAAAATAAACAGTTAAATTGATTGATTCAATAAGCATAATAATGATGATAGAGAAATGAAGAAAAACAGTATACCTAGTGACACCTCTGTATATAGAAGTCCGCTGGCCGAAGGTATCCACAACCTTCTTCGAGCGATCGGACTCCGCCGCAGCAGCGACGGCCTTCTCGGAGCTCTGCGCGACGGCGAGCGACAAGGTTCCACCGGTGTTGGTGCCACCGGAGAACGCGGCGAACTCGTTGACGGAGGACTCAATAGAGTGAGTCCCGAACTCGCTGCCCTGCGCCTTTCCGATCGATGCAGAATCATCAACCTCGGAGCCAGAGTTAGTCGAAAAAGCTTGGAATCCAGTAATGGCCTTGAGATCCTGGTGGTCACCGCCGAAGTACGCAGAAGAACCGTGGTGGTGGTGGTGGTGGTGGTCGTAGATGTGCGTCAGCGACGAGTCCTGCGTCTCCGTCTGGCTGTCGGAGTAACGCATAACAGCGGAGGAGTCGCCGAGAAAATCCTCCAGCTTCGGCGGCGCGTGGCTGACGCTCTGCGACGACGATTGAACGAAACTCACGTCGCTGTGGTTCAGATTCTGCTCAAACTTGAGGCTCCCGTTCCCCCACCCTGCACCACAAAACGAACCGTTTGAGTCATTTCATTTCACACGTGCGTTAAATCGAACTACTAAGAACTAAGAATGGAAGATGATAGTAGTATTTTTATTTGTAATATTACCGTTGGTGTACAAGTTGTCGAGGTAGTAGTGATGCGAGGAAGTGTCGGAAGCGGCGTCGTATTGAACGAACTGAGGTTCGGGGGTTCGGAGCATATCCATGGGGGAGAGAGAGAACGATAGCCAGTTGGTCGAAGCACGAGCCATTTGAGATATCAATGGTGCAAAATGAAGTACTAGTCCTGTAGTAATAAACGTTTTCTGAAATCAGCAACAGTTTATAGACACAAAAACAAACAAACAAAAAAAAACTGAAATAATTTCTTACTCTGGAGAGGCGTTACTCTTTGAATGAAGAGCTACTTCTTCTCCATGTCGGTGCGGTGGTGATATTATTACTACTATTTGATTAAATGAAACAATAAATCAAGAGGTTTTAATTTGGTTACAAAGAAGAAGTACTTGAATGCATGCAAGGTGGGGTTGCTGGTTTTGAGCGAGAGAGAGAGAAAGAGAAGGTGATGAGTTGATTTATATAATAGCAAGAGTTTGAGGCAGTGAGAGAGATAATAATAAATATATGATGGAGAGAAGTGACTTTTGGCTCTGCGCGGAAGAAAAATTGTCTGAAACACGTCCGCGAAAGATCCGGGGTGGAGCTGGCGGAAAATTGAAGGGTTGTTGGTTTAGGGTCATTTACGAGTTCTTTTTCTTTTTTAAGGAAGGGCAATTAAATTGGGGCCTGGCATTTCACACACTTGTCTTACATGCAGCACTCCCAGTCCCAAAATTCAAATCCCTAACTCTTGTTCCCACATTTTCTGATTCCTACCCACCAATCTCTCTCATTCAACTTTCATAGTGCCACTAACAGAGGGACGGATATATTTTTTTCCGATTAGATCAATAAATAAAATATCATTTTACTTAAGGATCTTGCTAACAACTTAGCTGTTTGCTTAAGAAATTTTAAGAAAAATTATAACAAGACATAGTAAATAACTATAGAAACACTACTTTTCATCTTAATAAAAACTTTTTTTTTTAGTTTAAGTTTCTAAATCAGTACTCTTGATAACATTACTTAGTATTTGTCTTTACTTCAAATAAGTGTACAAAAATTCATTACTATTTTTCATCTTAGTATTTTTCTCGTTGATGGAAGTTTATGAAATACTTTCTCGAGTTTCAAATATATGAACAAGAAAAATATTTTTTTCCTTAATTTTATCTTATTTAATGTTTTTATTTCTAAAATACCCTTCATCTTCATTTAATTGAGGTGTTAAATTTAATGATTATTTCTAATTAAGTGTACAAAAATTCATTACTATTATTCAATCATATTCAACCCTGGAAGAATACATTCTCGTTGATCAAGTTTATGAAATACTTTCTTGAGTTTCAAATATAATAACAACGACAAAAATATTTTTTAAATTTTTAATTAATTTTATCTTATTTAATGTTTTTATTTTTAAAATACTCTTCATTTAATTAATTAAAGTGTTAGATTCAATGATTATTTCTTATTCTTATATCAAATTTTGATGAAGAATAAATTTTAAAAAAATATTTTTTAATTAAAATTGATATAATTAAATATGTTCAGTAACTTTCTTAATTAGTATATAATGTTTTTTTCTTTTAGTTTAAGTCTAGAGAAAATACTTCTGAGTGGTCCCATTGGAAAGTAGCTTCAATTGCAATAATTACAAAAAAAATATCATGAAAATCATGTTGACTATATTAAGTGTGCTAACTAATTCTTGTTATTTAAAAATGGTACTTTCTTTGTTTTTTTAAGTCATTTAAAAAAATGTATTTTTATTTATTTTTCAAAATTAGGATACCATTAATTATTTTTTCCTCAAATTTTTACTTCTCACTTAAATTTTAATTAATTTAAAGATATATCATAAAAGTAGTAATGATAAACTTATATGCATTTATTTTAGAGAAAAATGGTAAAATATGAAATTTAATAACTAATTTGGGAAACCAATAAAATTTATTGTATTTCTTAATTATTGTGCAAAAACTTTACTAAAAAAGGGATGGAATTAGTAGTTAACTTCATTCCATATTCTCAATCTCATTGAAAAAATGAAGTTCATTTTCTAAACTACCGTTCATTCTAAGTGATGGGAAACTTCAATTTTATGGGAATTTGTTTTAATAAAAATATTATTTCTTCCTTTTTAATGTCATGTAGTTATTATCACAAACATCAAAAAGGTATTTGCAAATAATATATGAATTAAATGAAAAAATTGAAAATTATTTTATTTTTAGGTAAAAATTAGATAAGAGTTATTTAAACTATCTTGAATCATTATACACTCCCAAGCGCATAGATAAACGGACATCAAATTATTTATACTTAAAAAAAAACAAGAATCACCATATATTAATTTTTTTTATCTATATTCAAATCCAAGGGATATATAATTGGGACAAAAATATTCTATTCTATTTATTTATTTCTTATGTAAAGAACCCAAACAAACTAATTTCCTCACATCTTTCTTATAATACTCAATTAACTAATTTACTGAAATTAAAAAAAAATTAATACAGTTAATAGTACTTAGTAGCAATAAATTTGTGCTAACTTTAATATTATTTCAAAATTAACCCTAATACTATTAATGAAACATATTTTCATTTTTTTAATACTTTATTAGTTTTAATTCTCCTAATCTCTTTCGTTAGTTTGGACGGTGTTAAACTCAATTTCATTAAATAAAATTTTGAGTTCATACCTTATGAATATAAAATATTTTTCTAAAAATAATTAATCAAATTTCTGACAAAAAAATATTTATCAATAAAACTAATAAATATTCTACATCAATATTTTAATAACAATAAAAATTCCTTTCACCATTAATATATTTATTGCTTTAATTTAATTTTTATTCACCATGAGATTAGTCAAAGTATTCTTTATAGAAGATAAAGTTAGACTCTCGAAAAATTTAAAGGAGTAATATATTCCTCTTATTATTGATTAAATTAATAATATATTAAAGTTAAAAATAAATTGAATGAATTTTAATAATCCATATATTTCTTAAACCAAAAAAAAATCGTGCAAGTAGTATTATAATATTTGTTTGAAAACAATGTTTGGTTCGTGAAAGCGTGGAGAGAAGCAAGATAATGCGGCATAGAGAAATGAAACAGTAGCAAACGAATCCCCTTTAGCCATGCCATTAAAAAATAACCTTAATTTTAGCAATGTTTCATTGGAGGTCAGCCTTTTTTAACGGTATCTCTTTAAAGAAGAGCCTATGAAGATTATCTTATAAAAATTTGGTTGTCTCTGCAATGCATAAAATCCCAAAGTTAAATTCAATTTTCAGCTTTTCTCTGAGGCACTCTCGCAGACAGTCATGACTCATGAGTCAACACTCCTCTAGCTAGATAGACTTTGAACTCCACTTGTCCTCATCACTCATCACCACCTCTCTGCAACTCTTGCAAATCTCAAATCTGTCACCTTCATGCCCTTTTGCCTTGCTTCCCACTTCTTAACTCTCCCATGTAGGACTTAATTCATTAATTTCATTTCCCTTCACTACCAAATGATACATTCTACATTATATATATATGAGCCACAACTTACATCCACATCAACTACTGTACCCTGTTGTTGAGCAAAATTATCACTGTCGGGGTTATGGGATTCACAAATTGTCAAAATTAATATAATATATATATATATATATATTAATTACGATATGTTGTGTTTTGGAAACAATTTATAGTCACTTTATTAAGCGGGAAAAAAATATCTTGTACCTTCTTAATTACCTTTAGCTAATTACATAATCATTCTTAGCATTGTTTATCCAAGCTGGAGATCAATCAGAGCATATCCCTGTTCAACCAAAGAAACTTATCGTACCATATCGCGTAGAATATATATATATATATATATATATATATATATATATATATATATATATATATATATATATATATCATTACATTCCTCAGCTTATTGCAAATACGATGATGACTCCCAATTCAATCAAACAAAAGCGAATTTTTCCAAACAGAAAACCCACATATCATGTCATAGATCGTAAAAGCCACTGAAACTTTTCCTTCTTCCTATCTATATCATAATGATACTTCACGAGCAAAATTATTAGATTTAAGATGTTCATGAAATTATTGAAAAGTAAGAATTAATTACATATTTCACCACTTAATTATTATTTTATAAACGTTACTATCTAAGTTTTTTTTTCCGCACATCTTATCATTATATTTTTAATTTCCATAAATTTTATCACCTATTATTTTGGCACACTTTACTATAATCTTTTTGAAAAAAAAATAATGCATTTTACCATCATCATAATAACAAAATGACGTCATTTTACAAAAATTGATGACAAAATGACATTTTTAGGACATTTTTTAGGAACAAATTCGTTAAAAAATTTAACAAATCGGTTAAGTACACAAAAATTGAAAATTATGGTGCTAAAATATGTGAAAACAAAAATTTAGGTGATAAGATTCAAAAAGTAATGATAATTGGTGATAAAATATGCAATTGAGCCAAAAAGTAATCATATTCGTATAATGTTTTTAAAATTACAGCTTATTTAAAAAAACATATTTTTTAACATTTTAATAAATCTTTAAAAGATTAACTAACTATATATTTTCATAATTTAATTATTTTCAAACTTAAATGGATAGATTGGCCCCTTGTTTGGTAGGGTAAAAATAGAGAGGGGGAGCAAGGAAGACAAGGGAAATGAGGACGATAGTGTGGTTTGGTTAAGTGATAAAGAAGATAAATTTTTGTGGAATTCACGAGTAAAAACATATTCTTTAACTTTTTAGGTCGTGATCGTTTAAAAAAGAAAGATGGTAGAAATAAGAAGAAATGAACAATAAATTAATATGTGATTCACCAAGCATACCTGGGGAAAATTGATAGTGTTGTAACATATTTTTCTATCTTGCCCTCTCTTATGACACTCATGAGGAACACAACTATAGCATAACATCATCCGAAGGTTCCTTTCTCTAATTTCCAAATAATATTAAAAGAAGCAATTTAGAACTGAAATAGACAAAATATTATTGAGATTAAGAAGCATGTAGAGATATAATATTTCAAGTGTTAGCTCTTCTTTTTTTTCTTTTTTTTTACAGAAAGTGTTAGATAGCATAACATATATAATCATTTTTAAAAAAATAAAAATAGCATACATCTAAAATAAAAACAAAACAAAAATGAACCAACTTAGCTAAAGGATAAAAAAAGTGAATATTATATTTTTATATTTTTTTATTAACTAAACAATTTTCACACACGTACAGTATTACTCTCCATCTTTACTCTTTTTTTTTTCTTTTAATCTAACGATCAAATATGAATTACTCGTTAAAATTATCAAATTAAATGTGAAAAGTAAGTTGGTCCTTTTCATCCTCACCTAATAATAATTTTTAAAAGACTTAACTTTTTATCCTCGCCCTTATCCTTAGATTAAAAAAAATACAAGAATAAAAAATAACTCTATAAGAATTAACTTGATGCCTCCTTACTAATAATTTAACCGTGGTTAGTCAAACTTGAAAGCCATCAATGGAGTAACCGATGAGACGAGAGGAGGGCAATAGATTGCTCCCTTGGCACAACATGCAAGCTCCCATTCCGGGATAAATTATTAATAATTCGATAAGGTTGCTCTCAACTGATAAGACTTGATTAAAAATGTGTCAAATGTAATTATTCATACTATATATTAAATATTTTCACAAGAACTATTATTGTCAAAAAATAAAACAACTTTCGTCCTTTTTGCCTGCTGGTTCCAAAGAAATGGCAACATCAAGTTTCTGTGGACGAATTAGAAAGCAGAGTGGAAGGCACACTGCGCCACCCCACTAGACCAGTGGCCGAGAAAACGGGAAGCATGAACAGTAAATTGCATCATTCATCACCCTCTAGCTGTTGCATATAAGACCAAGTTGAATACACTAATACACTATATATGTAATGTGTCACTTTTAATTTAAGATAAAAATCATCATCGACTCAGCCCGGGAAACATGAGTGCCGACGAATACGCATCATCCTCTGCGTTCTACCACATCTAGACCGGCAGCACCTACGCACCCTTCCAATTAGCATCCAATGTTATTATTTACACTTTACACTTTCTCTTTCTTCCTATACCACCCTTAATTACTCTCTGCATGTTTGATTCTAGTACAAGACAAACCTAATTTTCTTAAAAGATTAAAAATACGTTTGCATGTTCGTTTAAAATGAATCTGATGATTCATAGATTTCATTTTACAAAATGAAGGATTAGATGTTTTTGTAAATCTTATTTTACCCTAAAAGTCTATCATTCATAGTTAATGTAAAAAAAATATTGAAATATGCTCATGCCTTTCAGTATATATGTAGCATGCATATGACATGTACTTGCATATTTACATATGTAGCATGCATAAATATTCTACATGTAAAAAAAATATTGAAATATGCTCATGGCTTTCAGTAAATATTGAAACACACTCATAATGAATGCAATTAGGAAAATACTACCCTTCCAATATTTATTTTAGTACATTGATGAAGTGAGTTCCACGCTGGATTCATTGCACTTTTGGTCTCTTTAGAAGTTGCTCATTTATTTATGCAATGTTTGTTTTGGTGCCTAATTAATTATTTTATTACATGTTGTTAATTATATTATTAACAAATTAATAAAACAAAAAGAAATTAAGATAGTTAAATCTTTGAAAGAATATAAATCAATTAATGAATATATGAGGTAACATATAATTAATTAGATGATCGTAGGGTAAATAAATTTTGATACTTCTAATAATTTTTTTTTTCTCTTCTAAGATTAATTATGAAATCCATACCATTTATGTTTTGGTAAACATGAATAAACTTTACTATGGTTGATGTATTACTACGGTTGATATAATTATCAATAAATTCAACCGCCCCTTCTTGTTTACGACCAGATCCATGCATACAGTCAAGAAATTTATGTTATCGATGGAAGTGATTGTATACAAGGCGTATAAATCGATTCATTATAGTAATAATTAACTGCTAGCATGGCTGTGTGCTTGATTAGAATATTTACAAAAAGAATAATAATTGGTCATTGAGACTTGAGAGTTTTGATGCGTTCAAAGCTCAAATCGTAAGTTTAGTTTAATTTTTTTATTAAAAAAGAATGTGAAAAAATGTGATTTAAGAGTGTGTATAACTAATGCACATAATGAATGTTTGAAAATTTTAAAATACTAGTATATATAAATTTTATTAATATACTTGTACTAATTAAATGACGAAGCCAATTCAGTTAAATATAAAAATACCGATTTTTTAATGCTATAAGAGTATTGGTTAAGAAACATTTAATACTCTCTGAAAAAAAAAACTTTATTTTACTTTTTAATAAGTATTTTATATTTTTATTTCCTTAATCAATGTCATGGTTAATAGGCCAAAAGATATACAGTTAGCTACTGTTATTTGGCTAGTAAGGTAGTATTGAAGCTTCTTTTTCTTATTTCCTTAATTCCAGGTGCTTTTCCTCATAAGGTGGTTTTTTTTTCTAAAAATAACAGAATTTGCTCCTGAGTTTCGATTAGAAATTGATTCCATGTAAAAAAGTAAAGCACTCATCAATAGATCACGGGTAACTGTTGTTGAATTCCTTTTATTTTCTATTATAGTGCTGTAGTAATATTTTACAGCAATTGTATTTTCAATTTTCTAATATTCATTCCTCTGTACCAATATTACAGCGGGACTAAAAAGTAATGAGGGAGGGGAAAGCAGGTACGATTAAAACGTAGTTTATCAAAGCCGTGTGAACAAAACGAGTAATAGTCAAAAAGTTCAACTCTATCTACCAGCATATTAACAGCTTTTACTATCAAATTTTTACAATAAATTATATACCAGAAAACAAGCAAGCAATATAATAAAAAGTAAAAAATAAATATATAAGACTTATTACTAATTTTATTGTATAAATTGTAAATAACAATAACGTTATTCTCTATTCATTGAACATGCCTTTGATCCTACATTTTTCACGCATAACTTGACTCTCAAATAAAC